>NW_024424897.1:42739425-42845468 GCF_017311325.1 Ursus maritimus | reverse complement strand
ATAAAATAAAATAAAATAAAATAAAATAAAATAAAATAAAATAAAATAAAACAAAACATAATGGCAGGTTAATCTATATGCTATCAAATCTCAACTGTGATACTTCATTAGGTATTCCAACACATGTTGACACTAAGTTACTTCCCTTATCCCTGGTGCTAATACCTTCACTCTTTTTTTTTTTTTAAAACAGCTTTATTGAGATGAACAGTTGACCCCTGAACAACGGGGGCTTGAATTGTGTGGATCCACTCACATGTAGATTTTAATCACTGCAGTACTATAAATGTATTTCTTAATGATTTTGTAGAAATGTAGAAATGTATTTCTACAAATGATTTTCTTAGTAACATAAAATTTTCTTTTTTCAAACTTACTTTATTCTAAGAATACAGTATATAATACATACGACATACGAAATATGTGTTAATCAACTGTTGATGTTATCGGTAAGGCTTCTGGCCAATAGTGGGCTGTCAGTAGTTAAGTTTGGGGGGAGTCAAAAGTTATACATGGATTTTCAACTGCACAGGGGCTAGCTCCCTAAACCCTCATGTTGTTCAGGGGTCAACTGTAATTCATATAACATACAATCCGTCCATCTAAAGTATATAATTCAATGTTGTTTAGTACATTCACAGGGTTGTACAATCATTACTATCTAATTATAGAGCATTTCATCGTGCCAAAAGAAAACGCTGTACCCATTCGCAGTCACTCCCATTTCCTCCCACCACTATTCACCACAGCCTGAGGCAACCACAAATCTATTATCTATGTCTATGCATTTACCTATTCTGAACATTTCATAAAATGTAATCATATAATATATGGTTTTTGGTACTGGCTTCTATCACTTAGCGTATTTTAAAAGTTCATTTATATTGTAAAATGCATCAGGACTTCATTGCTTTTCAAGGTCGAATAACAGTCAATTGTATGAGTATACTCTATTTAATTTATCCAATCATCAGTTGATGGATATTTGGGTTAATTATACTTCTAGGTTATTATGAATAATGCTACTCTGAATATCCACGTACAAGTTTACACACAGACATATATTTTCAGTTCTTTTTGGTATTTACACTTTCACCGTTATCACATAGCCCTAGTTGGATACTGTAATGATTTTTAATCTTGACCTCTCATCCTACTCAACTGATCAATTCCTGCTGAATTATACGAAGGTGTGTAAGCCCAAACACTACAGGAGAATGAGGCCATTGTCCTGCGGTTAAATTCATAGCAAGGAAAAAATAAGAGAATGTCTTATAAACCTACATAAAAGAGTATTAAACTTTAGGGAAGAATAGGACTAAAGATTTCCAGTTTGTTAGTGTTTAATTTTTCTGAATGACAAAGAGTATGTTACCAAATTCCCAGTGAGAGGGATAAATATAAAACACATGTGAAGGGTAAATATAAAACACTTGAAGAACTAAGTGAGGGCGGGGGAGGGAGGAGGGGGAGAGGGACAAGGGGAGAGAGAGATAGAGGGGCGGAAGGGAGGGAGAAGAAAGTGGGGAGGGAGTAGAAGGGAGGGGAAGAGTGGGAGAGGAAGGGGGGAAAATAGCCAGGAAATTGGCTTAAAAAGCAATGAGAAAAAAATCTTTATTATTGTCTGCTGTAAAAGTGATAATAGGATACCCTCTTTTAAGATAGCCTAAGGCTATAAACAGATACCATTCCACCAGGATTTTCAAATGCTCTCAACAAGAATTAATTACTGGAATATCAAGTTGCTATTACCTCCATGCAGGTTTGCTGACAGTACAAAAGGATAGGACTTCATCCAGCTCATTACAGCAATAGTTTCTGGTTGGGTAGGATCTGTGATCTGAAAGAACTGGTCTGGGAAATTTCGGTTCAGGTCAAAGTTGTTGCTGTTGTTTCTGCCAATTACACTTACTGAATCTCCTGTATGATAAAGTATTTAAATTTAAGCCGTGTTTTACTTACATTTTAATCCAACACACACTACTTCAGCTATCTTAACTCAAAGGTAAATGTGAACACACCAGGCTTCCCTATGATTAATCACACTACTATTAAAACACACATTTTTTGGTATTGTACATTAAAAAAGTGTATCTCTTCCAGATCTTTTGGACAGAAAGGTAAAACCATTATCCTTTCATTTCTCCCCTCTGTTCATACTTTGAGGGGAAAAAAAATCCAACTACATAAATTACATTAAAGTATTGGCTCAAAAAAAGGTATGGCTCAGTTGTCAACCATCCACACACAACGACAGGATCACAATGCTGAGTGGACACGACTGACCAGAGGGAGGTTCTACTGTACTGGTACACATGTCACTAAAACACTGTGAAGAAACAGACCAAATGAAAGGAAGAAAACTGTGATATGCCTACATTAATCACAAAAAGGTAGTCAATCAAGAACATAGTTGGAAGTTTAACCTGATGAAGAAAGGGTTGAATTTAAATGTACTTCTTTTTAATAAGGAGTGGGAATCCTATTATAATCACAGTGATGAGAAAAATTTGCAAGTGAATGAGAAAAACCGACTGGAGGGTTCACTAGTAGGAAATAGTTCTCTCTCTCAGAAAGGTCTCAAAAGAGGAATGTGGAAGGATTTGTGGGACTGACAAAGAATAAGGTCCTTAGCGAAGTAAACTGAATAATAAAAAATGGATTAACCTGGTCATTCATTAGTTGATTCTCTCAGTGTTCAGTCAGTGAGAGTCACGTGGTTGCATATTCATATGGTGCTACCTACTCTACTCACTGGTATGATTGCCTGGAAGGAACCACAGGTTGGGAAAAAAACAGATTTTCGCACTCGTGTTCGGCATAAAGTGGCCCCTGTAAGCAAGTTGCCCCCATCCTGCTCTGACTATGTTGCCCCAGGAGAGATGGGCTGGCCCAGAGAAGGCAGAGGAATGGTAAGTCAATAACTCAGCATGTTTAGAATATGCACGGGGAGCACAACTGGGAGTCAATATAGAGTTACTGTCTTCAAAAGAGATTTGGTTTGAATTTTCATCTGTGAAAGTGTTCCCAATATAATAATTTAACAAAATTACTGTGTACCAGTAATTTTAAAAAATTCTTATTTTTATTAAGTTATTAATTTATTATTAATCAAATAATTAAGTTATTTAAAACTATTGTTAAAATGGAAAGATTTATTAAAATCTTATTTTTTAGGAAGCAAGAGCCATTACCAAAGTGGAGAACTCCATTAAATATAAACTTAATATCATAACTGTTGAATGAACTAGCCTATCTTATAAGAATACAAAAGCCAGAACAATATATAAGAACAAAATAAGAAATTCCGAGGAAACAACCAGTTCAAATTCTCTTCTCCTCCCAAATAATCATGCTATATGATAATCAAAAAGGTTAAGCATTAACAGACTGCTATTCTTTACCTTCCTGGGACTTTTCATACCCATCAGGATTCATGGATGGCATAAGGTGAATTCTAGTGCTGCGAACTAAATCTGTCACTTCAGGGTCTGTTCCAAAGTTCTTACAAAGGTATTCAATGAGGTTCAATAGCAGTTCTCGTCCAACCACTTCATTTCCATGCATATTTCCAATGTACTTAAATTCTGGTTCACCTGAAAACAAAATAATTACATGGAAGAGTTTTTTTTCTTTTTATTTTACCATGGACTCTATTTTTTCCCCAACATATGCAAGACCCTGAACCAAAAATTTAAGAAAAGATATATTTTGGCAAAAGAAGACTTACTAATATATACGTCTGAGCAGACTCAAAGCACGCACACACATATACACACACATGCCACATGCCATATGATATGAAAATAAAAATACTATTAGCAGAAAAAAATCTAATCTATGCAGTATATTAAAGACTGTGCCTAATATGGATTATGAAATGGATTTTCTTCTTTTCTCGCAAGAGATTGGTACGTTTTCTTTGTTCCAGATGAACCTTTCTAGACCTTTCTAGATGAAACACAGAAATATGGTACAAAGCTCTGAAAGGCACTACTGAAATTACATATAAGACCATGTTAATTACCTGGTTCATGGACACCTGGATTATCAGATATCTCCATTACATAAAGTTCTCTTGACTCTACTGATTTTCCCAGTGAATAAAGCCGGGTGATGTTAGGATATTCATTGGCAAACCTTCTCAAGAAGATTTCCATATCAGGGAAGTGATGGTGGTGAAAGTCCTTTGGCTGAATTGGCTGGTGGAAGGACTGTGTTCCGGCAAGATTAGGCAGAGCAACTGTGCTAGCCGTTACTACCACCTCAGTTGTGTCAGGGATTACTGAAGTCACAGTTGGCCGAAGGGAAAAATTCACCTTTGTGGCTGGTCCTTCTTTCACTATTATATTATTAATTGTCAGTGGCATATACCTGAAAAAAAAATTTTTTTTAAAAGTAGGTGGCATGGAGTTAAATTCAAACACACAATGCTTTAACATTATAAAAGCACAACAGTCTTTTCATACTCTTACACTTAGTGGTCTGTCAAAACTCAAACTAAATAAAGATAAGTGGGTAAATTCAAGACTTCCAGGATATGATCTCAGAGAATCCCAGATTAAGTCTTTAAAGAACTTTCTCTCTTAACCTTCTTCTCAGTTCCATACATTAGAACGCTTACCAAAAATTACATGCAAAGGAGAGAATAACATGAAAGATGGAGGTCATTAACCTGGTCATTCATTAGTTGATACTCTCAAGTTCAAAATTAAATGAAACACATTCCATTAAACCCTTAGCAAACTGAGCTTCCAGAAAGGTGTCCAGGGGAAGTAAGAAACCACTCATTTCATATATGAGAAAGCTGACGTTAAGACAACTTTTTAAAATGTCCTTCCCAGAGCTCCGAGTTTCTTCTACTCTGATCTCAATTAGCTTTGAGGCAATGCACAGCTGACCGTCTTTTTAAGCTTTAAAACCGTCCTTCCTCACAATTTTACAATTATGTTTCATATCCAGTTATACTGTTAGACTATGTCACTCCACAATACTCTTTTTTCACTATAAAAGGGAAAAATCCGAAAACAAGGAAAAATAAAAGCCAGATACAGTAAATAACATTTCCTACACTGTATTTCTGTCTTAGCTATAAACAGAGGCTTGATATTTTTAGAGACTAGATTCTTACCCAGTTGAAACAGCTGTAATGTTGTAAGTTCCAGGAACAAGTAATCTATGGAAATCACCAAATCTGCCTGTTGTGATATTATGATTAATACCAGCCACTGAAATGGTTGCATTTTCTAAGCCAGATCCTGTTACTGTATCTTTAACAAATCCTTTAACTCCAATGTGAACCTAAAAAAACATGAATCAAAGTAGACTGCTCAAAGACAACCTGGAAAGTAGGAGAGCATAACCTCTCTGCATTGATGCTAGAATTTCTAAAAAAAAAAAAAAATAAAAGTAAGGTTACTTCTCTATTTCCCTGAAATATTTTTCAATGCCTTCAAGTGAAAATGAAATATAGACAAAAATATTAATCCTTAAACTTAAGTCATATGTGTCTGACACCTAGAGTAGTAATATGCTTATGAAATTCCCTCTCTTCCAACCCAGACTTCTAATTTTCTCAACAAGTAATAATTTCTCATTAAGTAATAATTTCTGGTATATTCAATAGTATATTACCTTGCCTGATACTTAAATTAAACTGATAGCCATGGTTCATAGAGTGGTAAAGGCTCTCTAGCAAATATGATCACATGACATTGTCAGAACCTGAGAGTACAAGTTTGGCTGATTATTTCAGTCTATATAAAGTGTTCTAAGACAATCAGCTCAAGCCCTCCAAAGGAGAAGAACCGTTAAAGATTGTTACTCCAATGCAACTGAATTTCTCCCTTACATCATCACCCCAACCCTCCAGTCAGCTACTTTTACCTTTTCAATCAATGTGATCAAAGACTCACGATTGTTCTCCCATTCTTGTCGAAGCTGCGAAGCAGGTGGGTACTTGCAACAAGATAGTTCTAATGTGATCTCAAAACAGTTGGCCCATACATAATTGTAATCTTGCATACCACCTGTAACATAAAGGAAAAAATAAGTTTACTCTCAGAAAGACCAAAAAAATTAAATCAGCCATCTCCGCATCTATAAATTTTCTTTTCATAACTTGTTTGAAATTGGGGAAGGCTCTTGGATTATAGAGGAGACTAAGAAGGAAGGTTAAAGGAATATACACTGAAAAGGAATATACATAAAGGAAATGTATTTGACTGACAGGATGAACAGTTATGAAGAGCACAAACACATCAGTTAACAACAAGAGTAATAACGATAACAGTTCTATGTTTGGGTGTTTACCATATGCCAGACCTGTCCTACGAGCTTTAAGAGTATTAACATTTAATCTTTACAACAAGCATATAAGGTAGATATTATTCAACCCATTTTACAAATGTGAGGCAGGATACAGAGAGAGAGGTGAAGATTTTTGACAGCGTGAGCATGAAAGGTACACAGGATCTTAAAGTTGTGAAGGATGTTCATGCCAAAGCATTATTAAGTGCCTACGATTCTAACTGTACTTCCCTTTATCAGGAAGGTGGCGAGAGAAAAAAGAAAGGCCAAATCTAGGGTGGTGCAGCTACACAAAGCGAGGGCTGGGGGGAGAGGGTGAGACACAAGAAACCGTTTCAAAATGTGTTCAGTGGAAGAGGGAAGTAAAAAGGGGAATAAGTATCACGGCCAACTACCTTCACCACTTCTATACCCACAAACTCATTCTGTAGAAAGCTTACCTTATCATTCCTGTCACTCGATTTTTTAAAATAGACTTTATTTTTTAAGGCAATTTTAGGTTCACAGCAAAACTGAAAAGGTACAGAGATCTTCCATCTGCCCCCTGCCCCTGCACAAGCATGGGCTCCCTCGTTATCAGCATCTAGACCAGGGTGGTACATTTGTTATAACCGATGAACTGCATTATTGACATGTTCCTACCACCCCAAGTCCATAAATTACATTCGGGTTCACTCTTGATATTGTATATTCTACGGGTTTTGACAAATGTATAATGACATGTTTCTACCATTACAGTATCATATAGAATAGTTTCACTGCCCTAAAAATCCTTTGTGCCCCATTATTAACCCCTCCCCCTCCCCCTCCTAACCTCTCGCAACCACTAATCTTTTTACTATTTCCATATGGCTTTGCCTTTTCCAGAATGTCATCTAGCCGGAATCACACAGTATGTAGCTTTTTCAGATTGGTTTCTTTCATTTAGTAATAAGTATTTAAAGTTCCTCCATGGGGCGCCTGGGTGGCTCAGTTGTTAAGCGTCTGCCTTCGGCTCAGGTCATGATCAGGTCATGATCAGGTCCTGGGATCCAGCCCTGCATCAGGCTCCCTGCTCAGCGGGAAGCCTGCTTCTCCCTCTCCCACTCTCCCTGCTTGTGTTCCCTCTCTCGCTGTGTCTCTCTCTGTCAAATAAATCTTCAAAAAAAAAAAAAAAGTTCCTCCACGTCTTTTTATGACTTGATAGTTCTCTTTTTAGTGCTGAATGATATGCCATTGTCTAGATGTACCACGGTTTATTTTACCCGTTCACCTACTGAAGGATGCGTTGGTTGCTTTCAAGTTTTCACAATTATGAGTTAAGCCACTATAAACATCTGTATGCAGATTTTTGTGCGGACATAAGTTTTCAGTTCCTTTGGGTAAATACCAAGGAGCACAGCTGCTGGACTGTACAGTAAGAGCATGGTCAGTTTTTTGAGAAACCACCAAACTGTTTTCCCAAGTCGTACCATTTTGCATTCCCCTACCACGAGTGAAAGAGAGTTCCTGTCGCTCCACATCCTCACCAGCATTTATTGTCAGTGTTCTGGATTCTGGCCGTTCTGGTAGGGGTGTAGTGATGACTTGTTGCTTTTTTTTTTTTTTTAAATGATTTTTTATTATATTATGTTAGTCACCATACAGTACATCCCCGGTTTCCGATGTAAGGCTCGATGATTCATTAGTTGTGTATAACACCCAGTGCACCATGCAATACGTGCCCTCCTTACTACCCATCACCGGTCTATCCCATTCCCCCACCCCCCTCCCCTC
The DNA here is from genome assembly GCF_017311325.1 of Ursus maritimus. Taxonomy (NCBI): domain Eukaryota; kingdom Metazoa; phylum Chordata; class Mammalia; order Carnivora; family Ursidae; genus Ursus; species Ursus maritimus. Next base: position 42,837,404 of record NW_024424897.1, on the reverse strand, counting down.
TGAAGTCCTCAGTTTGTTTCTCATATGACTTGTTGCTTTAATTTCCCTGATGACATGCAATGTGGAGCATCTTGTTAGCCATTTGTATCTTTTCTTTGAAGAAATGTCTATTCAAGTCCTTTGCCCATTTTTAATCGGATTACTTGTGGGTTGTTTTGTGTTTGGTTTTTTTTTTTTTTTTGAGTTGTAGGAGTCTTTTATATATTCTAAATATTAACCCTTTATCAGATATATAGTTCACAAATATTTTCCATAGGCTCCTTTTTTACTCTGTTGATTGCTTCCCTTGCTACACAGGACAATGGAGGGTTTTGAACAGAGGTGTGATATGATCTGAATTGCTTTTTAAAAAAAAAAAAAGTAGGCTCCACACCCAGCATGGAACCTGACGTAGAGCTTGAATTCAAGACCCTGAGATCAAGACTTGAGCTGAGATCAAGGTTGGACACTTAACAAACTGAGCCACCCAGGTGCCCCATAAATTGCCTTTTTAAAAGATCATTCTGACTGCTGGGTGGAAAATGACTGGAGGCAGGGGGCAAAAGGGAAACAGAGTGAAGAATTAGAAGAAAATGATGGCTTGGACTAGGTTGGTAGTGGCGATGAAGCAGACAGATTTGGATTTAGAAGGGATTTGTTTACACAGAATGAAGGATGACTTCTAGATTTTTGGCTAGAGAAACTAGGGAGTTAGTAGTGCCATTAACTATCTGAAAGGATAAGAAGAACAAAGGAAAAAGCTATGACATGCCTAAGCTCTGTCTTTGGTCCTCTTCTTTTACTTACTTCCTTGATATCTCATGGTTTAAATATAATCTACAAGCTGACAACTCTCAAATTTCTATCTCTAGCCTAGACCTCTTCCCAGACTCCAGACTTGTACATCCAATTGTCTATGCAACATCTCTACTTGGATATTACAAACTTAACCTATCTTCATCTTCCTGAAACCTGCTCCACCTGCAGTCTCTCCTATCATGGCTAAGGGCACTTCCATTCTTCCAGTTGCCAAGGCCAGAAATCTTTGGAGTCACATTCCAATCCAAAGCATCAGAAAATCATGCTAGCTCTAACTTCAAAATCCAGAATCCCAAGATTTCTCCTCACCTCCATGGCTGCTGCCCTCATACAAGCCACCATCCTTTCTCTGCCTGGATTTCTTCAATCACTCTTAACAGTTCTCCCTGTACCTGCCCTTGCCCTTCTATATTCTTTCCTCAACAGAGATGCTAAATTAATTCTGTTAAAATATAAGTCAGATGTTACTCTTCTGTATAATGACTCCCTTTTTTCACTCAGACTAAAAGCCGAAGTCTTTACAGTGGCCTAAGGCCCTACATGATTTGTCTTCTATCATTTCCCTTCCCCCTTTAACCTTCTTTCATACTCTCTCCATCACTGGCTCTGCATCTGCCACAGCGGCCTCCCTGCAGTTCACTGGATACACTGGGTACCTCCTGACTTTGGGTCTTTGCTCTAGCTATTCCCTGTGCCTGGTATGCTCTTCTCCTAGATATCCCTGCTTGGCTAATTCCCTCACCTCCAGCTCTTCGCTCCAATTTCAACTTGACTTCTCCATTTAAAGTTGGTACTTTCTTCTCCCCACCATTATCCCCAAGCCCATCCCACCAACACTCACAATTTCACTCACCCTTTTGTACTTTTTCTTTTTTCTACAATACTTAACAATTTAACTACTAAGTATATTATTTACTGCCTATTTCTCTCAGCTAGAGTATAAGCAACACAGGGGCAGAGATATTTGTTACACTCACTGATGGATATTCCAAGCACAGAACAGTATCTGGCACACAGTAGTCCTTCAGTAAATATTTGTTGAAAGAATGAAACTAAGTAGGTAATTAAGGTTTCTGTTTTGAATGTATTAAATTTCAGATGTCCACTGAACATCTATATAGAGATGTCAAAGGCTTTGTCTTCCCAGAATATATGCAAATTTATAATCACCACAAGCCTAGTAACTTGGTCTTAACATTCTTCTCGGAAGGCAAGGTATCCATCTTCTGGCTTTCTCTTATTGCCCAGCATCTTGGTACTCATTTTGGGTCTGGCATCTATGATCGCCTTTGATTTACTCTCACTTGTATGTACACATGTGGACATACACATACTATTCATCATACATGATATTTATTAATCTTTTCCAATTTTTACTACTATATTGGTCATAGTACAATGGTCATTGTGTTTAAGACATTATACTAAGATTACAGGGATTTATAAATAAGAGACACACCTTCATTCATAGTCTAGAGTCTTGATGAGGAAGCAGAACACAGAACACATACAAATAACAATTTCAGAGCAATGCAAGTGTTAGCTAATTTTTTGTTTGCATATGTAAAACTTAATAGCTGTGTTAAATTGCAAACATGGCCAACTCATACTTTAATTATGCCAGAAGGCAGTGAAGTAGACTACTTACAACACTATAATCACCAGGCTTGAGTCCTGGCATTCTTTTGTCTGTCCCTTAATTGTCTTACTCAGTGGTAGCAATTTAAGAAACACTAGCTAAGAGCAACAAGAAGACCAAGTTTACAGTAATATTTTTGGAGTATTATCTAACCAGCTTTTTAGACTTAACTTTAATAGTACTGTAACTAGCCAGTGCCAACCAATGACACAGAGAAATATATTCCCAGGGTGGGGGTGGAGAGGAAGGATAGAAGTCTTTGAAAAATAAGACTTTAAGAGAATAAATTACATTCAGTGGCCTCTAGTCCCACAGATCACACACTGTACTGATTTTTTTTTTATCATATAACTCTACAAACAATCTAAAACTAAAGGTCAGATTCATGGAGACAAAACTCTTTTTGTAGGTCCTATAGATTTGAGGAAATATTACAGTGACTAGTGTACCTAACTGTAACACATCTTTATGGAGTTAATTATAGCTTCACAGCATAGAATCTAGTGGAAATACAAAATATTCATTAAATCTTGGCATACATTCCCCAAATTTTCCTTTGATAAGCCCCTATTTAACAGAAAGCCATGTAAATATTGGAAATAAAAGGATGACTACACTACAGAAAAACTATACAAAATTCCTTCCCCATATTTCAGCAATAATCAGAAAACATAACAGAAAAAAAGATCTCAGCAACAAAACCTACAACACATATAGGATTAAATGTATTAAATGCATAATATAAATTAACATTATTAAATTTTACTGAGGGATGTACATTTCATGCTTCTAGATAGCAGGCGTATAAAAATATCAAATTTCCCTGAAATTAATTTACAAGTACTACTCAGAAAAACAGATTTTTAGTGGAACTGGACAAAATGATCTAGAATTTGGAAAAACAAATGGATGAGAATATCCAAGAAAACATTAAAAAATAAGAATGACAATAGGGACTTGCCTTACCACATATTAAAATGTCTTAAAATTGTACTTACTAAAGCACTCCAATTAATATCAAAATAAACAGACCAATAGAACAAAGCAGAAAGCATAGAAATAAAAGCATTTGCAATATGATTAAAGACACATTTAAAACCATGGGGAAATGAATTAGTCAGTAATTGTTACATGAACAACTGGCTAACTATGTGACAAAAGGTGAGCTTTACCTCATATCATACCAAATAAACTCTTAAATCCATACAGAATTTAATGTAAAAATGAAACCATAAATAGAACTGGAAGCCAACATAAATATTTTTGTACTCTCAGGATGAGGAGAACCTCTCTAAGTTTGACAGCAAAGTAGTATGAAAGCATAAAAGGAAAAAAATGATAGATGTAACTAGTAACAACTGTAAAATATTTGTTGATCAATAAACTACCTTAAAATTTTTTTAAAAGAAACTAAGGGGGAAAAAAACTTAAAATAAGGGAGTATAGAACACTCCTGGGTAAAAATTTAATAATCATGTGTATGAAATCTTTGGCATGACCTTAACAGAGAAATTTTTTTCCAGGAATTTATTCCAAGATAACAGCTACAAAGATGAGGACTATAGTATTTAATTTGAAGGAGAATAAAACTAGAAACAACCCGACTATCCAAAAATGGGGTATCAGTTTACACTTGTATAAAATGGGCTACTATGCAACTATTTAAGGTATTGTGGATACACATTTATGGACATGGTATTTACCATATAATAACAAAAAGGTTATAAAATAGCATATAAATATTTTTGCATGATACTTTAAACTTTATTCTTCTTTGAAACATACAGAGTTTCTCAGTTCCCCTATACTCAAGTATGAGTTAACTGATTCAAAACTATTTTGACAATCTCTCTAACCAACATGCTGTTTTATAGTTTAAGTCAGGTTTGTTGAGTCATAGTTTATATACTGTAAAAGTCATCCCTTTTAAGTACAATGCGTACATTCATACAAGCCCCACCACAATCAAGATACAGAACATTTGTATCATCCCAGAAAGTTCCCTTCCCCCAGCTCCCAGGCTCTGGGCAACCACCAATCTAATTTCTTTGCCTATTTTTTGCCTTCTCCAGAGTGTCATATAAATGAAATAATGCAAAGCCTTTTCTATGAGGCTACTTTCACTCAGCACAATGCTTCTGAGATGCATTCATACTGTTGCATATATAAGTTCTCTTTTTTATTACTCTGTAGTCCCTCGAATGGATGGAGTAAATTTGTTTATCCTTTCACATGTGATGGGTATTTGAGTTGTTTTCAGTTTTTGGTGATTATGAATAAAGCTGTGCATAGACCTTAGCGTGGGCATATATTTTCACGTTTTTTGGATAAACATCTAGGAGTGGCATGGCTGAGCCATACAGCAAATGTAAGTTTAACTTTATGAGAAACTGTCAAACTGTTTTCCAAAGCGGCTTAGCATTTCACATTCCTACCAGCGATGCATGAATGTTCCAGTTTCTCTGCATCGTCACTTAACAAACTGCTCAAGCAACTGGTCAGACTTTTTAGCTACAAGTACTCTAGGGGATGTGTAGTGGGGTCTCAGTGCGGTTTTAATTTCTATTTCCCTGACAACAAATAATACTGCAGATCCTGTCATGTCTTTATTTATCACCGATATTAGGAGACCTTGGCAACTAGGGACTATTGGTGATACTGTAGAGAAGAGGGACCTTAAGAAAGGGATCCCATAAAGTTGTCTATGAACTCCTGGGCTTAATCTTGAACTGCACACGTGTGGGTATGACCCTAACAACATACCAAAAGCACTGAGAACTGAATTACAAAGCAGGTCCCAGACTGGTCCTTGGGAGGTAAATACACAGAACAGATATGAACAGAACCACAAAGGCTTTGAAAATGGACATTACGAACACAGCCCACAGAAGGCAAGTCAGACCTTACTGAGCCTAACTGGGTCATTCACTGCTAAAACAAACAAAGACATTGTCATTTTTTATAGAATTTAAACAAGACTCGGATCTCATAAGATCAAAATGTCCAGCCTATAACCCAACATTATTTGACATTCAAGGAATCAGAAAAATGTCAACCTATCAAAAGGAGAGGAAAAGGGCACGATGCAAGAAGAAGAAGAAGAAGAAGAAGAAGAAGAAGAAGAAGAAGAAGAAGAAAATAATGATGGCTGAAAACCCCCCAAATTTGGCAAAAGATGTAAACTTAGATTTCAAGAAGCTCAGCAAATCCCAAACAGGATAAACTAAAAAAAAAAAAAAAAAAATTCACGCCCAGATACTTCATGATCAAACCGCTCAAAACCAAAGACAAAGGAAAAAGTCTTGAAAGCAGTAACAGAAAAATGGTATATGCTCGAATAGGGGACCAACAATCCAGATGACTGTGCATTTCTCAGCAAAAGCCATGGAGGCCAGAAGGCAGGAGCACAAAACATAAAAACAAACACAAAACCTGCTAATCCAAAACCTGGAGTTTTATATCCACTGAAAATATTCTTCAGTAATGAAGGCAAAAATAGACATTCTCAGTGAAGGAAAACTAAAGAATCCATCACAAACCAACTTGCTTTAAAATAAATGCTGAAGTCAGCCATCAGAAAGAATGAATACCCACCATCTGCATCAACATGGATGGAACTGGAGGGGATGACGCTAAGTGAAATAGGTCAAGCAGAGAAAGACAATTATCATATGGTTTCACTCATATATAGAACATAAGGAATGGAGCGGAGGACGACACGGGAAGAGAGGGAAAACTGAATGGGAAGAAATCACAGAGGGAGACAAACCATGAGAGACTCTGGACTCCGGGAACCAAACTGAGGGTTACAGAAGGAGGAGGGTAGGGAATGGGTTCACCCAGTGATCGGTATTGAGGAGGGCACGTGTGGTGATGAGCACTGGGTGTTATATGCAACTAATGAATCGTCGAACACATCAAAAACTAATTATATATGTTGGCTAATTGAGCATAATTAAAAAAATGAAAACCAAACCAAAACAACAACAACAAAAAACACCCAAAACGAAAACAAAACAAAAACAAATAAATAAAGGAAATTCTAAAGAAAGTTATTTATTTGGGTAAAAAAGAAATGATACCAGAGAGAAACTTGGGACTTTTTTTTCCTCTTAAGTTCTTTAAAATATGTATGACAGCTGAAAGCAAAAATCGTAACATTGTCTGGTGGGGTTTTCAATGTGTATACACATAATACAAATGACAACTGCAGCATAAAGTGGGGAGAGTAAAGGGTGGTAGTAAGAGTCGTGTGCTCCTCCTGAAGTGGTAAGGCATCAAGCCTATCTAGAACCGTGAAAAGTTAAGTGTGTAAATTGTAACTCCTAGAGCAACTACCAAAACAAACTATACAAAGGAGATATAGTAAAAAAACACAAGAGATAAAATACTAAACATTCAAACAATCCCATAGAAGGCAGGAAAGAGGAAGCAGTAGAATAAAAAACGGAATAAAGAGGCAAATAATTAAAAAGTAGACTTATATTCAGTGTAAATGTTATAAACATACTGACTAAAAGACAAATTGTCAAATGAATTGAAAAACAAGAACCAAGTACATGCTGTCTATGAGAAACTCATTTTATTTGATTATTTTTAAAGCTTTTATTTATCTGACAGAGACAGAGAGCACAAGTAGGAAGAGCAGCAGGCAGAGGGAGAGGGAGAAGCAGGCTCCCCAGCGAGCCCAACATGGCGCTTGATCCCAGGACCCCGGGATCATGACACGAGCAGAAGGCAGATGCTTAACCGACTAAGCCACCCAGATGCCCCAAGAAACTCACTTTAAATATAACGGTATAGGCAAGTTGAAAGTAAAAGAAGGGAAAAAGATATACTATGCAAACACAAAACAAAAGAAAAATGGAGGGGTACATTTACATTTACATTTAGTATCAGCTAAAGTAGACTTGAAAACAAGGAAAAGCACTAGGGTTAAAGAGGGATATTACGTAATGATAAAAGGGTCAACTGACCAAGAAAACATTACAATTCAAGTCCACCATCAACTAGACCTAAATGACATTTATAGCACATCCCACCCAACAACAGCCGCACACACGCTCTTTTCAAGTACGAATGGAACACTCATCAAGACAGACGATATCCTGGGTTGTAAAACAAACTCAACAAATGTACAAGAACTCAAATCATACAAGGTATATTCTTTGACATGATGGAATTACAGAGAAATCAGTAATAGAAAGCTATATACAGGGTATCCTTTCCTTAATGAAGTCTCGTAAAAGTAAAGCACATTTCTTCTGAGTCTATAATGATAAACTACTCTCAGAAGGTAACTTATGAGTTGTGGTATCTACCTAATCTACATATTTCTAAACTCATAGGAACCCACCAATGTGAACAGTAGCAAACTAACTTTTATTTGCAATACAAAAAAAAGATAAAGCTATCCTAACTTTAGAATCTCAGAAAGTTTTTATTCACCAACTTTAAATTTCACTTTAGAAATTACTTTTTTAAAAATCATCTTAAAAAAACCTAGAAGCAAATGAAGCTATCAACTGAGTTATGAATAACTTAAGAATTTTTTTTTTGCAAGGTGCTACAAATAGGCATTTTTTGTTATCTGTGTTAAACTTAACATTTATTTTCCCAATACTAAATGTCAATGAGTAATATTAACTAGGCAGCTGGTTTAGATCTTGTCTTGATCTTTTCCTCAACAACGAAAAAAAAAAAACCACCTACCTATACAAAGGTAGAGTTCCCTGTAATAGAGAACAGCCATTAATCTGTACATAAGCCTGATGTTACTGACAGCTGCAGCTACTTACAGATCCAGTTAATATGTTTGCTTTTTTAAAGGTGATGTCATGCGGCTCAATTCAGACTAAAGGATTAAATATCAGACTTCAGAACAATATCTTTATCCAGTTAAAGAAAATTTAAATTTGGGGAGTGGAACATTCATTACAGGCATGCCTCAAAGCAATAAAGCACTTTACTAATAGTATAAAAGGATCTGTTATTTATCTGACTTTTTAACCATCATAAATAAGCAAGCCTCTACTATCCACTAGTCTCTCAGGGGGCTATTAAACCAATGACCTTCCAACTTGTTTATTCATAGTAAAATAACTTTGAAAAATTATGCAACACTTCACATATTTTTAAGTCGGTATCTAAAAGTTTTCATCTTAAGTTTAAAGAGTTGCAAACAGTGTAATTTCCTGGCTGGTATAAGTTTTTATATTTTTAAATAAAACTTTTACATTATTATTTTAGGTGTACCCAAACAAGTAAAAATACAGATTTAATTCCTGGAATCATCTATTTAAAACTCGTGTGAACATACACTCTTCTTAAACAACAGGAATTTTACAATCTTCCCTTTTTCTACTTGAACTTATATTTCCATTCCGCTTCATCCACAGATTGTTATTTGAGCGTGATACTCTTGTATGTTCAAAGTCTTTCACTGATCATCGTATAACACTTCAAACTATAGTATATATGTATATGTACTTAAATTTTCCTTAATTTTCAATTACCTTAATGCCCTAAGTACTATTTTTTGTCTTTTAGATTGAATTAGTACAATAACTACTGGCATGAGATTTACCAGAGAGGCAAAATTATAAATTTTAATGAACAATAAACAGGTAATAATTACTGAAAATATCTTTTTTTAAAAAGATATATTTATTTATTTTGGGGGGGAGGGGCAGAGAGAGAAAAGGAGAGAGAATCCCAAGCAGACTCCCCCCTATATGCAAAGCCGATGTGGGACTTGATCTCATGACCCTAAGATCATGACCTGAGCCGAAATCAAGAGTCTGTCACTCAATTGACTGAGCCACCCAGGCGCCCCGAAAATATCTTTTAATGAGAAGTTTGGCATGATGCTTTTATGATACTAGTTAAAGTAAAAGTAAAGTAAAATTGTCCCTTTTGTTTTGGTGCCCTGGAAGTTTGTAAAACTGAGTCAACATACCATAGTGAGCTTCGGGTGGGTAGAAAACTATGCCTACCTTCAGTCAAGCGGGCAAAGAGGACAAGTGATTGAACTCCCGCAGTAAGCATCTCTCTCAGGCAAACCAATTTTAGGAAAGAGTAGGTATGGAAGATCTGAAAATTTATTTCCTTAAAGTTATTGAAACTAATAGGTCTCTTCCTTCTCCCTACACATACCTCAGTTTGAAAACTACTGATTTAGATTATTTTCTCGACTCACAAGGAGAATTGACAAAGAAAAATGGTATAAATTCTGCTTTTAAACCTACCTGCCCGGGTGCCTGGCTGGCTCAGTCAGAAGAGTGTGCAACTCACCGTCTCCGGTTCTGAGTTTGAGCCCCATGTTGGGTGTAGACATTACTTAAATTAAAAAAACTTAAGAAAAACAAAACAAAACCCTACCTACCAATGCAAAGTTTTCTATGTTCAGGAAAAACTGAATGCAATGTACTATGAAACCTATAATGCTTTCATTCCTTCATCAGTACCAAAAAACAAGACTAAAAATGTAACCATTAGGAATCTGTCCAGTAGTACAACAAATTGTGATCAACAGTAATTGTTGTGGGTGGCTAAACCTTCTGATAAAAGGATCTACTGATACCCATTAAACTCCTTCATTTGTCTGACAACCAATTTTCGTATGCTTTAGGACACTCAATTCATCTTTACCATGGAACCACTCCCTATTACTGTTTTCATTAGAGAGATCTAGCTTTGTCGGGGGAGAAGAGGTACTTAAATTTAACTCTTCATTCAAAATAGGGAACTAATGAATGACTCACTCTTATGTCTCAAGCAGAAAGTCAATAGGAAAAAATATAATCAATGCTTCAGTGTTAAGACTTAAACATAGCAAGTTTGTTTTAACTTGCCTTAGTAGGCCAAACTATGAAGTAGCAAACTGTATTATACAAGAACCCTATAAATCATTTACAGAAAAAAATTGCAATTAGGAAATTTTATCAGGAAAAACATTTTGGAGTGTAGGAATATAGAAAGGCAATTTCCACTGCAGATACAAATTTGGAGCTTATTGCTATTTCTTTAATAAAACTACTTCAAAGGAGGGATGCCTGGGTAGTTCAGTCGGTTAAGCATCTGCCTTTGACTCAGGTCATGGTCCCAGGGTCCTGGGATCGAGTCCCTGCCTTGCTCAGTAGGGAGCCTGCTTCTCCCTCCGCCTGTCACTCCCCCTGTTTGTGCACTCTCTTTCTCTGACAAATAAGTAAATCTTTAAAAAACAAACTAACTAACTAACAAAAAAACCCTACTTCAGGGACACCTGGGTGGCTCAGTTGGTTAAGTGTCTACCTCGGGCTCAGGTCATGATCCCAGGGTTCTGGGAGCAAGTCCCACATGGGCCTCCTTGCTCAGCGGGGAGCTTGCTTCTCCCTCTGCCTGCTTCTTCTGCCTGCCGCTCCCTCTGCTTGTGTTCTCTCTCGCTCTCTCTCTGACAAATAAATAAAATAAAATAAAATAAAATAAAATAAAATAAAATAAACCTACTTCAAAGGATAGTGAGAAGTTCTCACAATTTTGATATTTGTGAAAAATTTATTTATAGATAAGTGATAATTTTGCACTCCCTGAGATATTTTTAAAAGCTAATGAGCACAGAGATCATAAAATATTTTAAGTGGGACATCTGGGTCAAATGAATAGAAAAAAACAGAGGTTGCCCTTAAAAAAAAATTCCCCATATTCTTGGTCTTTAAATTCAAGTTTACTTTGAACAAATTTTAGCTGAACTTGGTCTTTGTATCCTCAGCAACTTTATCTTATGAAAATCTACTTCCTTCACCACGCCCACTGAATATATATTGGCTAATGATATGGTTCTGCAAAGTTAAACTAAAGTACACAGCCCTGCATCTGTTTTCAGTTTTGTTTAAGTTGGTCAACACGATCTCTTCTACGGCTCTTTGAACGGCATTTTCTTTTTTTTAAAGTACTTTCCCATTCTCTACCACCTGAATTAAATAGAAAAGAGAAAGAAGAAAAGAAAGAAAAAAAAGCATGTCTCATATCTAGACCTCAGATCTGAAGATTTAAGGACCAAATCCTAAAGTAGTGATTCGTGTTTGGTTCTCAACCTCCACGTAAGTCTATCACATTACTAAATACACAACTGCACTGCTCCCAAAGGTCAGATTTTATATCAGGCTAGATTTCAGTTTGCTAAAGCAAACTCGGGACTCGTTAGGAGCAAATACTCAGAACTGTTTTACTTTTTGCTTTCCTTTCAAATTACTCAGACTAAAATAGAGAAAAAGGAAGAAAGAGGTCTAATCACCTCCTTAAGGTACAAGATCAGATAAGACCATAAGCACTTTACTAATGCACATTTGATTATCAATAGTATTCTTAAAGCAGGAACAACGGACTGAGAATTAATACCTGAACTTCCAGCATTCCTTTAAGAAAACATCCCAATGCAAAATGCCAGAAGTACATTCACTTCAGAGGTTAAAAAACAAAGAAACAACCCCCCCCCACAACCCCACCCATCTGTTCATCTATATATGTATTCTATACATATATTCTAGTTGAATTTCTGGCTCCAGCTCTAAGCAATTAAATTATGCCAGGAAACAATACCAATTCAATTTTCAAAATTATATACGCTGCCATGCGCTTTCCATGTCTCAAAACTCCTAAATCTCTTTATCATCTTGACTTCTCTCCCAACCTCCAGAACTTATTTTCCAACTGCCCATTGGGTACCTGTAACTAGTACATCAAGTATCATTCCTGATCTTCACTCCTCTCTCACCTGAAGAGAACACACACACAATTAGTTTTCCTATTTCCATTATCATTCTCACTTTACCAGGCTCAAAACCTCCAAGTTATATCTTTGGATCCTCCTTTCTGACACTCTGTAAGTCTAACGGATGGTCAATCCTGCAGTTCTTTGGAACAATTTCTTACATCTCATACGCCCTCTTCATTCCCACAGCATCCCTCTAGATAAAGCCCTTATCTCCAAAAAAAACCTTGCTCCAAAGAACTGTAAACACCTCCCTCGGCTCTCTTCCTCTAGCACTCTTCCCCTGCCAATACATTTTGCATAAAGATAACTCCAAATGAATAGTACCACACTGTCCTTATTATCAAATAATACACACCCTAGCAAAGGACACAGAAAGCTATTAACAACATAAATGAACAAGCAACATATTGATGGTATCAACAAAAAGCTCTAGGAAGGCAAGAGAGCGACAGTTACTACGCTACAGGTTCCACTACAGTGGAACGGAGAAAAGCACCCCAGAAAATAGCCCAAGGTTCACGTTTTGGGGAAAGGACAAGTGGTTCAAAGACAGGGGAGATGTAGGAGAGAAGACCAGAAACGTAGGCTTGAGTCAGGCTCTGGGACATTTAGTGTCATGCTAATAAGTTTAGACTTCATCCCATTAAAATGTGAAACAAGCAAAGGAATAAGAACACTTGAGGTTTTTGGAGGTTTGCTACTTTGCTCATAATACATAATTTTAAAAAAACAAGTAATAAAAGCACTAATAGAACCGGACACATCTTCCATAAGTATGACTAATGGTAAATTAGCTTTCCTCCCTATACTTCAGATTAGTAAAGACAGCAGGAAAATTAGATATGAGGACAATATTCTGTATGCGTTCCTTAGTCAGATTGGTTTATTTATGTTATTTAAATCTACTGTGTCCTTACTGATATTTTTGTCTTTGTGATCTAACAAATACTGAGGCATGTGTAAAATCTCCTACTGTATTTATGGATTTGTCTATTCTTACTATCAGATATTGCGTTTTTTTCATTTCTGCACTGTCCATTTGATTCTTTTCTTGTTTTTTTTTTTAATTTTTTTTTTATTTTTTTAAAGATTTTATTTATTTATTTGACAGAGAGATAGAGACAGCCAGCGAGAGAGGGAACACAAGCAGGGGGAGTGGGAGAGGAAGAAGCAGGCTCCTAGCGGAAGAGCCTGATGTGGGGCTCGATCCCCCAATGCCGGGATCACGCCCTGAGCCGAAGGCAGACGCTTAACCGCTGTGCCACCCAGGCGCCCCTTTCTTGTTTGTTTTAAATAGATTACAATTTTCTGCCACCATACGATTAATCCACAATGCCCTGGGTTTGTTTGCTTTTTGTTTATAATATTTGAGTACAGTTAACACACAATGTTACTTTAGCTTCAGGTGTACAACATAGTGATTCGACAAGTTCATACACTATGGCATGTTCACCGCAAGCGTAGCTGCCACCTGCCACCATACGCCAGTACGGTATCGTTAACTCTATCCCTTATGCTGTGCCTTTTATTCCCCTGACTTCTTCATTCCATAACTGGAAGCCTGTATCACCCACTCCCCTGCACCTACTTTGCCCAAGCCTCCACCCCCTCCCCTCTGGCAAACATCGGTTTGTTCTCTGTATTTATGGGTTTGATTTGGCTATTTGTTTTTTAATTCATCCATTTGTTTGTTTAGATTCTACTTATGAGTGAAATCATATGGTATTTGTCTTTCTCATTCTGACTTAGTTCACTGACTACAAGACCCTCCGTCCAGGTTGGCTCAAATGGCACAACTGCATCCTTTTTATGGCTAATGGTAATATTCCATTGTGTGTATACATATATACACATACTTGTGTATATATGTGTATATGTGTGTGTGTGCACGTGTGTGTGTATACACCACATCTTCCTTATCCATTGGTCTACTGACGGACACTTAGGTTGTTTCCATATCTTGGCTATTGTAAATAATACATGCATATCATGTATCTTTCCAAATTAGTGTTTTTATTTTCTTTGGATAAATACCCCATAATGGAATTATTGGATCATATGGAATTTCTATTTTTTAATTCTTTGAGGAACCTCCATACTGTTTTCCACAGTGGCTGCACCAATTTCCATTCCCACCAACACTGTACCAGGGTTCCTTTTTCTCCACATCCTCACAATCCCCTGTTCAATGGCACAGAAAATGTTCCTCAAGAATAAGCTTTTCAGTTCATTTTTGGACCAAATATAACCTTTCGTGCTGTTCAAAACAATTTGGTAATTATTTTCTCCATGCTTTCCCCTTTCCGGGAGCAATCTACCTCAAGCCAAATATACCTCAATATTTAGAGCACATTAGTGCTGCTCAGTCTGACCTCCACTTTATGCAGAGAATAGCTGCCCACACGATCAAAGAAGCTTATTCTCACAAAAAAAAACCACAACTGAATTAGTTACATTGTATGCTATCTGGTCACATTTCATAACTCTCTGCCCATAAAAGGAGAAGCGAAAAAAGGTTGAAATAAAGTATAAAAGGAGAGGGAAGAAAGTTTGATAAATCCACAGAACATTTTCTTCTTCCAGAGGAGAAAAAAAATTCATAATTACCAGTTTGAAAATACTCAGCCCCAAGTTAGCAGTGGTTTAAAAAGACGTAAGTATAAAGCCTATGGCAGCTGACCTAACTAGTCAGACAAGGCACAGGCTCACATGAACGCCACACAGGCCTGACAATATTTCTGACCGATTTCTTATCTCAGTGCTCACACATATGAGGAAAACAGTCTAAAAGTAGGTCATCTCAGATAAATACGTATGGTTCAGTCCTCACTGGAAATGGCTGACATATGAACATGATAGGGCAAAATAAAAAGCCTAAATAGGAAGTTACTACACACAATTCATAAGGTGTTTTGTTCCTACTTAGAATTTGAAAATAAATCAATTTTACCAAGAGTGACCAAAAACAGTGTACTTTTAAACTGTAGGTCATGACCCATTAGTGGACTGTGAGATATAGAAGTAGGTGCAGATAAGCATTTTTTGTTTAATGAACTAGTGGAGACTAGAAAAAAAACAATACCAGAATACATCACAAAGTACTGTTCGTGAAATTGTTTCGGTTTTGTGTACACACATATATGAGATGTATTTAAATGACTGAAAGGTATTTTACATTGTAGATTACAATAAAAAAAAAGTTTCAGGACACCTGGATGGCACAGTGGGTTAAGCATCCAACTCTTGGTTTCGGCTAAGGTCGTGATCTCGGGGTGGTGAGATCACTCCCTGTGTGGGGCTTCATGCTCCAAGAGTGAAGTCTGCTTCGGATTCTCTCTCTCTCTTCCCCTCTGCCCCTCCCACTTGTGCTCTCTCTCTCTCTCTCTCTCAAATAAATAAATCTTAAAAAAAAAAGTTTGAAAAATACTGATCCTGAATCTACCAGTAAGACTTCTTATTTTCTCAGAGTGTGAATAAAATTAGGAGGAATATTTTTATAAATTTTTATAAGATTATCTTGTCTAAAGATCATCTAAGATTTTAAATAACAGTGTACTCATTTCTCAGATGCCGAGAATTCACTTATTCAAAATTCAAAAACGGCTTATTGTTTACCTTCTACAGACCAGGCACAGTTCTGTGTGCTATAAACAGAAAACTGAAAACAGAATAAATCTAGTTCCTGCCCTCATGAAGCTTAGATTCCCCCAGATATAAGTAGCCACAGTGCCAGCTGCTAGGCTGTGCTTTACATCCATTCTCACATGGGCCTCATAAATCCTATGAGGCAGATAGTATTTGTCTTCCTTTTATATATGTGGGAAATGAGTCTCAGAGAAATTACTTAACTCGCCCAAGTTTCTCTTTCTCTCTCTCTGTCTCCCATACACATGAATGCCCATAAACACACACACACACAGGGCTAGTCAACAGCAGAGCTGGGATTCAAACTCAAGACGACAGGATTCTAAAGCTCTGCCCTTAGCTACTATGCTACACTGCCTTCCAGGGTTCTTCTACCTGCAAGAAAAATATATCGCCTTCTGCCTAAGTAAGCTTCTAAAAATTATATCAAATTGTGGCTTTTGATCATATAATTTCAATTATAGGTGGCCTGGGGTTACTTGCCCTTTTTAAAATTTTGTAAGTTAAAAGAAGGCAATTCTTAAAAGTTGATCTAAAACTACAATTCAGTTTCATTAAATTTTCTTTGGAGTAAACATATTAAACCATCAGATGATTTTTACGTCTCCTTAACTGTGAAGAAAGAAGAAAAGAATGGTAGACAAAAGGCATACAAATCAGCACTCTGTGGTCAAAAAAAAGCAGCAGCAGCAGCAGCAGAAGGCCTCCTCCATGAATAAGTTCAGCTTAGGCTCTCACAATAAGGAGGCGTTAGTAGCAGAGCATGACTATTCATTCAGAGCCTTATTAGGATAGTCATTGCCCAGAGGGACCCTGCAGGTTTGAGAGACATGTTGAGAGAAGCAAGGCCCACCCACAAGGCAGCTAGATATGCTGAGTCAACCCTGGTAACTGACGTGAACATGGCGGGGCCAGATCACCCCATATCCCATCCTTCTAATACACTGTCTGATCCTTGAGAGCAGGAATTGTTCCTATTTTGCTCCCATCACCTAACACAGTATATGGGAGGTGGCAGAGGCTCAGTAAATATTTGCTAAAGGAATAAATGATCTTATACAAGTTATTTCCTCTCTGGGGTCTTCATTTCCTATAAAGCAAAAGCATTGGAGTAGATCAATATATGCACTTTGAGCTCTAAAAGGATACACTACTTTGAGCTAGAATTTCTAAATACATCACATAAAGCGTCAGTCAAATTACTCCAGGACATCCGGGTCTGAGTACATGCCTAGTCACAAGGTTTCACAATATCTTACTGCCGTCCTGCGTAAGATAAACAAAGTGAACGTGCCCTGTTAAAACTCTTAAAACTGCTCAATATTGCTCGGGTAGGAAGAGATATAAGCTAGTTGTGGAAGTAACAGAAAATATGTCTGACCATCCAGCTAGAAAAGGAGAAAAGTTGATGTTCATAAAAACAATAATAATGGCAGCAGCAAAATGTAGCTTCTTCAGATGTTTGAAGAATCAGGAAAATCTGATACCTGGTTTAACAAATAATCTTACTTACTATGAAGGCAGCACCCTGTTTTTTTTATAGTATAACACAGATTTACTTTTCTTAATCGTCAACTAGAAATTACTGTTTACAATTTTCCCCCAAAAAAGTAAATAATTTTTACACATTATTTTACGTAATATCTCCAATTAATGAAGGAACTTGACTCCATCACAAAACCATTAGTTCATGAAGTCAGGTTTTATTAAATATGTTTGCTGAAGACTGAAATGGGATTAAACATCAAAGTATGCCCCTTATCTATACAAGAAATTAAATGATTTTCATCACCTCTAGTTTTTATGGGCAGAAAGGTCTTCTAACTATTTTAAACCTCTTTGTGGCTGTTTGTTACATAAAATAAATATAGGTAGAAAGTATAGGGGAATCAAAAAACTCTCTAAAGCATTAAGTCCTCAAACTTAAGACCCAATTTGAGTAACCAGTGTTTGACATATAAAGTCAAAAAAATAATTCAAAGGTTTAAATAAAGGCCCATTAAAAGAAAAGTCATAAGACACTTAATAATGTAACTAACTGCCAACAAAAAAGTAAGGAAGAGCTAAGGCATTTCATCATCAACAGATTCTAAGAAGACAAAAAGTTTATACAGATGACATTTCCATGAATTAACTTCTTCCTTCTGCTTAGTCTAATGAAATAGTCTAAGACTGCATAAAAACAAAGTTATTATTCAAAGGACATCAAAAGTTTAAAAAGCACAACAGCTGTTTATATAACATTTAAAAAGAAAAGGTAAACAAACTTACTTCAACAACTCTTTTAAAAATAATACTCTGTGGAAAATAAGAACCCTTATATATTACTGGTGGGAATGTAAAATGGTACAGCCACTGGGGTAAACAATTTGGTGGTTCCTTAAAGCTAAATAGAAAATTACCATACGATCCAACAATGCCACTCCTGAGTACATATCCAAAAGATCTGAAAACAAGGACTTTTTCTTTTTTAAGATTTTAGAGAGAAAAAGAGAGCATGAATGGAGGGAGGAAGAGAAGAGGGAAAGGGAGAGAGAGTTCTAAGCAGACCATACTGAGTGTGGAGCCTGACGTGAGGCTCAATCTGACAAGCCTGATATCACGACCTGAGCTGAAACCAAAAGTGAGCCGCTCAACCAACTACGGCCACCCAGGCACCCTGAAAACAAGGACTTAAATAGATATTTGTACACCAATGTTCACAGCAGCATTATTCACAACAGCCAAAACATGAAAACAATCCAGCATCCATCAACAGATGAATGGATAAACACAATGGAGTACATACATACCATGGAATATTTCTCCATCATAAAAAGCAATGAGTGTTGAGATATGCCACAAATTGCATGAACCTTGAAAATATCACGCTAAGTGAAATAAGCCAGATGCAGGACAAACACTATATGATTCCAGTTATATGAAATATCTAGAATAGGCAAATCCACAGAGATAGAGAGTAGATTAGAAGAGAATGGAGCATTTGGCTTAGTGGTTACCAAGTTTGTCTGGGATGTTGAAAATGTTTTGTAAAGTAGGCAGTGGGGACATGGATGCACAACACTGTTAATGTAATGATGCCACTTTATTCGATAGTTAAAAATGGTCGAACTAACAAGTTTCATGTTATATATATGTGTGTGTTCAACCACAATTAAAAAAAAATTCCATGATCACCCCACAGATTAAAATATAAAAGGAAAACGTACCCTTATATAAAGGGCGAGAACTGTGGTCATCCCATTCACGAAGATGTCCACCACGGCCACGTGGCCCATGCACTTTATGTGCATCCTGATGTGATGTGACGTAATCAATAGGAGTCTTATAAAATTGGAAAACTGGAAAATTTGACCAGGATCCAGAATATGGGATGTTCTGTAGGACAACTGGCCTGAACTCTTCAAAGGATTCACCATGATTAAGAAAAGAGAGTATTGAAATGATGGTTCTACACTGGGGAAACCACAAAAGCACAAGAGCCAAATGCAATGCTTGAACCTTGACTGGATCTGATCTGGAAGAAAAGGAGCTATAAAGGAAGTCTGAGGAATAATAAAGGAAATTTGAGTTATGCACAGAGTGTAGGATGGTTGTACTGAATTATAGTATATGGTTGTACACAAAAATGTTCCTGTACTTGGAAAATACATGCTGAGGTACTTACAGGTGAAGTATTAAGGAATCTGCAACCTACTTTTGGACAGTTTGGCAAAAGAAAACGTGTAGAGGGAAGGGACGGGAGAGGTGGAGCATTTAAGGTAAGGTCACGGTTGGTGAATTTAAATGAAGCGCATACAGGCCTCCACGTAGTCTTTTAATCGTACTGTGGGTTTGAAAATTGCAAAAAAAAAAAAAAAAGAGATCTTTAAAAATTAGAATTTCTCAAAGTTTCCTCTTTTCCACTCAGAGTATTCGTAAGAAAGCTAAATGAGAGGCACCGGGCTAGCTCAGTCAGTAGAGCACGTAACTCTTGAGCTCAGTGGGGGGAGGGAGGGTCATGAGTTCAAGCCCTACATTGAGCACAGAGCTTACCTAGTGGGGGGGTGGGAGGGAGGGAGGAAGGGAGGAAGGAGGGAAGGAAAGCCAAATGAACAAAGGGGAAAATAGAGCAAATTCAGGGCTTTCCATACCTTCCACATCATACCAATGTGCGCCATTTGTGATCCCATCTTTGAAAGTCTCGTCTTCATCTCCTGGACAATGAGGGGCGCCAGTTTTCATTATGGGATGGTTTGATGCATAGGCTTTTGCCAAGTATTTAAAGACTTCATCGTCTGAGGTTTTGCTATAGATTCCAGTGGCCTTATGTTCTGGAGAGTCATCAAAAGGATAGCTTGCTACCACAGAGCCACCATGCAGATTTCCAGAAAGCACAAACCTTTGAAAATAACCAAAGCACATGTCACTAAAAAAAGGGCAAAGAAAATGCCATGTATTTAAAAATTCTACATCTTTCATAAATGAACTCAGATACCGCTTAGAGACCTAGAAGACAACACTATCAGCTACTGGGAGCAGAGCAACAGCAAAAGAAAAGGAAAGAAACCATCATCAGTTCAACAAATTTCAGGCCAACAGTTTTTGCAATTTAGCCTCAAGTAACTTTACAGAATTTTCCCATCATTGAAAAAGTAGCTGAATAACAGTATAAATTAACATTCCAGGAGACATCTTATGCAGAGAATTCAAATGTATGTGTTAGGTTGAACAATATGAACTTGCCAGTGTTCAGTCACTTTTTGACCTACAAAAGGAAAAACTTCATACAGTTCAACCTAATACTTTTATTTCATAACACGTTAGCATTGTAGAAAACGTGGCTTGTATACATATTTGTTGAGTACATGAGTTAGGTTAGTAACTTTCATGATTTTTTTATATGTACTATCCCACAATGTTTAAGGTAGGGAGTCTAACTGGAAACAGGATGTGCTTTGCCTGACTCCAGTTTCACAATATACTAAATTCACATTTTCAAGAGAGAAGCCACAGTTGAGAAGACCGGGGGCGGGGAACCTGACACAGTGAGCTGCTTTCAGAGAAAAACAACAGAGCACAGAGATTAGTCCTTCAGTGCATCACCACAGAAGCAGCTCTCCTTCTAAGCCCAAGGTTTCTGATTGGCCCATTGAAAAATAAACTGACATGGAGACAGGGCCGCTTCCATAAAAGAAACATTTTTTTTTTAATGTTTTTACTTCTAAGTGAACCAATTTATAATCTGATGAAATTTATAGATACAGAAATACCGAAGAACTCCTTTTATGGTGAAAGCTAAAGGCAAAAACATGCTGAAGTCCTATTTATACATCTTTCCCTCATGGAACAGTTCAAACTATTACTGTGACTACAGATTAAACACTTTCCCTCTTTGCACTCTAAACTGGATTTTCTTGCTTTTGCCTTTTTTTGGCCGAAATGAACTGACCTACAGAAATTCTAAAGGGGGTTATATATACCAGTTCTTTCTATATGCTTCAAAGAAACTTAGACCTATTGTACACCTAATTTGAAAGGTTATTTTAAGTATGATCAGTATTATCCCAGTGAATATCGGAAAGTGAAAATCACTTGTAACACAGAATCTGTTTATCAGAAGATAGAACTTAGCCAATAAAAACAGTGATCAAATACGAGAACAGACTATGAAAAGAGACTAGTTAAAAACTAATATATATAATTATAATTAGCAATCTTCCAGACACCAGAGAATGCCATTTGGTGGGGAAGCAATAGCACAGGCTTTGGAGCAAGAACATTCAGTCTCCCAGAGCTGTCACTAAGTAATAAGTATGATGTCACCAGCAATCAATATGATATCATTTAGTAATAAATACGATATCGCCAGTAATAAAATATGATCAGGAAGAAGTTACTGCCTTTAAGTTCACTGAACCCCAGTCTCTCTCTCATCTGTAAAATAGTGATTAATGTTACCTGCTTCCCAGGGTTGTTATAAGAATTAATACACGTACAACACCTTCCAGCACAAGAACTGCTTTATATCCTCTGCTCAACGGATGTCCACTCCTTTGGAGATGTCTAGCATCCTACTCAGGGAACCACTGCCTTCAGACTTTCATTCTATTCCCCACTACCAGTGCTAGCCCTTGGGAGATACAATGGTACAGAAACAAACCCTAAGTATATATTCTAACATTCTAACTCCATTCTACCCATCTGGCCCCCACTGCTAAGGTATTATCAATTTACTTCCGATTTGTATGCCATAAGTCATTTAAGTACTTTTCTCTCCCCCTCTCATTTTGGGAAAGTTACAAGAAGGCTAGCCTAATTCAGGTAATCCATTCAGCAACAAATTTTCTTAAGTTCAACTATGTGCCAAACGTTCTAGGCACTAAGGAATAGGTCAGGGAACAAACAAACAAAAACGCCCACAGGCACTCATATTCTAGTAAAATAAAATGGATAACTGCATATTCTAAATAGGTGAAGCATGCTGCTTTAACTGCTTATTTTCAATTAAGACTTTAAAGTCCAAGATTCTCTACTAAATGCTGTTTTCACTCTGGCATTGCTTGCATTGCTTCCAGAAATATTAAAATATTAATTTAATATTAAAAATATTAAGATACTTTTAGAACAAAATATTTGCAATCTACTTGAGTGATAAAATTCCAATTGTTAGATTTCCCTTACTTTACTTATGTAGTCTTAAAAGTATGAATGCCACTTTTATAAGGATTTCTAGACAAAGTGATACCAATTACTAGCTAGAAGTTTAATGCTTTTAGTCTTTATCAAACCAACTTTGCATGTCAATCCGATTTTATTTGAAAGGTATTTTTTGGTTTCCATTCAAATCAATTTTTTTACACGTTCCTCATACTTGACTTCAGTAACATATATTATCCCTTTCACAAGATTTAAGATACCTGCTAAATATATTATATGGGGCACCTGGATGGCTCAGTCGTTAAGCGTCTGCCTTCGGCTCAGGGCATGAACCCCGCGTTCTGGGATCGAGCCCCACGTCAGGCTCCTCCGCTGGGAGCCTGCTTCTTCCTCTCCCACTCCCCCTGCTTGTGTTCCCTCTCTCACTGGTTGTCTCTCTCTCTATCAAATAAATAAAATCTTCAAAAAAATAAAAAAATAAAAATAAATATATTATAAATAAGAATCTATAGATATTAAAAAGTGAATCTCCAAGTTAACTCTCTTATGCTCTCCAGATTACCCAATAAATAACTTAAAAATTATGAGAACTGGAGGGGCTCCTGGATGGTTCAGTCAGTTAAGTGTCTGACTCTCGATTTCAGCCCCGGTCATGATCTCAGGGTCCTGGGATTGAGTCCAGATCAGTGCAGAGTCTGCTTGAGATTCTCTCTCACCTCTCCCCCTCCCCTCCCGTGTTCTTCTCTCTCTAAAATATATTTTAAAATAAATAAATAAAAATACAAAATAAATAAAAATTATGAGAACTTGAGTCTGATAAACTAAATTCTAAAGATTCAGGAAACTACAGATACAACACAAGCCCCTCAATAGTAATTTGTACCTACCCCCAGCAATATAATAATGTTTTTCACCAACATACCTTATATGCTAAACTCCTATTAAAGTCTAAGCAGATATATTTAATTAAAGAAGCCTAATGTGCCAAAAATGGGGGCCAAGAAAACGACAAAATCTTCATTTTCATGATGGGGTTAAAAACTTGTATATTTTCCTAAGTATGTGTCAATTATCAATAATACAGAAACACCCACTGGATGAAGTATAAAGTGAAACAAAGAAAATAAAATTCACTTTCCTAAACAGAAGAAAATAAGTCTTAAATTCTTACATACCCCAAATAGCAACAAAAATCTATTTCTAATATAGCTGGGTGAATAGCATATCTAGAAATTATTCAAATGATTTCAGAAAATACACTGAAAAAGGTAATTTTCCCATATAGACTAATGTGTTAGTCCATTTCCTATTTGTTGTTTTTTCCTGTTCATAGAGCTGACTCTA
This sequence comes from Ursus maritimus, assembly GCF_017311325.1. Taxonomy (NCBI): domain Eukaryota; kingdom Metazoa; phylum Chordata; class Mammalia; order Carnivora; family Ursidae; genus Ursus; species Ursus maritimus. Next base: position 42,813,585 of record NW_024424897.1, on the reverse strand, counting down.
GGGGTCAATCTCAAGCTGTGTGTATGCTTGTGCTTCTAATTTTATGCCCACATCAGTGTCCTTTGTTATTAATTTATCATTAAAGAATATGCATTTTGAGTTAATTTGTGAAAACTGAGGATGGATGTACTTTTCACCCTATATAGTCACCTGCTTTCTCTTCTTACAGTTACATGTTTGAAACGTGGTCGGTGACGACTGAGATAGCCCACACCCACGGAACAAAATGACTTTCTGTGTAATGCCAACAAACACAGATTAACTTTTCAGTTCATCACAAGCTCCTATCATTGAACTAACCGGCCCAAATCAAAACTTAAAATCATCAAATACTGTGATATGAAAAGGTTAACCAGAGACCAAATTTTTGATTCCACGCTTAAAGTTTAAGGCTTTTGGTAGAGCCTCAAGGTGACCTGCACCAAGGCAAAGCTCATTTCCATTTCTGGTCACCGCAGAACTAATACTGAAGAGAAAAATCTAGTCACGACATTTATATCCCTGCAAGGGTCATGACAGGGCATTTTCATTTAAGCAATGCAAACAGTTCACTCGATATATCATCTCAGAAAAGCCCTGGCCATCATAGCTTCTGACAGCAAGATATACATTAAAGTCATGTTTCTTAGGCAAATGTTCAGAGATCATGACATGGTTATCTTTACAAGAAAAAAAAGATCTTCCCAGAATATGTATGTGAAATTAAATATCTACAAGGGACCTCAAAAGGAGGAGTAAAGTGAAAGGTGGTAGATAAAAAAAATCTAGGATTGTCATAATGCCTATGAATTTTCTAGGTCTGTTACATGCATTGAAATCTTGTAGAAGGGATGATCCCAAGTCTCACAGAGAAACTTCTCTGTTCACTATTACTTTTATTGTATCTGTCACTTAGAAATCTTCAAATCGAGATGGAAAGATTAACTACTGACTCACAAGCCTTATGAAAGACAAAAAAAATGGGGATATGCTAGCAAAGCTGATGCTTGAAAAGGGAAGAAGTACATGGTCACTTCAGACATTATTCCATCTCTCTCTTCTTCTATTCCAGTTCTCTCTTCTTTTATTCCTCCCCTCCTCCTTTTTGCTGAAAATCCTACTCATCTCTCGAGATGCAGTTCAAGTTCTACCTCTTCCACAGAGATGATCCATTTTATCGCAGCCCACACACACATTTTGCCAGTAGGAACAATTCCTGTAAAGTTTAACTGGGTGCATAAACACACCTCACAGATATTTATATTCTCTTGTTATACATCGATTTCTTGAGGTCCTATTGCATTTAATTTTTTACATCCCACATAGTGCTTAGTAACAACTTACGGTGTGTATTAAATGTGATAATTAGCCATTCAGCCCTGGCCCACTAATAAAGTGCCCAAATGGTATCAGAAACCTTTCTGAGGGGGCGCCTGGGTGGCACAGCGGTTAAGCGTCTGCCTTCAGCTCAGGGCGTGATCCCGGCGTTATGGGATCGAGCCCCACATCAGGCTCCTCCGCTATGAACCTGCTTCTTCCTCTCCCACTCCCCCTGCTTGTGTTCCTTCTCTCGCTGGCTGTCTCTATCTCTGTCGAATAAATAAATAAAATCTTAAAAAAAAAAAAAAAGAAACCTTTCTGAGAATCTAAAATGAAGCAGTGCACAGATGAAAGTACCAGCTCTGTGCAACTTCTCCAGCCATAGCCATATGCTCCCTAGCTGAGTCAGAAGTAAAGACTGGAAGAGAACCAGTTTCTGTCAAATAACCAAGACCCAGGGACTGTCATTTATCATTAATGGGTTACAGCCTCCCGCTGCAGCTGTTAAGAGCACTGACAAAGAGTCAGATTGCCTGCATTTAAGTTCCAGCTACACTCCCTACTATGTAAATTATTTAATCACTCTGACCCTCAATTTCCCCTGTATGCAAAACAGGGATATTAATGATGTCTGTTTCATGAGGTTGTGGCCAACATAAAGTGAGATCATGCAGTCCAGGGAAAGAGCTTACTTAGCACAGTGCCTACAGTAATAATAGCAATATTGACAGCTTATCTATCAAATGAGAGAGCTGACCTAAGTTATCCTTAAGTTCTCTTCTATTGTTCATATTTCATGGTCCTGTGACAATAGGGACCAGAATGTCGGAAAGAAGTCTCGCTTCCAGCCAAACAGCTCTCTGCATCCGTTGAACAAATGACTGCCTCTAGGCAGCGCTTCTTGGACTATTAGTGGGACAAGAGACTAAGCGGCCTGGGCCCTGTCCGGGTAACGGGGTGTCGCCTAACACCTTCACTACCCCCGTCCCTTAGGCCTGCAAGCCTGTTTGAATGTCTACTGAGTGCCCGACCCTGCCTCTGCTCCTGTAAGCTCACGGGGACTAGCGAGTTGGCGGGGGCATGCCATAACACTCACTTGTTCCTGCGAATCCAGTCCATGAGGGCGCGCACCTCGGGCACTTCGTCCAGGCCTGGGGGCTCGCCGGTGCTGAACTGATCCGGGAAGCTGCGGTTGAGATCACGGCCGCGGCTGTTGTCGCGACCGCTGGCCCCGGGAGGGCCACTATCGCTGAGGCCGCAGTCGCCCTCCCTGGCGCGCTCAAAGCCGTCGGGGTTGAGGCTAGGCAGCACGTACACGTCGGTGGTGTTGAGCAAGCGGACAATGCGCGGATCCCCGCGACGGTAGCCAGCAGCCAGCTCGCGGGCTAGGTAGATCAGCACCTGGCGCGACACGGTCTCGTCGCCGTGCATGTTGCCCACTAGCTTCACCTGCGGTCGGCCGGGCAGCAGCGGCCCCGCCGCGTCGGGCCCGGAGTCGCCGTCAGGAGGCGGCGGCCCCAGGCCGGCCGTGAGGCGCAGCACCCACAGCGGCCGACCCTCCACCGAGCTGCCGATGCTGAAGAGGCGGGCCAGGCCCGGGGGCCCCGCGGCCGCCGCCTCCCTCAGCACCGAGCCCAGCTCCTCTTCGTGGTAGTAGCGATTGAACTGGCCCTCGTCCGCCTCGGCGCCTGCGCTCGTCGTCGTTGTCGTCGCCTCCGCCTTCTTGATGTGCGCTGCCCGGGCCGGGTTCCACAGCAGCAGCAGCAGCAGAAGCAGCAGGCACAGTAGAAGCGGGAGGCGCCCCGGCCGCCACGGCGGCCGCGCGTCCCAGCCACTCGCCATCTTCCAGCAGCGCCGCTAACCCCGGCTCTGCTCCCGCGGCTCCGCGCTCCGGGAGGCGGGGGCCCGCCGGATCCCCTCCGCGCCTAGCAACCCCCCTCCCGCCCTCCGGCCGCAGCCAATCGTGAACGGGTCTGCTGAGGCGTCACGCAGGGGGCGGGGCTTTCCTTAAAGAAGCAGCTCCCCCTGGGCGTGCCTCCCTCCTGTCCCGGACGAGTTTGGTCGCTCTCTTCCTTCCGTAGGGTTCCTCTCCCTCTCTTTCCCTCCTCCCCGTTTCCTCTTTTGCGTTTGCTCCGCTTTTCCTCTACTCGCCCAATCTCTCCTTTATGGCCTACCCATTAAATTCTCACCCACTTTTCTCTAAGTACTTACTAACTCCCTTCCCATCTTTGTTGCAGCTTTTCCCCGCTGCGCTTTAACGCTTAGAACCGAGAATCGAAAGAATCAAAAGGTTCCAAAGAATCAAAGAACTCCAATAAAATAAAATAAAAAAATCAAAAGGTTCGAAAGAATCTACCTTGAAAGAGCCAAAGGACGCCTTAGCCCTTTCCACCCTGCGCCCTTTCCTCTGGAGCCGCCCTGCCTTGGCATGAGCTCAGCGCCCTGCAAGCCACTGACGACAGTGGGACACTGGGACACTTGAAGCTCACCTCACACGGCAGTTCATTCCAGGTTTTAGTTTGTGTGTTGAAAGAAGGTGCCTCCTTTATGTTTGGCAGAAATCTGCTATGTAGTAGGCTCCCTTTGTGTTGATGTATAATAATGTATAACTTATATATGTCTTTAGGTGTCACTTCAGGTTATTTCACTGCCACTAATTCTTGTATGTGCTGGTCTCAGCCCTCTGTCGGCAGATTTCATTTCATAGTCCACCTTCTCCCCTCTCACAACTCTCCTGAAAGAGTTATTTGTTTAACAGTGGCCTTAGAATGACATTCTTAAAGCAGCAGGTATGACATTTCTGGAAACACTTGCTTGGTGAGTATTATTCCTGAACTCCTCAATGTTTTGCCAAAGTTGGCAACTACGGTTTTTATCATCTAGAGACGAGGCCTTTTAAACGGGTTTTTAAAATAAGCTTCAGTCACTTTACCTTGAAGAAACACAAAACCTCACAATTCTCTTATCAAGTGTGAAAGTTTGCCCATCTAACAACATAATTGCAATAACTGTGGTATTTCCTTCTCTCAGAGCCAGGCATTTCAAGGCTCCTTCCCTGAACTATGATTGAACCCTAATATGACTAGTAAAGAGTTCATTCATTTCTCTGTCAAATATTTATTGAGTAGTTACTGTATGCCAGAGCTAGATGCTGGTAAGACAGAGATCAGATACAGTTTGTGATAGAGACATTCCCGTGAGGGAAACCTCATTCAACCTGAGCAGGAGAAAAGAAGAGAAGCTGAAGGGAAGATGAGGGATTCTGGGAGGAGGGGGAGCGAGCACGGAGAGCTGCAAGGCTTGAGAGCGGATACTGCGTGTTCTGAGGACTGCATGCAGATCAAGATTACTGATGTGAAGGCGCTCCAGGCGTGGAGGTGACCTGACAGGACATAAGCCAGAGAAGCAGGACCAGATCCCAAAAAGCCTCACAAGCCAGGCTCTGGGGAGCATTTAATACAGAAGACCATGGAGAGCCACTGATGGATTCTGAACTAGATGGATTTTAATTTTGAAAAATCCGCTTGACATTAATGGAATGCAGTGGAAGTCCGAAGACTTAAGACTGTGAAAACCGTAAGGAAGATATATTCCAAGAAGACATGACGAAGCTCTTAACCTTCAAAGGCGATGCCAGTGGAAGCGGAGAGAAGGAAATGGATTTGAAAGACCTTCTGGAGAGAAAGTATTCAGGATCTGACGGCAGAGACAGACGAGTGTAGGCTGACTCCAAGTTACAGCCTAAGCACTTGCAGGGGTTCACCAAGATACAGGACGGAAGAAAGCGCAGGCTTAGGTGAAGAGGATGAGTTAAGCACAGTCACTGTGGCTGGTGCCGCGAGTGCCTCTTTCTCCTCCACTCCCCACTTGGTTTAGTCCACACACACAGCAGCTGCAACTCATCAGGAACAGAAGCCCCCACTCTGTACCGAGACCACTTCCCCCTGGGGAGCGCTTAATCATTACACGTTACTCTTTTACAATAATCCAAATCAAAGAAGCCCCAGGGGACATGTTAACCTCTAATCAAATATTTCCTTTTCTACCATTTTCACTCTCCTTTGAAACCTCTTCCGGCCACCTCACTCCCGCAGCCTCACCTAACGAGGCAGCCTTGAAATGTAAATAAACAAGCTTGAGGGCAGTGAAACAATGTGATGTAACTTGAGCCAGAGACCTCCCAGGAGTCCTCAGATCCCTTACAGGTCTGGAGCCTCCAGTCTAAGCAGGTACACCGTGCCAGTGGCTAGAAGTGAAACCTGACCCTGGTCCCTGCTCCCTGGAGGGGAAACCAACTACATACCTCTAGCTGTCCCGGAGAAGTCTTGAACCTCGTGACAGATGTCCCTTTCCTCCTCCCCCACAAGGAAAGTATTGGCCTCACAAATGAAGGCACTTAAGACAAGCTTGAAGGTGAAAAGGCTTCCTGTTCACAGAAGCAGAGCAGTAAAGACCTGGACTTTTCGAAACAAGGCAGAGCTGTTGGATGGCCTTGTTGACTTTGGTAACCACTGTCTTTAAAAGACTTGAAGGTAATTGAAGTACAGCACAGGCCATGAGCTTGTAAATGTCACATCATCTGGCACAAACACCCATAGACTTACAAATTCGGTTTGATAGATGTTTCTGGAGCACCTGCTCTACTGAAAGGTCTGCCTTGCTGGCGCAGGAGGACTGGAAGATGAATGAGAGATTCTCCTCTCCCAGGAGGCAAGAGTCTAGTGAGGGAGATAGAACGTAGACGGGACAGGATGTGTCCGAAGGGCCAGAGCTATGCAAAGGCACTGTGCTAAACCCTTTCTGTTAGCTGATGCATTTAATCCTCACAATTATCATTCCCATTTCAAAGATAAAAAGACTAAGGCACAAGGTCTCACAGCTGGCAAGCCACAGATCTAAGGCTCAAACCCGGGGAATCTGGCTTCAGAGTCTGTATGTTTAATCTCTGTAATAAAACTGTTTTTGGATAGTGAACTGAAAACAAATAACAACAAAAACCCTGCTATTGGAACACAGGAAAAGGCAACTAATTGTGATGAATCAGAGAAATTTTCACCAATACTGTCAGATCATGAACCTAGTTGAAATCCTAGATCAACCATTTCCTAGCTGTTTTAACTTGGGAAAGTTATTTCAGTTTTCTGATAATTAAATGAGATAATACATGTATAATATTTATATCATATTTTGCATATTATAAGCTTTCAGAAATCATTATTTTTAATAGTAATAAGAATTCTCATATGGGGAAAAAGATGGAGAAAGGAGCACTCCAGGCAGAGGGACCAGCAAGGGTAGAGAGACAGAGGCAGGTTATGAACGATGGCTAGAATATAAGATGTGTTGAGAGGAGCAGAAGTCATAGCTGCCAGATGGTAAAAGGCAGGATGGCAGGATGGTGCCAGATGGTAAAAGGACTTCAGTACTATGCTGAGGGGGCTTTTGCTTTATTGCACAGCAAATGGGAACCTTACAGAGCCGTTTATGAGGGGAGTGGTGTGGATTACATCTTTGTTCTAGCAAGAGAATTGCTGGGGCCGTGTGGGGCGGGCTAAAGAGCAGTTACCTGGGGCGCCTGGGTGGCTCAGTTGTTAAGCGTCTGCCTTTGACTCAGGTCATGATCCCAGCGTTCTGGGATCAAGCCCCGCATCATCGAGCTCCCTGCTCAGCAGGAAGCCTGCTTCTCCCTCTCCCACTCCCCCTGCTTGTGTTCCCTCTCTTGATGCCTCTCTCTCTGTCAAATAAACAAATTAAATCTTAAAAAATAAATAAATAAATAAAGAGCAGTTACCATGCACACAAGAGCTGTAGGGCAAGCTCTACAAGGGTGGAAAGGAGAACATAAATTAGAAAGATGCTTGGGTGGTTGGATTGACAAGATTTAACAACTGCATGGGTAAGAGGGAAGAAGAAGAAAAAGATGACTTCACAAGTAGTGAGAGTGACCAGATAGATGGCCTTGCATGATTCAAGACAAGGAAGGCAGAAGAAAATCTCTTTGAGATGAGGACTAAATTGAATTGATCATTGGATTTAGCAATGCATAGGTTCCTGGTGACCTTTATAAGAGCAGTCCTGGCAGAGTGGTGCAGGAAAAACCAGAATGGACTGGGTTCAAGAGAGACTAGAAGACAATGAAGTGGAGTTGGTGAAATAATTCTTTTGAGGAGTCCTGTTATAAAGGAGAGTAGAAAATTGGGACTAAGCTGGAGGGGGGGGCGCAAGGCCAAGAGAGTGTTTTGGGTTTGGGTTTGGTTTTTGTTTTTACGTTGGGAGAAATTATAGGTTGTTTGTGTACTAATGGGAATGAGCTAGTAAAGAGGGGAAATCTGATGATGCAACAGAGGGTGGAGAATTGCTGGAGCCCCAGATCCAATCCACCAGCGGAAGGGCTGGCCTCAGGTAGGAGCACAGACTCTCGATCTGCAGTCACGCAGAATACATGCGCGGAGGTGCAAGTAAGCGGGTAGGTGAGGTGTGGAGAGCTGGTGGATATTCTCTGATGGCTTCTCTTTTCTTAATGAAATGGGAAATGAGGCCATCAGCCAAGAGTAAGGATGTTATAGTAGGTGTCAGAAGTTTGAGAAAAGAGAGGAAGGTGTGAAATAATCATCTCAAAGACTGGGAGAGAGAAATAGAGAGTAATAATAGTTTTCAGTCATTGGTCCTTAATAGGCACCAGCTGTTTTTTATCACATCCTCTATACCTGAAAGCTAATGGGACGTGGAACAGAAGGGTTGGTTGGTTTGTTTGATGAGGAGATCGTCTGGGAGCCTGAAAAGTGTAGTCAGAGTCCAAAGAGTTGGGTTCTGAAAAGCCAGCTTGAAGGAATGGGAGGCCCCTGAGAAGATAAACGTAGACGAGGGGAAGACTGGAGCACAGTTACATTCTTCATTTCATTTGAATTTTGTTTCATGCCCATGTTCCCCTAGTGTTAACTCACCCAGACAAGTGACCACTTGCCCTTGGTTACCCCTGCAAGAGAATGTCCAATCCTAGCAGCTTGCAGCCCAAGAAACACTAGTAAGAGATTAAGTCATCTCATTCTGGCCCAAAGCAACCATCTGAAAGCAAATTTGGGATCTGAAAGATATCATGTCAATATCGCCTTACAGGTGCTTTCCTGTATGTTACCTTATTCATGCTCACAGCAACTCTGAGGGGTAGCAGGGCAGCCTAAAAAGGTTCTAGGCTTAAGCTGCTGCTGACCAGCTCAGTCCCAGCGCTAGACGCTCCAGCCCTATCTGCAAATCTTTCCAGAGCTCCTGCCGTCACACCCCGAGGCGTATTGCACACAAGCCATTCAGAGCTGTATGAATATTGTGTGCACGTCTAACGTACAATGAGAAAGATTGAGAGAAAGAAGCAACCAAGCCTAAAACAGAGGTAGAAATGTATGTTGGTGAAAACTCTTTAAAGAATGTGGAAATAATGTTAAGGGGTTAGTGATCATTAACAAAGAAATGAAACACATTTTTCAGGTGACCAGACGCATGGTTCGTGCCTGTGGAGGAAGAAACGGAAGAATTCACTGAGGGCCATAGAGACACATTCACTTAAAGAAGAATTTGGGAAACTGGCAGAACGTTGCCTATAGGAGACGAGGATGATGAAAACATGAAGTGATATCCAATTAGAATTTTCACAGATTTGCCGATGTTGTTCCAAGCAGCAAAAACACAAGAACGATTTAATTTCTGAAGAGGAATTTTTAAAAAGGGAATGAAGCCTCAATGTGGGTGAATTAAGAAAATTTCTGAGGGAAGATTTGAACACATCAGTTCTTGCAGGTGTTATTGGTTCCCTGCCCAGATTCTCTTTAGCAAACCGGCATATCCATCCCCTAGCTGCTGGTACACCTGCACCCTTTTCTGGAAGATTTTCCTCAGCTGACAGCAGGTGCTTTGGCCGGAAACCCCGATCAAGTTACGCACACCGCCTGTACGCGCTCCCTGCTCCACTCGTCCTACCATCTCACAGATGCAGGGTCCCTTGCCTCCGGCTGGGACACACTTAGCAGCCATTTATGACCCAGAGCTTTCGTGGAATCAGGCTAAGTAAGAGTCGTTTCATCTTTACTGAGCTTCTTCCCCTATCTTGCTTCCTTTAATCCCTGGTAGGTTTCTCCTGAGGGCCCTTCCTCAATAAATCATTCGTCCAAGAATCCCTGTCTCAGACTGTGCTTCTAGAAAACCTGCTTTAAGACAGCCAGGTAGGGTGTGACCCCATAGTACTTCTCTCTGTGAGTTAGATGAAATACATTTTGCTTTATGTTTTTGTTGTTTGTCCGGTTTTTGTTTTCGTTTTTATGGAGTTTGCTCTTACTTCCTTGGAGTCTGTATCTTTCCAGGCCAAAGAGAAATGAGAGCTGTTGATTGAAATCTTTTTCAAAATTTACCTTGGTTAGGTAGGCCTGTTCTTTACATTTCAGTTAGGCCTGTTTCTAGGGCATAGATATGCTGCTGCCCAGTCATGATGCTTCCGCAGCGATTTTGATCCGTATTTCCAAAAAATTCACTATCGGCCAGCACCAACCGGACCGCAGGTCTATTCTCATGAGGCAGAGAGGAGGGAAGCAAGTATCAGACACTTTCAGTTACACGTATCAGAAAACCTGACTCGTTCTAACTTGAATAATACATGGAATTTATTGGCTCATATAACTGAGAAGTCGGAAGGAGAAATCTGGATTCAGGCATAGCTTTACCCTGTGACTAAATGGTCACCACGCACCTGCATTCTACAATGTTCACTTTATTCTAAGTTTGTCTCCCTCTGTGGTCCCAAGGGGGCTGCCCGAAGCTCCCCAGACCACATGCTTTCTCATTCATACTCAGCAAGAAACCGAGGATGCCCTTGTCCTATTAATTTTGCTGAGTTTCATTTAGACTGGATCAGCTCAGGTCACACCCCAGCCCTGAACCAGTCACTAGAGGCGAGATGGAGTATACTGATTGGGTTAGCTTGGGATATGAACTCCATGCCTGGGGCCCCAGATGGAATCTGATCCCAGGAATTGCCCAGATCCCCAAATGGAAATCGGGCAATACGGTAAAAGGTAAGTGGTGAATGGAAGCTGGGAAGACAACCAATCTATACCAACCTGCGTCACCATACTAGCACCAGAACATTTTATTCACTCAACATTTATGAGTTATCTCTCTGTGCCCTGTCCTGGGGGAGGGGGAGCACGTAACTGTGTATGAGACAGAAGGAAGAAGAAAGGAAGGAGGAAGAGGAAGTGCTGCAATGCAGTGAATTAAGCAACACAGTGGAAGAAGTAAGACGTACGTGAAATGTACACTGTGCTCATAACTAGCACCTGTGTGGGCGTTGGAGCTTACAACATGCTTTCCATAGCGTCTCCTGCTCATCCCCACAATTTGAAGAGGAACATTTGTCCTCATTTCTGGCTGTCCAGCATCCAGACCCCGTCTCTTCTTTTGGGGAATCGCACCTTATGAGTCTTGGTGGGAGGCGGGACCTTCTCCCGCTCTACAGGCTGAACGTGCCAGGTGCTTGCTGTCCAGGACGTGGGCACACAGCCTGGGTTTGCCCAAGCAGATGAACCTGTGACCAACTTCGAATTGTGACACAGAGGCAGAGACTGTGGGAGATTCATTTTGGCTGTAGTGGAGTGACTATGGTAACAACCTTTAGTTCCCACGCGCCGGAGCAAACGGGACACCCCACTCGGAGCAGCAGTGGCAGTGGCAGGTTAAGCTGAGTGGACAGTACTTGGTGGCAGTACGAGCAGTTCCCCAAGTTCTGCTGCTTGCTCTGGGGCATTGGTACTCTCCAGGGAGAATCTCGGATTTTCCAATCCTCCTGGAAATTCCACGAACCAACCAATATCCTTTTAATAAAATCATCTTCAACCAGAAGCAGTTTCTGTGGCTGCAACCTAGTGAAACACAACCATTTGAGGTCAGTTTTTTTTTTTAAGAATATTTTTATTTGAGAGAGTGACAGAGAGAGCACGAGCGGGGGTGGGGGGCAGAGGGAGAGAGAGAGAGAGAGAGGCAGACTCCCCGCTGAGCAGGGAGCCAATGATGACAACGAGGAGGACTATGACGTTGAGCTCAATCCCAGGACCCTGAGATCATGACCTGAGCCGAAAACAGACGCTTAACTGACTGAGCCACCGGGCTCTCCTGGGGTCAGTTTCATCCTCCTCATTTTTCTGGTGAGAACACAGGCTCTGAGAGATAAGTAACTGGTGCCAAGGACCACACTACTTCCAGCCAGTTTTTCAGTACACACCTCGTTCATAGGTAATGGAGAAACTGGGAAAGGCTCTACTTAGATCCCCAAACAGTCCTTCCCGCTCCCCGTATGTCTAGTGCCTGAAATGTACCATTCGAGAGGGGTTCCTCAGAGACCAAAAGGCTTTTCTCTCAATTCATAGGCATGCAGGGGTCTTGCAATCTTAGCTGAGACCAAGGATGGGGAGGGAAGGTGGGGATTCTTACCTTAGAGAGGACTTGGCTAACAGCTGCTTGAGAGCTGGGCCCATGAGAGTGGGATATAGGTGGGTGGGACAGGAGAAGGAGAGAAATCCTAAAAAAAGAATAGGGTTGCCATGTGACTGGAGCCAAAAACAGACTTTGCCCCCACATTTCTACGGAGGATCTTTGGGTTGGCTGGCTGCTTAGTCTGCCGGGGTGAAGAGTCAGCAAAGAAAGCCTCAGGAAAGACAGGATTGTTTGAGCTGATGGCTCTCAACTCTGGCTACCCTTTAGAATCACCTAGGGAACTTATAAGGACAAGTGATAAGCACAAGTGTAAGGGGAATGGGGGATGGCTGCCTGACGGAGATAGGGTTTCCTTTAGGGGTGATGAAAATATTGTGGAACTAGATAAAACTGATGGTACCACAACACTGTGAATGTCCTAAATGTCATTGAACTGTGTGCTTTAGGGGCACCTGGGTGGCTCAGTTGGGTAAGTGTCTGACTTTGGCTCAGGTCATGATCTCGGGGTCCTGGGAACGGCCTATGTTGGACTCCCCACTCAGTAGGGAGTCTGCTTCCTCCTCTCCCTCTCCCCCTGCTCGTGTTCTCTCTGTCTCTGTCTCTCTCTCTCCCAAATAAATAAATAAGATCTTTTTTTTTAAGGAAGAATTGTGCACCCTAAAATGATTAATTTTAAGGGTGCTGGCATGACTCAGTTGGTTAAGCCTCCGACTCTTGATCTCCGTTCAGGTCTTGATCTCAGGGTCATGAGTTCAGGCCCCATACTGGGCTCCATGCTGGTCCTGGAGCCTACTTAAAAAGTGATAAAATAAAATAATTAATTTTATGTTATGTGCCTTGTGCCTCAGTTAAAATTTTAAAAAGATGCTAGCGCCCTGCATCCCCTAAGAGTGGAGAGTGTAATAAAGGGCATGTATGAGGGTGGAGAGTCTCAGAGAAAAAAGGAAAATTGGAGGAAGCTCTTAAGAAGTGAGACTCTAGGAGGGAGGAAGTGCGCTCTGTAACGGTACGGTACATCGTACAGCAGGTGTAAAGTTCGCCACGCTATACTTTTCATGGCTTTCATGGGAGTTGGATTTGGATTTCTTTTCGATGTGATTCTGTGCTGAGACAGGGCTAAACAGAGCCTCGTTTGATTCGAATAATACCTTGTACCTATTTGACAGGTTTGCCCAAGTCTGGCCCTTGATTCTAGCCACGCACTCAAACGGGACCAAGCGCTCTCTTGCCCAGATGTGGTTAGAAATGCCCAGATCCAAAGACATCCTCCAAAAAAAGAGCAAGTAACTGAGACCGTGCACTCTTGCATAAAGACCTCAGAGCACAACACACACCCCCTAACCAGAAAAGTATTCAGTTACCAGGGATGCTCTGGCAGCCAGCAATTTCAGCCTCTAATTTTGATGAAAATACATGCCAAGAGTGAATTGGCACAAATAACGCACATTCACACACAGCCAGCTGGACTCCATCTCAAGAGCACACGATAAAGCTCCAGAAGGTGAAGAGATTGATGCTATTTATGGGAACAGTCTGCAGTCATCTTTCTGTTATAGGTCCGGGTGGAAATGGTGCAAGGGAATAGAAGGAGCTATAAGGAGAAAGCAGCTACTGAAATGCCGCAAGCCCACACAGGAGCCAATGCTCCCAGGAGACCCTGAGTGCCGGGGACACAGAACAATGCAGTGGATTTGCAAAATGACCCTTGTAAGAAGCCATTACTAGCTCATAGGCTCACTAGAGAAGGGAAACACTTTTCATAGCACCCAAAGAAAGGGACAAACAGATAATGAAGCCAGATAAAATAGGGTGAACCGATGCAACAAAAGCTAAGACAGAATGAGTGGAAATTATGGCAAATCTCGAAGGGTGCCAGAGCAGATGTTCCCATCAGGTTCCCAAATGCTGCTTCCCAACACCATGCCACCCCTCACTCTCATCTTTGCCTCCTTCCCAGCACTGTATTCTGTTCTGCAGATGTTCCATCCATCGATTAGTTCATCCAACAGACCTTGACTAAGCACGGTCTCCAGGCCAGACCCAGGACAAGGCTCTGAATATACAGAAGTGGAAAAAAAAAAAAAGCCCACAATGGAGACCAGATTAAGAAAACCCCCTGAGGCCTTAAGCATTGAAGCGAGTATGGTGTCCCCTTTCCAGAAGAAAATTCAAAATAAGATTTTATTTTTCAAAATGCCACAAACTTTACATATGTGCTCAAATCAAAATAGCTTCCTTCTAGAATTAAGGATGAAAGGTTTCTGGTTACATTAATTAAAGATGAATGTTTCTCTTGCTTTCATTCTGGTGTTCTTGCTCTGCTGGTGTCTGAAGGGGTGACCCAGCTATGGACATTTTCCCTGCCCTTTAAAAGCTCCCGGAAGGATGACTCTGGCTTTTCTGGCCTCCAGGACCACGCTTCTCTTCCCCAATTTCTGGTGGTCATCGTGGTTGTTAATGAGTGAAAGGAAGATGGGGTGGCAACCAAGGAGGAATCGGTATTCTGGAAAAAGAACCAGCCTGCTGGTTGACAAAATCCCACAAAACCACCGGTCTCTTGTATCAGGATGCTGAATGAGCTTTTGATAGTTGTGCCTCAAGGTGTGGAGAAGGTTTTTGAGAACGCCAATGGCTCCCATCCTCTAAATCATTTCGTACCTTGACCACAATCTAGAAATACAGAACCTGGGAGGTTAAATGATGCCGATCATAAAGATGTGGCTTCAGCAGAGGTGGCCTTCCTCACCATAGCCTTGAGCACCAGAATTCCACGTCACTTCTCGAAGCCGAACTCAGGTACCAGTGGAACCCAGAGACTAAAGCTTGGGGATGATGTTAAACCGGGCAGGACTTGGTGGATAGCAGGTCTGGCAGAAGGCAGCCTAGGACGGGGTCAAGGCCAGCAAGGAAAAGCGAGCTCCTGAGATGCCTTCTAAGAGCCAAAATAATTAGGTTTGGAGCCTGGGAACTGCAGAGAAAGAAGTTTCCAAAGTTAAAAGCTGGACAATGGGAGAGGAAATAAAAGCCAACGATTTGCTGACTAGAGCTGTGTTCTAAAGGCAAGATGAAATAGCCAAAGGGGAATATAGGAAGAGAGAATGTCGACATGCTAGCAAGGTGGGGCAGGTTGTTTGTTAGGGGGCCTAGATGGCATTTTGGCTACTGGGTCCAACAGAATGTTGTTCACGTGGCAGTCCCCTCCCAGTTCTTAAGTCATGGATGGTGAGATAAACTCGGAGCCGAAAATGCAACGAGTTAAGTGAGATTAGAAGTGTCTGGGCTATCTCTCTGACTTGACTTCAGTCAAGTGAAGAACAAGGGCTCCAAGACTTTTGGATCTCGTGGAAATATAAACATTCTTAAAAATCAAGATGAATATATAGACGTGTATTGTTTCACCTGCCTCAAAGAGTACTCTGCTGCTTTGGAAACTGCTTCCCCATTCCAAACATAGTATGGTGCGGTGGTCCAACCATAGTCTTTCCATTCTCCAGCTACCAGACTGGCACACAACCCAGGCTGGGCTCTGGCGGAAATATGGTGATTGGTTCAGGGATGGCGTGTACCCCAAGCTAGAACGATCAGTTTCTAACCGAAACTAATGGGAAGGTGATTTCTTCTCTGTTCAGTAAGAATACTGTATGGGTGAAAGCCTAGACTTGCTGAAGACAAAGTTCCAATTTAGCGGGGACAAATGAATTTTGAGAATGAAGCCAACATGCGAATAGAGGCAGAGAGTGACCTGTGTGTAGTTTCCGTCACTCCTGGGAGTTCCCCCCATGGTTAGCTTGAGGAGGCAATAAAGACTGCTTTCCATTTAAACTAGTGTAAGCTGTATTTCTTTAACTTTTATCCAAAGAGTCCCAGCCTAGCAAAGCTAAACTGGAATATTCCTTGAAACTGATTGCCTGGGGGATTGATGTAAAGTTGTACAAGACTTTCACACACCAGCTAGGATGGTGAAAAATTTCTAAAACTGGCAATACCGAAGGCAAAATTGTGGAAACTCTCGGACTCTCACACATTGCCGGGGAGTACAAGGTAAAATGGTAAAAAATAAAACAAAGTAAAACACTTTGGAATGCTGTGAGGCATTTTCTTTTTTTTTTTTTTAAAGATTTTATTTATTTATTCGACAGAGATAGAGACAGCCAGCGAGAGAGGGAACACAAGCAGGGGGAGTGGGAGAGGAAGAAGCAGGCTCACAGCGGAGGAGCCTGATGTGGGGCTTGATCCCATAATGCCGGGATCACGCCCTGAGCCGAAGGCAGCTGCTTAACCGCTGTGCCACCCAGGCGCCCCTGAGGCATTTTCTAATAAAGTTACACATACACCTTTCTGATGAGAGCAAATCCACGTCTAGGCATTTATCCAAGAGAATTGGAAAATATATGTCCACAAAAAAAGATATGCAAGATTGTTCATAGCAGTTTTATGAGAGCCCCAAATTGGAAACAACCCAAATAAGAATGAATAAACAAATTGTGTATATTCATACAACGGCCTAGCACTTAGCAATAGAGGGGAATGAATTACAGCGTAGCTGGATCTCAAAAAAATCACACTGAGCAAAAGAAGCCAGACACGAAGAAGTACACACTGTATAATTTCAGTTATTTTAAGTTCTGGAATAGGCAAGATGAATCTATGGTGATAAAGGTCAGAACAGTGGTTGTTGGAGAGGAGAGAGTGGAAGGAGACACAAGGAAACTTTCTGAGGTAATAGAAAGAGTCTCTGTTTTGATTAGGGTGGCAGTTACATTAATTAATATATTTTTCAAACATCATCAAACAGTTCACTTTAAATCTGTGCATTTTGCTGTATGTAAATTATATCTCAATATTTTAAAAGAATCTTTGTAGACCTTGTTCACAGCGGCATTATTCACAGTAGCCAAAAGGTGAAAGCAAGCCAAGTGTCCATTGACAGAAG
Organism: Ursus maritimus; assembly: GCF_017311325.1. NCBI lineage: Eukaryota > Metazoa > Chordata > Mammalia > Carnivora > Ursidae > Ursus > Ursus maritimus. The sequence goes on along the minus strand of NW_024424897.1, from coordinate 42,796,877 downwards.
AATGGATAGGGGCGCCTGGGTGGCACAGCGGTTAAGCGTCTGCCTTCGGCTCAGGGCGTGATCCCAGCGTTACGGGATCGAGCCCCACATCAGGCTCCTCTGCTATGAGCCTGCTTCTTCCTCTCCCACTCCCCTCTCTCGCTGGCTGTCTCTATCTCTGTCGAATAAATAAATAAAATCTTTAAAAAAAAAAAGAAGAATGGATAAATAAAATATGGTATATACACAGAATGGAAGATTTTCTAGCCCTATAAGGGAAGGGAATTCTGACACATGCTACAACACGGATGAACCTTGAGGACATCATGCTGACTGAAATCAAGCCAGTCACAAAAGGACAAACACTATATGATTCTACTTAGATGAGGTCCCCAGAGTCAAATGCATAGAGACAGGAAGTAGAATGATGGTTACCGAGGGGGAGGGGAGAGGGAATGGGAGTTACTCTTAAATGGGGACAGAATTTCAGTTTGCAAAATACAGAGAGTTCTGAAGATGTATGGTGGCAAAGGCTGCACGACAGTGTGAATGTATTTAATGTCATTGCACCGTATACTTCGAAATTGGTAAGATGGTAAATTTTTAAGTTATATGTATTTTACCAAAATTAAAAAAAAAAGAGTATTGAAAAAAGACTGCCTGTGGGTTGCCATGAAGTTGTCTGTCTTTTGCTTTGCCAAGTAAGCACACCGAGGAGCTCTAACCTGCCATCTAGTATCCCCTGCATTTCATAAAAGGAGGTAGATTTTTGAAGTTAAGAAATGTAAGAAGGATATAGCCTCAGGATAAAAAACAGTTCTTTCCCCAAAATGACATTTGGGTGTGTTCTCCCATATTACTCTTACTCTTTTTATTTCATTACTGATGAATTAAAACAAACAAAACTTCCCAGATTAGCACCAATCGGGAGATCAGAGTTCGGATGCTGGTAGATACTGCAAAGCACGCTTCACGGCGCCACCTGTGACAGAAATCCCGAGCCCAGCAAACCATTATTCTGATCCAATATGACATCTCTAGCGTCCCGAAAGCATGCTTTCTTTCCTATGGAAGAATGTAATGCAAAAATGTCCCAGAGACAGCTACTGAAAGACGACCAGAGAGACCTCTTCACCAGAAGATGACAGTGAAGAAAGCCGGGGGAACAGGGCTCTCCTCCCCCTGACGCCACCGGATACCACACTGGTGACTCCCCTGCACCTATGTTCTAATGTGCGTGCTTTTAAGGGGGGCACTGCTTAGCCAGCAAAAGCTCCGGCAGCTGCGGTTTCCCAGCAGCCGGGAAGTGAAACGACCCAAAGTTGATGCAGCTAGGGTGGCTGAGCTTGTCTGGGTGGTGGTGAGGTGAGAAAAACAATATAGCAAGTGTGAAACCACAAGGAAATGTATAGTTGGTTTCAAGGTTCAGCCTTTGCAGCGGAGTCCCAGAAAATCCTGGGAGCCTGAACACTGACTAAGCTTCGTGCCCCTGCCAAGGAAAGAAGTGAATGGGCACTGCAAAGTGAGGTGGTCCAGGAAGTCTCGGTGTCTACAGTCTACCCACTTCATATTCTTCGAGTGGCATTAAAATATTTTTTAAATTAGCATACCGAAATTCCTTAATGATATAGCCAAAAGGATTTACGTATTAGAAAAGCAGGACACCGTTGAAAGGAATCTGTGTCGTGTGATTAATATAATACTCCTAGCATTTGTAGACATACATATCAAATAAGACCTTAAAACCATTTTCTATGTTGTTTCCTCCCACGTAAGTAGCTGCAATGTCAGAAAAAAGTCTATGGTAAAGCACATTTTTAGAAATAGTCGCGCAGTGTCAGAAAAATCACAAATAAGGACAAGACACTTTTTTATGCCCTCCAACGGCGATTCCCTTTCACCATGCTCAAGCTCCCATACTCCATGCCAGTCTGTGCTCCCCTCCTCACCGTACTTGGGCTCTGACACCATTGCCAGGTCATCTCCACGCGCGGACGCCTTTGCCATCTGGCTCAGACTCTGACACCCTGCCCTCAGCCACTGCCGCTACCATGTCACGTCGATACCCCTGCACGGGCTCCAACTTCTCAACCCGAGCAGCCCCCCAACACCAGTACCCTGCACAGACTCTGACACCTACCCTGCGTGGGACTACTCCTCTGCAGGGATGCCCTCCTTGCTCCACTCAGGCTCTGACACCCTGTGATGGGCCACACCAGCTCACGGATGTTCTCCTCACTTGGCATGCTGGCTCTTCTTCTTTGTTCAAACATGGAGGACCTATATTGTAATGATCTGTAATTGTTTTGCTTTATTTCTAGATTGACATAGATTGGAATCCATGACTAGTCCTGTTTTCTCACATTTCCCCCATTCCCTTAGCTTCTTATTCTGAAATGTCTTAATCGGCTGGACTTCATCATTAGGAGCTTCTATAAAACGTGTTTCTCTATTGCCTTACCTCAGCTAACCCCGACCGTGTGTCAGACTATTTGTTGGTTGCCTTCACACACAGGGAGAAATTGGGCTGGGTATAAAATTCCTGGGTCACACTCATTTCTCCTTAAAACTCTGTAAACATTGCTCTATCATTTTCTGGCATGGACCGTTGCTGCAAATAAGTCTGAATCCAGCTTTACCTCTTCCTATTACAAATGACTTGTGTTTTTTGCCTAGATGTATGTAGGATTATTCACTTGTTCATGAAATTTAGTCATTTCCTGTGACTATGTCATGTTTTTATGCCTCTCGTATTAATGTTTTCTGCATCAAGTGTAGGATTTAAATTTTTAGATTCTGTTCTTCATTTCAGGAAACTACTTTTCTATTTGAATATTTTTCTTCTCGATTTGCTCAGCTCTCTACTTCAGGGACACCAAGTATATACATGGTGGATTTCTGTTGTCTTTTCTCAATGCGTATCATTTCTATGACTGCAAAATTCTATATAGATGTAAAATGTCTAAGTTTGAGCTGCTGTAGCAAAAATACCATCAACTGGGTGGCTTACAGACAGAAAATTATTTCTCTCAGTTCTGGAGGCTAGAAGTCCAAGATCAAGGTGCCGGCAGATTCAGCGTCTGGTGAAAGTCCATTTCCTGATTCATAAATGTCTTCTCACTGTGCCCTCACGTGACGGAAGGGGCAAGAGAACTCTGGGGGGTCTCTTTTATAAAGGCACTAATCCCATTCATGAGAACTCTGTCCTCAAGACCTTATCATCTCCCACAGGCCCCACCTCCTAATGCCATCACATTGGGGGGTGAGGATTTCAACATATGAATTTTGGGGAGACACAAACATCCAGTCTATAACATAAGGATAATCATCATAATTATAGGTATGATCCAAATATGGGAATTTGAATGTTCTTTCTCAGTTCAGGTCTCAGATACCAAAAACTTTGTGGATGGTCTTTAGTGTGTGTGGGAATTGTGTGCATGTGTGTGTGTGTGCATGTGAATGTGAATATATAGTTTTTATATGAAATATTAGAAAAAAACCAAACATGTGCTACATGGGTGCTGCTGTCTATAGAAATATCGAAGGGGAGAAAACGACACCTGCTTGGGGACAGATCTAACACAAGGCCCAGGCTTTATAAGCACGTGAATGTGTAGTCTCTGATGCAGTAGGCTGAGATAAAAGATAACCCAGCAGCCAATTTGTTTTCCAAGAGCTACAGAGACCAGACAATAATTAGAACCAATTTTCATTTAATGCTTAAATAATGCTTAAAAACAGTACAAGGCAAGGACACAAGTACTTTATGCGGCTCATTCAATTAGCACAATAATGATATAAAATAATTATTGTTAGGCCATCATTTAATAATGGCAGGACTAAGTCTTAAGACTAAATAAGTCCCCAGAGTTGCCTTACTGGTCAGTGATAGAGAGGGTTTGGAATCCGAGTTTCCCAGAGCGGTGCCTCCACTTTAAGCCTCCAGATTCCCTCTCTCACCCATCTTCTGCTACAGTGGGAAGTCCTGAAGGAGAAGAAGAGATGTGTGTGCGTCTAAAGGTACTCGTATTTTAAGAAGTCAAATCCGTTGGCTCCCGTGAATGCATATTATCTGTACAGCAATATGTTAGAACTGTAAAACATATGGACTGGAAAGTCGTTTTTAGCCACTGTCACCCACTCTCTTTTTTTCAACTGCTCCTTTGATCTTCTCTCTTAAGGTCCCAAAAGGCACTCAAGTTCAACATGTTTAAAATGAAATTCATTGTTTTACACCCCAACAACTTTTTCTTCCTCAGTTTAGTCATTGATACCTCCCTCTCCTTGCTTTCTATTTTTTTTAAATGGTGGATTTTTAAAAAAGATTTTATTTATTTATTTGACACAGAGAGAGAGAGAGAGAGAGAGCACAAGCAGGGGGAGGGGCAGAGGGAGAGGGAGAAGCAGACTCCCCGCTGAGCAGGGAGCCTGACGCGGGGCTCGATCTGGGATCATGACCTGAGCAGAAGGCAGACGCTTAACCCACTGAACCACCCAGGTGCCCCTCTCCTTGCTTTCTAAATGCCATTAGTCACCAAAGCTTCTTGCTCTGCTTTCTCATCACCTCATTTTCTTGAATCTGTCCCTTTTCATTCAAAATGTCACCACCCTAATTCATTCTCTTATTACCACTGATCTGGAATGTTGCAAGGCCAATGTGCGTGACTGGTCTCTTGTCCTAAAATCTTTTTGCCCCTCTCTTCCTTTGTCTCCTACACAGGCTCAGACTTCTCTTTCCAAGCAGTGGTTTTCAAATTCTTTCGAAAGCACACCCTCTCAATAAAAATGTTTGCACATTAATCTCTAGTATATTTATGTATTTCTAAGTAATGTACGCATATGACTAAACATAGATGAACATTGTAAAGTGTGCACAAGACGGGGCGCCTGGGTGGCACAGCGGTTAAGCGCCTGCCTTCGGCTCAGGGCGTGATCCCGGCGTTATGGGATCGAGCCCCACATCAGGCTCCTCCGCTGGGAGCCTGCTTCTTCCTCTCCCACTCCCACTGCTTGTGTTCCCTCTCTCGCTGGCTGTCTCTACCTCTGTCGAATAAATAAGTAAAATCTTAAAAAAAAATGTGCACAAGACTACAAATTAAAAGGAAATAGAGAGGAAATGAATATTTTTATTTATATTTTTATTTGACTTGTCAGAGATACAAAACGTTTTTGTTCTCTCTATACCGGAATAAATTTCACTGTTTTTGTTTGAATGTTGGTTTAATAATTTGTGACTCAGAGATTCACAAATATGTTTCAACTTCGGTTTATTTTCAAAAAAGCTTTTATTCATCATCATAGCTGAAAAAAAGATACTCACAAAGTAATGTAGTATTAAAATGCACCAAAAATGCATTACTAAATCCTAATATTCATTTTTATCCACCAATTATGCAACTTTTTATCAAAATGCAGCCAATAAATTTACTGATGTCTAAGAGTTATTCTTGCAAGTCAGTTAAAGATACTATAAACCTATGTCTGGAATATGAATAGATTAGAGGACTTTGTTTCCAAAATTTTTTAAGCATGAAGATTCAAATGTTTCCTAGGTGATGAGGCAGTATTTCAGGAATAACAATGGAAATATTTGCAAGCATCCCTTTTCAAAATGGTCTCTCAATTCACATTGCACCACCTTTTCTTTAAAGATAGTGTCTAAATGTATTTATTATTTTAATATCTGCTAGGTAGCATAGTACCGAAAGTCACTTGGCATAAGAGAAAAGGTCAGGAATTTTGGAATACTAGTCTTTTTGTAAAAGAACAAAATGTGCAATTCATCTTTTTTTTAGAGAGAGAGGGAGAGAGTGCACACACATGTGCCAGTAGGGGTAGGGGCAGAGAGAGAGGGAGAGAAAGAATCTTAAGCAGACTCCACACCCAACACGGAGCCCGACGCGGGGCTCCATCTCACAACCCCGATACCATGACCTGAGGTGAAATCAAGAGCCGGATGCTTAACCTAACGAGCCACCCAGGCACCTCTGTAATTCATCTCTAAACTGGCAATTCTTTTAAGTCCTCTACCCCAAAATGACCTATGAACCTGTCTGACGAAGTCTCCCTATCTCATTATACAATGTTATAAAGATTCTACTACTTAGGGGCGCCCGGCTGGCTCACTGTGGAGCACGCCACTCTCAGTCTTGGGGTTGTGAGTTTGAGCCCCACCTTGGGCATGCAACTTTCTAAACAACCACAACAACCCAGATTCTACTACTTAAAAGGCTTGGGGGTTTTTGGTTTTGTTTTTTGTACAAATGGCCTTAACCATGATACCCTAGTGCACACAAGTTCCTTTCTGGAGACTTCTCTTACTATTTATGACACTTAACTCCTGTACGACAAGTGTCGCTGCCAGCATCAATCCATACATTAGATTTCAGAAAAGTTTCATTTTTTTAAAGAAAAATAATAGAAATTATAGTATATTTTTTCCGTATCCCAGGGTAGCATCTAATGTACCCCCAGGAATGAGCACACATCCCCGTCTGGAAACCGCTGTTGTAAAGCATCGCTCTGATCCTGTCATTCTGCCAGGAGGCCAACGCCAGCGACTCACTGTTCGGCCTGAGCCAGTCTTTCTGCTGGGCACAGTCTGACCTTGGCATCTTAGTTGCCAGTTATAATTTTCCTGCCTTGTGTCCTCATTCTTCAGTGCTTAGGTTTGAGTCTCAGACTTAAAAAATAAATAAATATAAAATAAAATAAATATAAAATAAAATAAAATAAAATAAAATAAAATAATATGTACTACAGAGCTTGCTTCTGGCCTGGTATTGTTCTAATAAATATATTTATTTAGTCATCGTAACTCTATGAAATAATAATACCATTATCCCCATTTTACAGAAGAAGAAACAGAGAGATTATATGACCTCTCCAAAGTTGATACCTAATTAAGTGATGGAGCTGGGTGGGTTTGATTTTACCCAGTCTAACTTCAGAGCCTGTGCTTACAACACCTGATTTTTCTGCCCTGTCTCCTACCAATGTGCCATGGCTAATTGTGGAAGGGATGGAGAGGCATTTCTAAGCCTGACAGCTTTCAGCCAATAACACGGCCAGGACTACAAGTCCAATACCAAGTTCAACAGGAGGCAATGCTGCTTCTGAGTTGACCAGACACTCAAGTTCAGAAACACTGGCATTGGTTGGGAGCTGGAATACAAAAGCCTAGGAGCCAGATATGGTTCAAAAGCTAGAGTGAAAAACGGGCTGTTGCTGACACCAAGAGAAAAGCCAAGAAACAGACTGAACCAAGAATATGAAGAGGCCCCAGTTCTTAACGTTTCCATACTCAAACCTGTCTTATTCACTTTATGTTCTAACTCCCACAATAACCCGTAAAAAAGTACTACTATGTCTTCATTTTTGGGATAAGGAAAACGAGGCTCAGGACGCCTGGGTGGCTCAGTCGGTTAAGCATCTGCCTTTGGCTCAGGTCCGGATCCCAGGGTCCTGGGATGGAGTCCTGCATTGGACACCCTGCTCAGCGGGGAGTCTGCTTCTCCCGCTCCCTCTCCTTCCGTACTCTCTCCCTCTTCTCCCCCCCAAATAAACAAATAAATAAATAATTTTAAAAAATATCTATTAAAAAAAAGGGGGGGCACCTGGGTGGCTCAGTTGTTAAACGTCTGCCTTTGGCTCAGGGCGTGATCCCGGAGTTCTGGGATGGAGCCCCACATCAGGCTCCTCCGCTGGGAGCCTGCTTCTTCCTCTCCCACTCCCCCTGCTTGTGTTCCCTCTCTCGCTGGCTGTCTCTCTCTGTGTCAAATAAATAGATAAAATCTTAAATAAATAAATAAATAAATAAATAAATAAATAAAAGAAAGAAACGAGACTCAGAAAACTCAAGTAATTTTCCTAAGCTCCGTAACTAAATTAAGTGGCTCAGCCAGGATTTAAACCTCGGTACGTCTGAATTACATATGCCAAGGGGTGACTTGTGGAAGAGTTCTACCATCACCAGCCTCTCCATAATTTCCATTATATGCCCAAAGCCACCCCAAATAAATACAGTCTAAGGAAACACAATTTGTTAATGTTGTAAATGCAAATAGAACACCAGACCTCCTTCCAACCAGATTGCTGCACCCTTGACCGGCCCCAGTCTTATTCCAAAGGCAGGCCGGGAAGCGTCACTGGGTATGAGAGGCAAGTACAGACGTGATCTTGCACCGTCCTTTCTCCAACTTTGGACTGCGAGCAAGTGACACAGAGAATCAGGAACCGGCTGTGGTGCCTGGTGGCAGCAATATCCATTCGCAGGGGCTACGGTTTTAGCGGTTGGGGCAGGGTCCAGGGCCTCTGGGGAACACGGTCCCACCTGCGGCATTCAGTGGTCCAGCAGTTGTAATCACAGCTTCTTCCCGGACTGATCGATAGTAATATATAGGCTGTGGTCCTGGTCACTGCTGGCACACCCCTTGTTCTGACAATTTTCAGAGCCTGTTTCTCCTTCAGTCCCAGCAATATTGCTTTAGCAAGTTTTCTTTCGTGCTTGAATCACCTAGAGTTAGTTTCTGTTGCTGGCAGCTAAGAACACTGACTGAGCGATGATTAAATTTGCATTTTCATTGCCTCTATCCCCAGGCACCATATTGCCCAAAAGTTTTAAAAAGAACTAGTAGCTCAGGCCTCCTCGCCACTGTCCCTCACTAATGCCAAGGCCGCTTCTGTCTTGCCAAGCCCAGCCCAAGGAGAAGGGGGTAAGTAAGGAGGTCTTAAAGCAGACCGCCTGCAAATGGACCTGTGGGAAAGCACTGGGGAAGCAACTGGCTACAGAAGTCGCTCGCAAGAGTGCGCCCTCTACTGGACGGGCAAAGAAACCTCATCGGTACAGGCCTGGGACTGGGGTGCTCTGTGAAATTAGATGTTGTTAGAAGTCCCCTGAACTTCTGAGCCACAAACTTCCTTTCCAGAGTCTGGTGTGAGAAATTGCTCAGGACTTCAAAACAGATCTGCCTTTCCAGAGTGTAGCTATTGGTGCTTTGCAGGAAGCAAGCGAGGCCTATCTGTTGGGCCTCTTTGAAGACAAACCTGTGTACTATCCATGCCAAACGTATAACGATTATGCCAAAAGACATCCACCTAGCATCTGGCATATGTGGAGAACGTGCTTAAGAATCCACTATGATGGGGGGGCAACTGGGTGGCTCAGTTGGTTAAGGATCCGACTCTTGATTTCAACTCAGATCATGATCTCAGCGTCATGGGATCAAGCCCCACGTAGGGTTCTGTGCTCAGCATGAAGTCTGCTTGTCACTCTCCCTCTGCTCCTCACCCCACTTGTGCTCTCTCTCTCTCAAACAAATAAATAAAATCTAAAAAAAAAAAAAAAGAATCCACTACAATGGGGGTGCCTGGTGGCTCAGTCAATTAAGCTTCCTACTCTTGGTTTCAGCTGGGGTCATGAACTCATGGGTCATGGGATAGAGCCTGGAGTCAGGCCCTTGTTGCTTGTTGGGGAGTCTGCTTGAAGCTTCCCTCCCTCTGCCCCTCCCCATGTGCTCTCTCTCTCTCTCAAATAAATTAATTAATTTAAAAAAAAAGGAATCCACTATGATGAAAAACATTTTATTATTTAAAAAAAAATCTCTTCTTCCTGTTATTGGTAGTTCTGAATATTAGATATCTTTTTCCCATGGGGTCAAAAGTTACTTAAGTATAGGCTTGCAAGTGGAAAAATAGGGAGCAGAAATCAGGTATTGGCATTTTTTCCATTTGTGTGTGTGTGTGTGTGTGAATTTTTAATAGAAAGGCAGGGACATAAAGCATTAATGCAAGTCAAAATTTGTTTCGGGAACATGTTTCAGCAGTTCAACTTTATAACAATTACAAATACACCTGTTGAGGGGTGCCTGGGTCGCTCAGTTGGTTGAGTGGCTGCCTTCCGTTTGGGTTGTGGCCCCGGGGTCCTGGGATCGAGCCCCACATCAGGCTCCTTGCTCAGTGGGGAGTCTGCTTCTCCCTCTCCCTCTGCCCCCACCCCAGCTTGTGCTCACTCTCTCTTACTCTCTCTATCTCAAATAAATAAAATCTTTTTTTAAAGATTTTAGTTATTCATTTGTCACAGACAGAGAGAGAGCGAGCAAGCACAAGCAGGGGAAGCAGCAGGCAGAGGAGAAGAAGACTCCCCACTGAGCAAGAAGTCTGATGTGGGGCTCTCATGACCCGAGCCAAAGGCAGACACTTAACTGACTGAACCACCCAGGTGTCCCAACAGATAAAATCTTAAAAAAAAAAAAAAGTCATCAAAATAGTGTGGTGATAGCATGAGGATAGACACAAATAGATCAAGGAAATGGAACTGAGTGTTCAGAAAGAAACCTTCCCGTTGTTGGTCAATTGATTTTTGGCAAGGATGCCAAGACCATTCAATGAAGAAAAATTGGTCTTTTCCACAAATGCTGCCCAGGCAACTAGATATCCCTATACAAACGAATGAATGTGGACTGCGATCTCACACTGTAGGTAAAAAATTAACTCCAAATGGATCTTTGACCTAAATGTTAGAGCTAAAACTGTAAAACTCTTAAAAGAAAACCTAGGAGGAAATCTTCGTGATCTTGGATTAGATGATGTTGTCTTAGATATGACATCAGAAGCAAAGTGACAGGGAAAAAATAGGTAAATCATACTTCTTCAAAATTAAAAACCTTTGAGCTTCAAAGGATACTATCAAGGAAATAGAAAGACAACCCACAGAATGGGAGAAACTAGGCGCAAACCAGATTCCTGATAAGGGATTTGTATTTAGAATACGTAATATATATATATATATATATACATACAACTCAACAAGAAAAAGAAAAATAACTCAATTGAAAATGGGCAAGGGACGTCTGGGTGATTCGGTCAGTTGAGTGTCTGACTCTTGATTTTGGCTCAGGTCACGATCTCAGTGTAGTGGGATAGAGCCCCGTCCCCCACCCGCCAGGCTCTGAGCTCAGCAGGGAGTCTGCTTGAAGATTCTCTCCCTCTGTTCCTCCCCTCACTCAAGCTCGCGCTTCTCTCTCAAATAAATAAACAAATCTTAAAAAAAAAAAAGAAAATGGGCGGAAGATTTGAGCAGATATTTTTCCAAAGACGATGTACAAATGGCCAATAAGCACATGAAAAGATGTTCAATATCATTACTCAGAAGGGAAATGCAAATGAAAACCACACTGAGATTGCTAAAGGGAATGGAGTTTCTTCAGAGGATGATGAAAGTGTTCTAAAGCTGATTGTGGTGATGATTGCGCAACTGTGAATGTATGAAAAACCACTGGATTGTACGCTTTAAAAATAAATCTTATTTTTAAGTAATCTCTACATCCAATGTGGGGTTTTAACCTATAACCCCGAGATCAAGAGTCACATGCTCCCCCGACTGAGCCAGCCCAGCGCCCCTGGGTTGTACACTTTAAATGGGTGAATTGTATGGAGGTGAATTATATCTCAATAAAGCTGTTAACCAAAAAATCCAGAAGGAGATGCCGCTTTAAGCATACTCAGATGGCTAAAATAGAAAAGACAGACAGTAACAAATGGTGATGAATACGCAGAAAAATCGCAACCCTCATACATTGCTGGGGGGATTGTAAAATGGTGCAGCCAGTTTGGAAGCTTCTCAAAATGTTAGACAGAGAGTTACCATAAGACCCAGCAACTCCTCTCGTAGGTATAGACACAAGAGAAATAAAAACACATATCCACACGAAAGCCCGTACATGAATGTCCATAGCAGTATTATTATGATAGCTAAAAAGTGGAAACAATCTAATTGTCTGTGAACTGATGAAGAAATAAGCAAAACGTGTCATATCCACATAATGGAAAAATATTTGGCCATAAAAAGGAATGAATTCATTACTCCATACACAGCATGGATGAATCTTGAAAACATCATGTTAAGTGAAAGAAGTCAGACACAAAGGACCACATGTTGTGTGATTACATTTATTGGAAATGTCCAGAATAAGCAAATCTGGGGAAACAGAAAGCAGATGAGTGGTTTTCAGGGGCTGGAGGGAAGAGGGTAATAGGGAGTGACTACTAACAGGGAGAGGGTTTCTTTTTGGGGTGATGAAAATGTTCTAAAATTAGATAACAGTGACGGTTGACTCTACGGTGACTCTACGAATATTCTGAAAACCACTGAGTTGCACACTTTCAAAGGACAGATTTTATGTGAATTATATCTCAATCAACCTGTTATTAAAGATTTTGTAAAAAATCACGAATAAAGGTGCCTGAGTGGCTCAGTCAGTTAAGTGACGACTCTTGATTTCGACTCAGGTCATGACCTCAGGGTTGTGAGATCCAGCCCCACGTCGGGCGCCATGCTGGGCGCGGAGAATGCTTAAGATTCTCTCTCACCCTCTCTTCCTTCCCCTCCCTCTCTAAAAATAAAAATAAAATAAATAAAATAAAAATCATGAATATAGTAACGTGAATACCACAAATCAAAATAGCATTATAAAGTTAAGTAGTGAATAGGACTCTAGTAAAAATATAGAGTATGACTCTGTATGTTATAGGATAAACATCTGAAAATGTAATTATTTTGCACAAGTAGGCAAAAAACAATAGTGCAAATAGTAAAAGGGATATTGAGTATCTGAAAATTGGATATTACGGGGCTAGCGATTTCTTTACCTCTATTCCTCAGTGTATTGTTTATTATGAACTTGTCCAGATGTAAACATAAAGCCACCCATGACTTTTTATTGTCTTTTTCAAACAAAACATGGTGACCTCTCAATAAAGAAGTATTTTTTTCTAGAATAAGAACATAATAATACTTTCCAAATTGACGAATTTTGTTTCTAAAGGCAAACAGAAAATATCATAGCCATAGCAACATTATTGAAATCTACACGTCTGCAGCAAAACCAGGCTATAAATCATCCTATTGCCAAAAAGGTCTAAATCCAATTAATGACTAAATCCAATTAACGAGCTAATGACCCATGTTATGCTTGAAGAGAAAGCAAACAAAAGTTCTTTATCTAGTGATGTTCTAGGCTGTTGCAAAAAATTCAATAGCATACAATGTAACAAAGCACTTACTATCGGGAGTGCGTCCTAAAGATATTTCCCTTCACATAGGAAGGAAAATGCTGATGTTCCCTGTACCGAACAGCCTTTGGCGTATGTGTGCTACATATAGAAGGGAAAGTGCTCCCTGGCATTTTATTCTCTGCATCACTGCAGATTCATGATATGGGAGAAGAGAGTTTTCATCTATAATTATTATCTTATGAAAAAGTATATGTTGGAATCGGTACTGATGGAAACCTAGCCAAATGCTTAGCAAAGAAGAGCACCATTCTAGGAATAAAAGGTTGCACCGGAATGCCAATTCACGCACTGCTTCACTCACAGAGAACAAAGCAAACAGCAGGTGCCCTGACCTTGACTCAGGGACGAAGGAAGGAGAGGAGATGGCAAATATGCAATGCAACTAATGAGTGAACGTCTTTTCAGCATGTTGCGAGAAGAAACGAGACTCTGCTTCTCTAAGCGGAGGCATGTCGTCTGCTGCGGAAAGGCGCTCCCACACGTTTTTTTAAATAAAGAAAGTGATTTATAGTATTTCTTCGTGACACTCATACTGCCTGGAGAGATATTTCTCTAATTTCAAGGGGATTATCTCAGCTCTGTGTTCACATTCTTGCATGGCCTGAACCTGGCACTTCAAGGCAGATATAGAAACAAGTTTTAAAAGTTGAGAATGGGAATGAACTTGCAGAATTTCTTAAGAAGATGTAAACACAGTGGCTAACTGAACGTAATAATAATAATAATAATAGATGTAAACAACCTAGATCCGTTATTTATTGCTGCATAAATAATTGCCCCAAGAAGCAGCAGTTTACAACAATAGACATGCTCTCACAGTTTCTGCAGGGCAAGAATCTGGGTGCAGCTTAGCTGGGTGACTGGTTCAGGGTTCCTCCTGAAATTGTGGTCAAGCTATTGGTGGAGGCTGAGTCATCTCAGGGCTTGACTGGAGAAGGATCTATTTCCAAGCTCACTCAGGTGGGTGTTGGCAGCCCTTGGTCATTCCTGGCGGTCGGCTGGAGACACCAGTTCATTGCCATGTGGACCTCCCCCAGGGCATCCCACAACGGCAACTGGATTCCCTCAGTAAGTTCTCAGGCGGAGAGCAAGACAGAAGCCATAGTCTTTTTGTAACCTGATGACATCCCATAATTTCTGCCATATTCTCTTTGTTAGAAATGAGACGAGTCCTGTCCACACACAAGGAGAAGTGATTACACACAGGTATGGATAGCAGGAAGTAGGGATCCCTGAGGTCCTCTCAGGGACTGCTCGCCACAGTAGCCATGTTCTTCCATCGGTGTGGCTTTACCTGGATCAGGGATGCCCCATGATTCACCAGGTCCTGGTCAGTGAAGCTCTCTCTACTCCTCCATCTGGCATGGCCTGAATTCTCAGTGCTCTGTGATCCAGGAGGCATACCTTGACCAACCATGTCAGTCATTGAAGATAGGTGCAAAGCCTAAATCAAATCCTAATTTGGAGTCCAATGCCCTTGGGTACACAGCTATTATAGACATTTCCCCCTGCCTCCTTTAGCTGGCATGGCTGTGTGGTGGGACAGGTCTAAGCCCATTGCTCTCTTCTACTGTGGCCGGGACAAAGGTTATCTTAGACAGCATGTCTTCTTAGCCAGGATACGTTGAGATACTAATCATCCCAATCCCTCAAATGGAGGTGGTCTGCCCTGACCTGAGAGGTCAGTGGAGTGGGTGCAGCCTGAGAGGGTGCTTCATCTTACCCTTGGGAGTTTGCTCTCAAACATGTGCAATGTTTGTTTAGGCCGGTCAGCCCAAATAAGAGCGGCCTGAATTGAGGCAGGGAGTCTCTTATTGATCTGCTCCATCAGGGCTAGAGACGACTGGTTGTCCTTCAGTCTCCATTTTCCTTTGTACTTAGTAACAAAATCCCTGATTATTTACTGGGCACATGACTGTCCGGAGTAAAAACAACAATGATCAGTCTTCTTCCAGGGAGATGTGGTCACGTGACCAGGTTCTGGCCAATGTCATATAAGCAGTAGTTGGTATGAGCAATAGAAGTAGTCGATATGAGCTATTTCCAGGGAATAGCCTTAAAAGAAAGCAAAGCCTGGCTTTGCCCTTCTTCCTTTGTGTTGGCTATAATATGGACACAATGACTAGAAGTCTAGCAGCTATGTTGAGATAACCTTGGGAATAGAAGCCATGCAGGCTAAAGCAATATGCAAGAAGGATACCACGGCATACCTTACCAATCCTGGGATGACTATCTCTGGACTTCTTAACTATGAGAGAAAAATAGATTTGCATATTTTAGTCATTTCTAGATTTTTCTGTTACTCCTAAATGATTCCTGTACTAACAAATGATGTGGCTTTGTGCAAGTCCAGACCCAAAGTATATGCAATTCAAATCTAGTCTTGCCATGACCTGAGCTCCCCCACTACCTCCTACGATATTCTTCTAGTAGGCAGGTATCGTCTCTAAATACAGGGCAAAGAGTTCAAGCAAACATTGCCAGGTTCCCACTGGCAACTCTACAATCTGCACAGAGGGGGACGTTCCTGCTGAACTGTAGGGATGGGGCTAGGTCAGGGCAGGGGCTAGTCCTTGGGGTTTTCTTTAGATAGAGGGACCAACAGGTGCCTGTGGGGCTTGCAGCTGAGCTCTCCTGCCATCTGTCCTGGGTGTTGCCCAAGCCCAGGTTCCAGATGTGTAGGTCAAGCCCTTGTCTAACTCAGCTATGTAGAGCCAGCAGGTACCTTTAAGAACAAGGAGTGGGACTTGCCAGGAACGAGGAAGTACAGATAAAAGACAAGTGAAGCTGTCTTCTGGAAGAAGGCAGGGACTGGGCACAAACAAGTCCGTATCAAGCACCAACGTGGACAGTGTTTGCGTTGTGTGTGTAATGTCAGCCAGAGGGCCCTGGGAAACAAAGGCCATGTCTGTTTTCCTTTCATGGCCTCTGCTCCTCAGTGTCAATTACTTTCTCTAATGAAACCCACACCCAGGCTTATGCCAGGGCTGTGCTCAGCTCCCACTCTCCTTTTTACCGCATGCCAAGGAAATAACTTGGCTCCAGGCATACATGGGAGGTGGGGGGGGCATTTCTGGGGTACTTTGTGCTGATGATAGAACCCAGAGTATCTACCAGTTTCTTGGGCCCATCACATCCCTAATATAAAATGCAAGTCTTGTTTTGCAGGAAGGGCAGGAATTCACCTTAGGCGATAGGAGAATTTCAGCAAATTACAACCTGCTATAAGAATTCTGGACTGTGCATATTTGTTAATGTTTCTGAACTACACTTAACATTAGCTTGATAAACTCACTCCAATATCTTCAGACCGTTCTCTGTTGGTAGACGCTGGCCCAAGAATATCTCCAGTTCAAAATCCATTACCCAGTACCTATTATTTTTTAAATATATTTTCCAAAATGAGGCAGAGGGACAGTCACTGGTCCAGAAGTGGTCAGCGGGATGGGAAACATGTGGGTCCTCAAGTCAAGCAGACCTGCAGTGAAACGGAGACCCGCACACTGGAGTCCAGAGGGAGTGTCCGTGGTTGTGGAATAAGAAATAAAGGAGTGTGTGCATGACTTAGGGTTACAAAGGTTACTAGCTGAAAGAGTAAAAATATGAATAAAGCTTTAATGGGAAGCAGTGGGGGAGGTGAAAAGGAAATGTTTTTAGCACACCAGATCCTTATCTTACACAGCAGGAAGCCAGCTGATACATCAAAAATGATGGTATTTTTTCTTTTTTCTTTTTAAGATTTATTTATTTATTTATTTGACAGAGAGAGAGAGAGACAGCCAGTGAGAGAGGGAACACAGGCAGGGGGAGTGGGAGAGGAAGAAGCAGGCTCCCAGCAGAAAAGCCTGATGTGGGGCTCGATCCCAGGACTCTGGGATCACGCCCCGAGCCGAAGGCAGACGCTTAATGACTGAGCCACCCAGGCGCCCCCAAATGATGGTATTTTTTCAACAAATGTTTATGATGTCCTAAGTCAATGAGGATACAGACATAAAACAAACTAAACAAAGTCACTACACTCGTTCTACTAATAAGCCTATTGGTTAAAGATAAGAGATATTAAGAAGGAATAGTAAAAGTCTAAAAAGAGTTGCCTTGGGGGAGCCTGGGTGGCTCAGTCAGTTGGTTAAGTGTCTGCCTTCAGCTCAGGTCATGATCCCGGGGTCCTGGGATGGAGCCCACGTCAGGCGCCCTGCTCAGTCGGGAGTCTGCTTCTCCCTCTCCCTCTGCCCCGCCCCACTTTGTTCTCGCTCTCTCATTCACTCACTCTCTCTCAAATAAATAAATAAATAAATAAATAAATAAAATCTTGGGGAAAAAAAGAGTTGCCTTGGGGAGCAGATTTAGGAGAGGTGGGGGGTAGAGAGAAATAGGACAAGGGATTGATTTTCTTGCAAGTTCTGCCATACTATGTATATATTAAATGTATTAAGTTACTCCTCCAATATTCTACTACCTATCAGTTATATATCCTTGAATACATTACTCAAATTCCCTGGGCCTCCATTCTTCTGTCTGGAAATTGGGGATAATAATGATCTCCTCAAAGACTATTTGTTACAGGAGTATCTGCCTAAAGTAGACACAAAAATGTCAGTCCCCTCCCTATGTCTCCCATGTAATTTTTTTTTAAAGATTTTATTTATTTATTCGACAGAGATAGAGACAGCCAGCGAGAGAGGGAACACAAGCAGGGGGAGTGGGAGAGGAAGAAGCAGGCTCCCAGTGGAGCAGGGAGCCCGATGCAGTGCTCAATCCTAGGACCCTGAGATCACGCCCTGTGCCAAAGGCAGACACTTAACCGACTGAGCCACCCAGGCGTCCCAATGCAGATCATTTTTTTAAAAAGATTTTATTTATTATTCATTCGACAGAGATAGAGACAGCCAGCGAGAGAGGGAACACAAGCAGGGGGAGTGGGAGAGGAAGAAGCAGGCTCATAGCGGAGGAGCCTGATGTGGGGCTCGATCTCATAACGCTGAGATCACGCCCTGAGCCGAAGGCAGACGCTTAACCTCTGTGCCACCCAGGCGTCCCCTCCCATATAATATTTTGCAGTTCAAGACTTTCAGGCTGAGAAGCGACATAACACTCCTGGGTCCTGTCCATCTGACACAAGGATGCTCATCTCGAATTTCTCCAAGCACTAGGGGAACGGGATGTACGTCGGAGAGAACCCGCATCTTGAAAGAACGCTGACCAAATATAAACATGATTTCCATTTGGACAATAGGTTCAAGTTGCTGATAACAGCTAAGGTAATTTGCTGTCCTGACTCTATTATTGCCTCCGAAGCTCTCACAAGTGGCTACTTAATCCCTGAGATACTGAAGGCCTCATGATGTAAGAGAGAGAACAACTGTAAATTCCAGAGAGAGAGAGATCACTGTCTGGGATCAGGTTGTAAGGGTAGAAAAAAACAAAAAACGTCAACCCAGAGCCGGGAAGATTGCTGACATCCCCGCCGGCTCCGAAGGGGAAGTGCACAAATCCGATCCTTTGCGAGAGGACCCCCACACGGCTATACACACAGGGCGGCCTGCTTGCAGGGTCTGCGATCGGCCAGTGGAAGGGGGGGCAGTGAGGGGAGGTTTTAGGGGTAAAGCACAGGCAGCGATGGGCTGGAAAAGATGGAACAACCAGGCCTGGCGGGGGAGCCCTGAGTTGTAGCAGCTGCCAATTTCCATGGTGTAAATACTCCCCGCGTGGCCGATTTCAAGCTACCGCATTGGCAGCAGCTGAATGCATGATGGAGAAGAAACGCGCAGTCAGCTCTTCCCCGCGGGTACCAGTCAGTCCCAACACATTGCTGGCTGCAGGCTTCCAGCACTGTTCTCTTCCAGAAAAAACTCCCTGCTCCTTACGCTCATCTGCTTCTACAGTGGTGGGTCCTGATTTAATTTGGAGTCCAGAATCCGTCTGTACCTCCCCAACAGCATTGTTCATTCAACCCTGATTGCTTATTTACTCTTTTGTAAAGTTCATGGCCCATCCCGGCTCATAGGGACTCTGGGACTGGCGTATCTCCCCACCCCAAATCCACACAATGGTTGGCAAGACCATTTGTTTATTCAAAAGCAGCCAACAGGATGCTGCAGGCCGGTCCGTGAAGCACCCTGCCCCTCAAGGTTTGGCAAGCTCCCGCTGGCCAGGGAAAGCTCCAAGCAGGCAAGAGAGAGCTCCCTCACTTCTGGCGGCCCCCACAGCTACAGTTCTTTGGAAATTAAGGGCTGCCTCGCTGTTTGACACATGTATGAACCTCTTTCTCACAGGAAACTCTCCCTCGTTAGTCTCCAGGCGGCCTCCCTTTGAAACTGCCCCCGGCCCCTTTCCTCTCTGAAGTCCTGTATCCTGGAGCCAGAGAACTTACACCCAGGCTCTATAGGGGCCTGATGTTTATATACTCGGGGGATCCCCTTCTTTAAAGAAAAGAATCCAACCTCATTAATATAAAGCTTCTAGGGTCAGGGCCTTTAGAATGAGTCTGTGCAAACGAGGGTCTCTAGCGGAAGGTTCATTGGCTTCCAGTAAATACGCCTCTGTAGCCAGCCTATGCTCCAAAGAGAGCTGGAGGTTTGCCTGGTGACGGTGAGCGGTGGAATGTCCTGGGTTTTTTCCTTGTGAGGGAGGAGGAAGTTCCAAACCCTGCGCTGCTGGAAAACTCTGCCTTCGAGCCTGATCCCGGAAGATATTAGCCACCTCTTAAGGAAGCCAGTTTCTGCGGCAGCACTCTTGCTGAATCCCATGGCTACTCCCCCGGCTTGGCACGGACACCGCAGCACGCCTGTAACAGGCCGAGACCTTCCCCGGGGGTCCAGGGAAACATCTTCTCTAACCCCCAGCCGGCTAAGTTCAAAATCACAGCGGAGGAGAAGGGACCTCTAGTGGCCAATTTCAAAGGTCACATCCCTGCTACCTTCTCGCTCGTCTCTGAAAGGTGTTCTGGTCTGTCAACCCTGGCTTGTCAGTTCCAAGAGCTAGAACAGGAAACTCTAGACTAGATCAGAAGAATTCGGGGTTTTGATACACGTGGGTTGTGGAGGGTAGGATGACATCTCTGTGTGGCGTGTAGACGATGGAGTGGATCTTTTCTGGGGTACTTGCAGACAAAAACTACTGCTCTCCGAGGGAGGCTGGGTCCAGTGCTGTGCCAGGGAGTGAAGGGATCTAGGGGAAGCAGAAATGGGACCTCAGCCGAAAGTAATAAATGGTCTGCATTTTGAAAGTGGAGCAGAATACTGTGAAAGAGTGGATTTTAATCTCTTTTTTAAAATCATGACTCTTTTGAAAAGCTAATTAAAAGCCAGAAACCATCTCCTCAGAAAAATAACCAAGTCCACTTGCACACACACACACACACACACACACACGCACACACACACACATGCACACGCATTTTTGCCTGAAATTCAGGAATTTCACGGATACTCTAAGGCACGGCCATAGTGATTCACGAAGCCAAGTTAAACTCCGAAATGAGGCATTTGGCTAAGAACGCAGTGGGGCAGCCAGGAATCTCGAGTGGATTCCAATCCCTGTGTCACTTTGGACAAGTCTCTACCTCTCTGAACTTCATTTCCTCATCTATTAAAAAAAGGAAGGGTAGACAGATGTAGGATTTCCAGATAAAAGACAGAATACTTAGTTAAATCTGAATTTTAAATAAATACAGATTTTGTTTTAGTGTAACTCTATCCCAAATATTGGCTTTGTCATGAATTAACAGTTGCACAGGACATACTTAGACTAAAAGGTATTCATTGTTTACCTGGATTTAAAATTTAACAGGGTGTCCTGTATTTTTATTTGCTAAATCTGCAACCCTAGACAGGTGGTCTTTGAGGTCTAATTTAACGTCTAATATCTTCAGTGATGAAGGAATCCTAATGAAAACTGGGAAGTTAGAGGATCATTAATCACTGTTTAAGCTAGAAATTCCGAAGTCCCATGACTGAGTGTAAGCAGTTTATTATTTTTTTAATTTTTAAAAGATTGTTACTTTTTTTTTTTTTTAGGTAATCTCTACATCCAACATGGGACTTGAACCCACGACCCCAAGATCAAGAGTCACATGTTCGTCTGACTGAGCCAGCCAGGCGCCTCCGAGTTTAAGCAGTTGAGTGGACACTGTGTTGGATTCTGGATGGAAAAGTCACCACATGGGGTGCCTGCATTGCTCAAAGGACCACTCTATTGTTGCTAGGCTGTGACTGCCAGATCTCTAGCTTTTCTGTCACTTTAAAACCCTCAGTGTGGGGCGCCTGGGTGGCGCAGTCGTTAAGCGTCTGCCTTCGGCTCAGGGTTCGGCTCAGGGCGTGATCCTGGCGTTATGGGATCGAGTCCCACATGGGGCTCCTCGGCGGGGAGCCTGCTTCTTCCTCTCCCTCTCCCTCTCCCCTGCTGTGTTCCCTCTCTCGCTGGCTGTCTGTCACATAAATAAATAAAATCTTTAAAAAAAATAAAAATAAAAAAATAAAACCCTCAGTGCATTCCCAGTGACTAGCTAGATGACCCTCCTGGCTTGCAACCCTCCAGCCTTTTGCCAAGCAGCTGCCTCCGTCACATAAAGCTTGGGGACTGCAGATGTGAAGGCTGAGGCTCAGAACGGCACTGCTTAAGAATGGCTTCAAACCTGTGCCTCTCAGGCCTTTCCTACATGCTGGTCGCTTGGTTCCCTCTCCTGTTCCTCATTCCCAGGCCACAGGAGGTCCGGTGAGCCCCGTGCACCTGCAGAGTCCATCTCCCACAGACGGCCCTGTGTACACATTCTCTTCCAGGGGAGCCCCCAACTTGCACCCCTAATTTATCTCCAAGTGGGTATCTTCCTCATCTCTTTCTCCCTTCCTTTCTCTTCCTTCCATTCCTTCCTCCCTCCTCCCCTCCCTCCCTCCTCCCCTCCCTCCCTCCTCTCCTTTTGCTGCTGTTTCTTGTGTACCTGCCATGCTCTAGGCACGTCCCCTGAGCTGGGGGTCTTCCACCCCCATCACTCTCACCAACCCTCGCTCCATAGTCTGTGGTTCCCAAAATGAGAATCCTGAACACTGTGTAGGTCACCTGGTAGGTTGTTAAAGATGAAAATCCTGAGTCTCATCAGATGTGATGAATGATGGGTGCCTGGAGACTCCCCAGGTGTGTCTGTCTTTCCTCTTTCTTTCTTTCTTTCTTTCTTTCTTTCTTTCTCTCTTTCTTTCCCTCTTCCTCTCTTTCAAAAATATTGCTTATTTATCTGACAGAGAGAGGGAGACCACGAGCGGGGGGAGGGGCAGAGGGAGAAGCAGACTCCCCACCGAGCAGAGAGCCCAACACGGGGCTCGATCCCAGGACCCCGAGATCATGACCCGAGCTGAAGGCAGATGTTTAACTGACTGAGCCACCCAGGTGCCCCTCCCCAGGTGTTCCTTATGCTCACCTAAATCCGCAGGCTGTGGCTGCCAGTTCTTGGACCCCTTTATCTGTCCAGAAGTGCACGGGGCTCCATGTGGAGCAGATTGGTTTCCACTCCTAGGAATTTCCAGATTCGGGGCTGCCCGTCTCCTCTCCCTCTGGGTCTGAGCTCCTTGTGGGAGATGTGAAGTCCTAGACTCTGTTAATACTCCACCAGCCAAACTACTTAGGCTTAATGGTTAACTACTAGGCTTCGCTATTTATGGCAAAATTGTTTCCCCTTTCTGTCAGTTTTAGGAAAGAGGAATGTTCCAGGAATGACTTTTATGACCTTGGACAAATCTCATCACTTCTTTGACTCTCCAGAAGGGGCGCCATGATATCATTTTTGAAAAATCTGAACTTCCTCTCCAGCACTGATCGCACTCTACCTGGCTCCTACCCATGATTAAGTTTCCCTTCCAGAATGTAAGGCCCTTTAAGACGAGGAGTTTGTTTTGTATATCTTTGTATCTCTCGGGGTACCCACTTAATGTGGGATTCAGGGAGCACCATTCATCTTGTAGACATCGTAGATTTGTATAGTTAGTAAAGCAATTTTCCGCAGATGTCAGGAGAGTGACTTGGGAAGCCAGGTCTTTTATTTATTCATGATAAAGATACCATATTGGCTTGAATGGCATTGGCCCTCCCAATGTTTAGAGCACTCAGCACTTAGGGGGTAATTATCTGTAAATACTTACCCTCAAATATGAGTTATGAAAATGTCAAATATACAGAAAAATGGAAACTGAGTAACTCTTTAACCCTCTCTTTATTCTAGATTCAGTAGGTGTGAATATTAGCTATTATTTGCTGTGTGTGGTGTGTGTGCATGTGTGTTTGTTTTTGCTGAAATCATTTGAAAGTTAATTGTAGTCCTCCTGACACTTAACCCATAAATATCTCAGCAGGTATCTCCTAAGAATTAGGACATTCTCCTACATAACTGCAATTCTATTATCACACCTAAGAATAATTAACCATTATTTCCTAATATCACTTAGAAATAGAAGTTGGTGTTGGTGCCCTGCCCACATGCGCTTGGCCTGCCTAGAGGTCACCTGCCAACGGCTCCCATATAGCAAGCAGATGACTTCCTGAGTGTCTCTCCCTGAACCTTCATGGCTGGATCAAAAGAGCGCACTCCAGGGGCGCCTGGGTGGCTCAGCTGTTAAGGGTCTGCCTTCGGCTCAGGTCATGGTCCCAAGGTCCTGGGATCGAGCCTTGCATCGGGCTTCCTGCTCGGCAGGAAGCCTGCTTCTCCCTCTCACACTCCCTTTGCTTGTGTTTCCTCTCTCACTGTCTTTCTCTGTCAAATAAATAAATAAAATCTAAAAAAAAAAAAAAAAGAGTGCACTCCACCCTATAGGATGGGCTGGAGATCCTGGGGAGTCAATGCCCCAAGAGTGTTCCTTAACCAAGGATGGACAGAAGTGAGTGGATAAACACCCAAGCTCCCTTCCCCTCATGAGTTGATTCTGAGGGGTGCTCCACAGAGCGTGTCAAAGGGCCTACAGGGACAGTTACCCCCAACACTGACCTGTTTATCAACACACCCTTTATTGGCTGTCCTTCCTTCCCTACCTCACTTCCTTGCTGCGCTTCCAGAGGTCACCTTTAAAGAAACTACAGCTTGCGGCTGAAGCTTCTGTCTTAGAGTCTGCTCTGGAGGGACCCAGAACCGAGACATCAGTTCACTGCTGAATCCACTTACAGATGATGATAGTAAAACGCACCGCTCCCAGATCCGCAGAGAAGCAAACTCGAAACCTGCTCTGACGGTGCTTGCGACTCAGCNCGCTCTTGGTTCTGACTCTTCCTGGAACGATGCTATGTACGGACGCTGTGTTTATTCCTTATGTCCTGCCCGGCCTGCATCAGTCATAATAATGGCTACTGCTAATTAAGAGCTTACCGCGTGGCTGTTTCACGTCCTTTACTGCACCTGCTGCCCACGGTGGCTTTGTAGGGAAGGTGTTATTATTATTCCCGTTGTATCGGCAAAGAACTCGAGGCTCATGGAGGTTAAATAAGTGGTTGAAGTCAAGCTAGTAAGGGGCAGTTCTGGGTAGGCTCACCACTGTGTTAAAATGCGCAGATGACCATAAATCTTCTTTTATTCTAGTCTTGTATGAACGAGAACAACAGTGCTGGCCAGATAACACTGTATAGCACAATGTAATAATATCATAAATGTACATATTTTTTTAAATGAAAAAATTTTTAAGATTTTATTTATTCATTTGACAGAGAGAGAGACAGCCAGTGAGAGAGGGAACACAAGCAAGAGGAGTGGGAGAGAAAGAAGCAGGCTCGCGGGGGGAAGAGCCTGATGTGGGGCTCGATCCCAGAACTCCAGGATCACGCCCTGAGCGGAAGGCAGACGCTTAATGACTGAGCCACCCAGGCGCCCCATAAATGTACATATTTTTTAACCAATAAAAGAGTTATCTTCAACTGCTGATTCTTGAGAGTGTAATACAAAGATTCCCCAAACACGTGAGGGTCTCAAAGGTATAAAACTTTTCCCTGTCATATAGGATCTCATTAATCTTCAAAAACATCCTTCCTTTCTGGCTTGAGATCTCCCTGGTTCCCCTTGTACTTCTCCTGCCCCAGTCCTGATATTAGCTGTTTCCTCAAGGAGTCCTAGTTCATTGTAGTGAAGAATGATATTAAAGCCCAGATTCTGAGTACTAGGAGTATTCTTTTCTACAGGATTGGCAATGTTTCTAGCTATTCCAGGCTGTACACCTAGAAAAAAATGTATGTTTTAAAAATAATTTTCATGGAGCGCCTGGGTGGCGCAGTCGTTAAGCGTCTGCCTTCGGCTCAGGGCGTGATCCCTGCGTTCTGGCATCGAGCCCCACATCAGGCTTCTCTGCTGGGAGCCTGCTTCTTCCTCTCCCACTCCCCCTGCCTGTGTTCCCTCTCTCACTGGCTGTCCGTCTCTCTGTCAAATAAATAAATAAAATCTTTAAAAAAGAAAAAAAAAATCATTTTCAATTCTGTTTACCATTACAGTGTTTTACTTTGTTCTTTGATTTTCTGATTAAGTCTTTTTTTCCCTCTTATACTGAAATTCTTGATTCCTTTTTTTAAATTAATTAATTTATTTAGCACAAGCCAGGGGGAGAAGCAGAAGGAGGGGGAGAGGGAGAAGCAGGCTCCCCCTGAGCAAGGAACCCGATGCAGGACTGGATACCAGGACCCTGGGATCATGACCTGAGCTGAAGACAGATGCTTAACCGACAGAGCCACCCAGGCACCCCTGAAATTCTTGATTCTTAATGTTATTAATTCAAAAACGTGTTTATCCTGCAGTATAAGGAAAATAATTTCAAATAATAAAACCAATAATAATACTACCAAGAAAATGACTGAATGAGATTTAAAATGTCTTTTTAGTTCTTTTTATCCTTGCAGTGTTCTGAACCGTGCTCTAATGTCACCGAAAATAAATCGTTTCTAGGTGCAGTACAAAAAAACCCAACAACCCCCCCCCCAAAAAAAAAACCCGAAGAACGTTTCCCTGTCCTACCTGGCTTAGTACAGCTTATGCACGAGGCATGGGTCATCAGTGGCAAGTAATACTTCTCCAGCATGATTTAAGTTGTGGAATCTTCCAGTATTTTGGCCACCATGTTCAAGTTAGATAACTTTGAAAATCTGACAGTCTCAGAATGGTAACGGGACAAGTCTGAGGAGGGTTGATTTTCACAGCAACCGAGATATTGGAACATTCCACAACTTAAATCCTGCCGGAAAGGTATTACTTGTCACTGGTAATGCAAGCTCGGTACATTATCTAATTTGGACATGGCAACGTTTGGTGAAATATGCCACACATTTTTGCACAAGGTCAGGTTTTCCAGAAATAATTACATCCCTGTTAGTAATATCTGGCCCCACCTAGTAATTTAGGGACACATGAAAACTTAGATCTGAAGATGTCTTTCCTAGTTAGTGTCTTCTCTAAGAATCCATAAAAAGAAACAGACTTTGAACCCAATTTATTTTGCTGACTTGACCCTACTGTCATAAAGTGTTTAAATTCAAGTAGTATAAAGATGGTAACAGGGAAAGGATTCAGGGTTCCAGATGAAGGAACAATTGGCCAAGGAAGTCAGCTTTTCAGAGCTCAGCAGGTAAGCAGTAAAACTTCACCTTGTATAGAAAGTAGAGTCGTGAAAATTAAAAACAAGTCAAGTAAGGGAAATTCGTTTTGAAACGATGCGGTCTGGTATGGTGGAAGGGAAGGGGAGACATTAATTCTCCTCCTTAATTAATAGGGTCGGGTAGGGTCTGCCAAGGAGCCTACGCTCTCACCTACAGTGGACACTGCTTGAGAAAACTCTATTAATGACCAGATTCAGAAATCACCCCTGCTACAGTGCTGTAGCACCTTTGGCAAGGTTTTAAAATTACAAAAGAATTGATTTTTTTAAAAAAGATTTTATTTATTTATTTGAGAGAGAGAGACAGAGATAGGAAGAGAGAGCACACGCTGGGAGCAGAGGGAGAAGCAGGCTGCCCCCTGAGCAGGGAGCCCGACAAGAGGCTCGATCCCAGGACCCTGAGATCATGACCTGAGCTGAAGGCAGACGCTTAACCCAAGGAGCCACCCAGGCGTGCCAAAAGAATTGATGTTAGTACTAACTGTATCTTCTTGAAATATTGACCTAGGGTTGCCAGTCAGAAAGGGTGAGTCTGGCGGGAACGAAGCTTGCTGCTGTTGGGATGGGGTGGAGCAGGGCCTGCCTACAGAAGTCCTGGGCAGGTGAATATTTGAATTATATTCCAGCTCCTGAAGGTTAGGATTGATATTAAAGGGACAAAATTACAAGTTGCTAATGTCTGTGGAGAGGCCAGGGCTCAGAAGGGATTAATGGCAGCTTCTTAAAGGAGGAGCATATCAGTCGACCCAGTAGGGTGCTTAAGAGCCTGGCCTTGGGAGTCCAGGGTTCGAATCCTAGCCCTGACAGTTCCTGTCTTCAGCATCTTGGGCAAATTATATAATCTCTCCAAACCTTTAGAAATGACCTCAAGAGGGTTGTTAGGCACTTCATCGAGATTGAAATAATGTCTGTAGAGTGGTTCGCACAGTGCCAGCTGCCTAGAAAGCGTTCAACATGTGTTTCTACCGTATTTATAGCGGTACTCTTGAAAGGAGGTAATACATACCTATGCTTTTCACAAATGAAATCGAAGAATCTAGGGAGACGGATAGCAGCAGCAAAAGCATAGGAGGAAAAAAGGGAGGACTTTATTATCTGTAATTGTTAGTCTATACTGGGTTAAGGGGAACGCGTATTCCAAGGGGAAGGATGGTGGTGGGATGGGGGAAAGCAGAGATTAACCTGATTTCGGACTAGAAGCCATGTTGCAATTGAGGGTTTGCTAAGGTATGAACCATTTGAGTCTATGGGATTTGGAGCAGTCTCAAAAACGCTCTTTAGCAGAGAGCAAGTTTTACAAAAATGGCCCAAGAGAGGCTTTCAAAATCAGAATTACTACAGTTCGGTAGAGACTGTCTGTGAATGAAGCAAGTTTCTTCTCTCTTTCTGTTAAAATGACATTCTATCAATTTCTCCAGGGAAGACCGGCTCTACCTTCCCCAGGGCTGCCCTACAGCTGCCCTGTATCTTATAGCCTATTTCCTTGTGGTTTTCTTCTTCTTGCCTTAAAAAAGAAATCCTTAATACTAAAAGTACTTTGAACTCAGTAATCAGAACAAGATTGTTTAATTAAAAACTAGAAAGAGTACTGTTACAGCTGGGATGACTCATCTGGGATTTTATTTTAAATGCATTAACAGACAAGAGGAAGGTTCATAAACTCAGCATAGACCAAAGTACAGAACCAACTACACCCTTTCTCCCCCAGCAGATCAGACGTCAATTTGTTAAAGATGGCGTGGAACATCAGTGGCCTAATGAGAATGGGCAGATTTCTTCTCTTAGTGATTTTCTTTCTGCCATGTGAGGTGACAAGTAAGTTCGTATTCCTTTGGTCTCTTTGTAAATAAACACTTCCGATTATAACATGATCAGCGGGCATTGGGAAAAATCCAAGACCCAAATCACCAAATACACAGTTGGTATGGTTCAGAGTAGAGGAGTCAGACAACATGATAAGACATTAAATGGAAAAATATTTTTATGGGTCTGATATGATAAGACAGAGCAAATATTCTATTCTCTCTAGAGCCACAGTGCAATTTTTCTACGTTTTAATGCATTTCATTACTAACGACATCCGAAATGAACTGTGCTGTTTATGTGAGCATGCCACTTCCAGGAAAATCTTTCCTGCATTTGTTCTGTATTCCAACCTGGAAGTAGATCCCCTCCCCCAAACAAACCCGGATTTTAAAAGTAATACATAGTCATTGTAAAAAAAAAAAAAAAAGGAAATATATAAAAGGATAAAGAAGGTGTGCCTGTGTGGCTCCGTCAGTTGAGTGTCTGACTCTTGATTTCATGGGATCGGCCTCTGTCAGGCTAGGCCCAGCGGGGGGAGTCTGCTTGCAATTCTCTCTCTCCCTCTCTCTCTCTTCCCTTCCCCACCCTGTGCACGTGTGTGCGTGTTCTCTCTTTCTCTCTCTCCCCCTCTGTCCCTCTCTCTCTCCAAAATAAATAAAATCTTTAATTAAAAAAAAAAGAATAAAGAAAACTAAATCCCGGGGCGCTTGGGTGACTCAGTCGGTTAAGCGATGCCTCCCGCTCGGGTCATGATCCCAGGGTTCTGGGATCGAGCCCCACATAGGGCTTTCCACTCGGTGGCGAGTTGCTTCTCCCTCTCCAGAGCTCTGTGATCTCTCTCGCTTTCACTCTCTCTCAAATAAATAAATAAAATCTATTTTTAAAAAAAGAAAACGAAATCCCATCATCTGGAGATAACCACTCAACAACGTTTTGATATATATTCTTCCAGATTTTTAAAAAATGCTAGGCAGCAGTCACATCTTTTTCACCAGTAGTTCATGCATATTAAAGGAAAAGTTCATGTGTTTACAGACCATGGTAACAAATGTTATGTCGGGGCAAGTCTGTGGCAGCTAAAGTTAATTTTAGCTTTTGTTACTTGCTTCTGAACCAGGGAGTTAAGAACGGAAATTCAGGTATGTTACAGTGAATGGATTTCTGAAAATCAGAGATGGAAACCAACGGTTATATATCCTGATCATTCATTCTACAACAACTCTTCTATGCTACAAACCACAGCTGTTAAAACATCAATTATTTTACTACACTGCCAAAACAATATTCAAACATCGGAAATGCAAGACCACGTTTTCCACAATCCTATCACCTAATCGGAAATCTTTTCAAATCAGCTTTGGCCCATATTCAATGTTTATATACTTAGAGTAATTACTAGAGATGGAATTTACATTCTGCCTATTCACAATGTTGTGTCTTAAGTATTTTTCAATTTTGTTATAGTCCTTTTTCACTTGTATTTCCCCACTCCCATCCCCTTCCTTTGCTACTTTCAACCCCTTGAAGTAAACAGTTTAAGTCTGGAAAGCATATCTCTACTATTTCTCTCTATTTTTACCAATCCTATTCAGTGTACACACTGAGGTTTTTCCCAAGACTTTTCCTCTTAAATGCATGTGTGTATGCATGCATGCATTCTTGTGTGTGTGTGTGTGTGTGTGTGTGTGTGTGTGTGTAAGTGGGCTAATTCTGTGCATAGTAGTTCTCAAACTTCACTGCACATTAGAATCGCCTGAAGGCTTTTTGCAAATGCAATGCCCAGATTGCAGTCATATCAATTAGTCAGAATGTCTGGGAGTGGGAGCCAAGGCCTCAGTGTTTTTAAAGATCCCCAGGTGATTCCAATGTGCAGCAAAATCTGGTAACCATCATTTGAACATTTTCCCTCTTGTAGTTAATAATACATTATGGAGCTTTTCCCCTGTAAAATCATAGAGATCAATAGGACTGTTTTTAATTACTGCAGAGTATTTCATTGCACTGGTGTAACGTGATTTGTTGAACCAATCCTCCGTTTACGCCATTTAGGTCATTCACTCTAGGTTAATTTCTCCCTGCCCTCCCAGGTTCTGTTTTAACTGTGAATGATAGAACCGAGAACTATATTCTGGACACTGGGCTCGGCTCCCAAGAATCTCTGGAATGTGCTGTTCAAAACCACACCCAAGAGGAAGAGCTGCTCTGGTACCGAGAAGAGGGGACAGTGGATTTGAAAGCTGGCAACAAAATCAACTCGAGCTCTGTCTGTGTCTCTTCCATCAGTGAGAATGACAACGGAGTCACCTTTACCTGCAAGCTGCAGAGGGACCAGTCGGTGTCCGTCTCGGTGGTGCTGAATGTCATTTGTGAGTGAGGGGAAGACACTGCTAGCCAGTCTGTGTTGTCTGCACTGTATCAAGTGATACTTGAACTGGGACGAAGAGCGTGTGCGTTTTCACATTTGCTTGGTGTTGTCTCATTGCCCCGTTTATGTTCCCCCAACGCATGAGGGTGCCTGTTTCCCCACAGCCTCACGAGCACTGAGTATCCTCAAACTCTGAGAATATGCCAGCCTGATGTGAGATTTTATTTTCATTTTCTAAATGTCCACCCTTTCATAAATGTACTGGCTGTTCATGTTTCTTTTCTGTGAAATGCCTGCTCATGTCCTTTACCCATTTTTCTATTGGGTTATTTGCCTTTTTAAAATTGGTTTGGCTTAGGGGCGCCTGGGTGGCTCAGTTGGTTAAGTGACGGACTGTTGATTTCGGCTCAGGTCATGATCTCAAGGGTGTGAGATTGAGCCCTCCTTCCCCCCGACAAGCCCTGTGTGGAACCCCATGTTGAGCCTTGCCTGGAGCCCCTTGTGGGGCTCTGCACTGGGTGTGGAGCCTGCTTAAGATTCTCTCTCCCTCTGCCCCTGCAGCCGCACTCTTTCTCTCTAAGAAGAAAAAAAAAAAAAAAAAAAAGGAGGAGAAGAAGAAAAAAGAAAAGAAAACAGTGCCCATCAAGTAAAATGATTAAAGAGTCCTGTGTTACATAGTAACACGCTAAAACCAATGAGCTGGATCTTTGTGGTTCAATGGGGATATATCTCAAAAACACGCAAGCTATTGAGAGAATAGAGTCTTTTATATAAGCCTCCTAAAACAATACAATGTATTTCCTATTGGTACATTATATGTATTAAAAAACTGGTTTTTAAAAAAAAGATCTGCAAGGATTTACATTAAACTCATAGCAGTGGGTATCTTTGGGGAGCCAGGAAGTGAACAAGATGGAGTCAAAGAGGACCTTAACTTCATCCGAAATGTACCAATTTTTCCAAAAGGGAATACTCACGTATAGCTGACAGGCTTCAAAATTAACTTTAAATAGTTAAATAAAAAGGAACAACTGATAGGACATGTCCACAGGCGCTATGGTATATTTGGTAATTATGTTGTCTATTCTAGCAGCTTCCTACATATCTGAATACCATGTAACATCCTCATTGGATATGGATACAGAATTTCAAGCTCATTCCAAAGAGCAACAAAATGTCATTCTTCTGAAAGAGTTATTAATAGCACAGCCTACTCAGGGTCTCATTATTCAGTGTGCAGATTATACAAACTCCTTCTTTCCTCTTCTCCACCTCTCTCTCTTTCCTCTTGCCCACTTTTCAAGCACTTTCTTACTCTTCTGCACCTTGACCAGAAAATGCAAGGGGCTGGGGCGCCTGGGTGGCACAGCGGTTAAGCGTCTGCCTTCGGCTCAGGGCGTGATCCCAGCGTTGTGGGATCGAGCCCCACATCAGGCTCTTCTACTATGAGCCTGCTTCTTTCTCTCCCACTCCCCCTGCTTGTGTTCCCTCTCTCGCTGGCTGTCTCTATCTCTGTCGAATAAATAAATAAAATCTTTAAAAAATAAAAAAAAGAAAATGCAAGGGGCATGGAGAAGAAAAAGAGTCACCTCAGCCATTTCTTCTCCTAGATGTTGGAAAGCCCCGGTGGGGGTGAGGGTTGGAATTATTTAGTGAAGGTAAATGTGTTCAGGCATCTATGTCTCTACGGCTGCCCTTATCATGGAGGGAGTGTAAGGACTTGCTCACACGGAGGGATGAGAGAGTCTCGAAAGCTCATACCTTCCGTAGATGGTAGCGTTGCCATGAGTGGAGCACCTTCTGGGAGGAGGACATTATTTCTAGAGGATCACTGAGGAAAAGCAAGCATGCACAGGCAAATGTGGCCGGGGCAAATGTGGTTCGATAAAATGCAAAAAGAGAGGATGTGAGGACACCTCAAAACCACCGTGGCCACCGCCACCGCCACCACCACCGCCACAATGGTAGTAACTAGCACTGTGATAAATGCTTTACAGGCATTATCTCATTTAATCTTTACAGCAGGTGAAGGTATTATCCCACTTTTTATATGAGGAAATTGAGCGGTTACTTAGCAGTTAAGTAACTTTTCAAGGTCACGGTAAATGATGTGGATGGGATTAGAGACAACTGCATCCCTGCTTCCTTCACATTATACTGTTTTCTCCAACATATTAGTGCAGATTGGTTTCAGAGAGCAAAGACTCAAGGCTTATACTATTAGGTAGTGTTATGCATTGTCTATTTGGTACACAGTCATTAGTTTTTATGATTTACTTATTTATTTTAAAAGATTTTATTTATTTATTTGTCAGAGAGAGAGAGAAAGAGAGAGCACAAGCAGGGAGAGCAGTAGGCGGGGAGGGAGAAGCTGGCTCCCTGCTGAGCTAGGAGCCTGATGCAGGACTCGATCCCAGGACCCTGAACTGAAGGCAGACGCTTAACCGGTGGAGCCACCCAAGCGTCCTGATTTATTATTTTTACAATTTTTTAAATATTTCTTTTTTACATATTTCTTTCTGATTTCTGTTTTTTAAAGATTTTATTTATTATTTATTTGTTAATTTATTTATTTGAGAGAGACAGAGAGAGCACAAGCCGGGGGAGAGGCAGAGGGAGAAGGAGAAGCAGATTCCCTGCTAAGCAGGGAGCCAGATGCCGGGCTCGAACCCAGGACCCTGGGATCATGACCTGAGTGGAAGGCAGGCACTTAACTGACTGAGCCACCCAGGTGCCCTTCATTATTTTTTTTAAAGATTTATTTATTTGAGAGAGAGAGACGGAGAGTGTTCGTGTGTGCAAGTGGGGGGAGGGACAGAGGGAGAGACACTTCAAGCAGTCTCCTCCCCGAGTGTCGAGCCAGACATGGGGTTTGATCCCACCACCAATGAGATCATGACCTGAGCCGAAACCAAGATTCGGCCGCTTAAATGACTGAGCTGCCCAGGTGCCCCAGATTCATTACTATATACATTTGTTTCGTGGTTCATCTTCTCTACCACATAGAAGTTCTATGAGGTTTGGAACTGGATATATGTTCTTTACCATTGTATCCCCAGTTTGCAGTCCAGGCATAGGGTAGGTACTCAATAAATTTTTGTCAAATGAATGAATGACTGCGTGAGAAAGACTGAAGGAAGATCTTGAACGTTGACAGTAAACTACTGCTTACCTACTAATTCAACCTAAATGCTTGGGTCTTGCAGTTCCCCCGATTCTAAGTGGAGATGACTTCCAAACCGTTGAGGAAGGCCGTGATGCGAAGTTGGTCTGCAGTGTGAAATCCAACCCCCCGGCTCAAATGATGTGGTACAAAAACGGTAGCATCCTGAATTTAGAGAAAAATTACCAAGTCCTTCAGACGAGTGAGTCTCTTCAACTGTCCATCACCAAAGCCGAGAAATCCGACAATGGAACCTATAGCTGTGTTGCAAATTCATCCCTGCAGATGGAGACCAGGGACTTCCACCTCATCGTCAAAGGTAACTCTCCTTCTAAGTAACAGTGAGCCAAAAGTCAGAACAGGTGTTCATAAAGAGTTTTGTGGCAACAAATGATGATGACAATTACGATTAGTAGCTATGATTTTCTTCGGAGAGTCATGCCGAGCCAAGGAATTTCCACTAAGAATTCCAATTCTTCCATTTAGGGTACTCATTCCATATAAAACACCGCTTTTTGAGCAAAGGTCCTTTTTAGAACCAAGTGCTGGAAGTCAATTCTGGTTGGCTTTTGGGGAGGAGTACCTTTCATGAATTCTCCTGGGCAACAAAGTTCGTAGGAACTGGACTTTTGAGTTTACAGCCTAATGACAAACAGAAAGAGATGTCAGAAACACCAAGAGAGGGGCGCCTGGGTGGCTCAGTCGTTAAGCGGCTGCCTTCGGCTCAGGGCGTGATCCCGGCGTTGTGGGATTGAGCCCCACATCAGGCTCCTCCGCTATGAGCCTGCTTCTTCCTCTCCCACTCCCCCTGCTTGTGTTCCCACTCTCGCTGGCTGTCTCTCTCTCTGTCAAATGAATAAATAAAATCTTAAAAAAAAAAAAAAAAGAAACACAAAGAGAAGAAAGGTAGGTAAGAACGTGAGTCTCTAAAATCACTCCTAACACTGAAGTTGTAATCTATAGCCCAAGCAGTAGCGAGGAAGGGGGAAGATGGTGCAAAAAAGGTCTTTCTCTTGGCTTCATGCTACACCTACCCAGATTTTTCACCCTTGCAATAAGTAACAGGGAACAAATGAAGTTCCAAGTGTTCTTCATTCATACACAAAGAGAAGGGGGACCTGAGCAGAGAAAGCAAGGAAAACAGGAGAAAGAAATGAGGTCAGAGAGCGAATGGAATGCAGACCAGGGTTTCTATACCTCCACTTACCACGGGCTACTGTGGCAAAAATCGACCTTGAGGTGAGCAGCACGAAAAGAGATTTTCCAGACTACAGCCGTGATAACTGGAAGACGAGCAGCCGTCTTGGTAGCAGGATAAAGGGAGCCACAGTCTAAGCACAGCAGGAAAGACCCGGAGAGGATGTAGAGTCTCGAGGACTTCTGCAGACACTGCCCTAGCCCTGGAAAGTTTTGGACGTTGAAGCAGGACAGCGCGAGACGGAAATTGGCAGCAGTCAAGCCTGTCAATCATCCTTTGTTGCTACGAATCCAAGTTCAAAAATAACTTCCTTTTTGATACAGATTCTGAAAGTTTGGTTAATATAGTTAAGTTTTCTTAGATAACATCTCTTTTAATTTGAAACAACCATGTACTAAGACCCTTACCTGTCAATTTTAGTTGCTGAATACACAGGCCAAAACATACTAAAAAATCTTTGAAGTTTGCTTTCATGTTAAAACCGCAATTATGAAGTTGAGAGACCTATCAGACCATGTCATCTGCAAACTCGGGCAAGCTCTTTTTCTGGTTAGAAAGCCTTAGTTTGGGTACATTTTAGTAAGTCCCTTCTTCTTCTAATTGGATAATATGGATTGGTTGAAATAAAATTTCATTTTTCTGAAAAAAAATGAGAAAGAGAAAGGCAAGATACCTGGTGCAGCAGGTGCAGAAATGTTCATGCACACATCTGCTGCTCCGAGGCCAGAGCGCTAAGAGCGGCCAAGCAAGCCGAGGCTCCTACTTCTTGTTAGAACATTATTCACTTTGTCGTTTGCTTCCCTGTGCCCACACATTGCCTTTCTTGCTAGTGCCTGGGAAGCCAGCTGAACCCCTGCCAGAAATGTTGGACGATGTGACCACGGGGCTTATTTCCTCGCCCTCACGGGGAGGTCAGGGACACCAACCCAGCTGAATGCCCATTCCTGTGATCGCTGGCGCGGTCAGTACTTTGTCCTGCCGAGCGGTGACGGTGTGCCCAGGGGCTGCTTGCTTTCAAAACCAAACCCACAAATAACCCAACTACTCTTGGGATCAGAAGTGGCGGAGGAGACACCTTGTTGAAGCCGGGCCTGTTCACCTCCCTTCCAAAGCATGGGTGGTGGGGACCTCCGGCCAGGCCATGCTCACCGGCTGTAAAAGTTACGTGCAGAGATGAGGGAGCTGCACCATCCGTCTCGGTCAAGAAGGAATCACAAGTGCTCTGTGCCATAAAAAAAAAACAAAAACAAAAAACAAAACAAAACCCCCTACAACTCGTGTGGCAAGCAGGATGCTAGCTTGGCAACTTGGCTTTTTGGTGGGCAGGATCCTGTTTGGGGTGGAGCTCTTCCAAACCAACTTGTTTTTCTGATTTCTTCCTGCTCTGTGATTTCCTTGGCTGTGGGCTGCCTTCACGGCGCTGAGCGCTCGGCCGCCGGCGCTCAGGTCAATGTGTTTGCTGGGAGCCCCTCCCGGCTCGGCGCTCTGCAGGGTCGCTGCTAAAGGAGGCCGCGCGAAGCTACAAGTGAAAGCCCGGAGCCTGAGCCCGCGAGTGTAGCCTGTGTGTTGGGATCATCTTGCCTAATAAATACGGAGGGGAAAAAATACCAACTCTGGTTACAAATAAGAGAGGAGAACAGGACAGCAAGAGAGATGCAGCACCCTTTTTATTTCCTAGAAATTCCTCAACTCGTATGTTAGCCAAGATCGGAGCCCCTCCCCCTCCGAGGGTGAATCCAGGGGCCTTGGACTTAAACTTGCCAAAGTCGCTGTCATGGGAAACTTGGAATCCACAGTGAGCCTGTGGGTCAGGCGGTTTATTTCAGCTCGTTTATGGAGTGAGAGCTGCCATGGGTGGCTTCTTTTTATTCAGCTTGGTAAAAATATTCAGAGCTGTGACTGATTTCTGATTTCTTCTCCTAATTGTCCTTCCTTGGCTTCCCCTCCATTTTGACATCTTTCCTTGGCACTGAAAGGGGAAGGGGTCCCTAAGAAGGTGAGGGCCCTTTGGTGTCTCTCAGGGCTGGCTGTTATAGAGCCAGGGCTTACGGCAAGGCCCGCCGGGAAGTTCTCCAGGGTACTGGAGCAACTCGCACCCTCACGAGAAAAATTTTAAGTAACCGCTGAAAGAGAGCAAGAGTAAAGGGTGCTCAATCTACTTACTCCCCCTAATTATCCTGAGCAGGAACCAGACAAATAATAAAGAAGAAAACAAGTAAAAGGTAAGTGGTGAGTGCGTCCCACAATTATGAAGGGATAAACCCTATTTTTTTAAAAGATTTTTTAATTTATTTATTTGACAGAGATAGAGACAGCCAGCGAGAGAGGGAACACAAGCAGGGGGAGTGGGAGAGGAAAAAGCAGGCTCATAGCGGAGGAGCCTGATGTGGGGCTCGATCCCATAACGCCGGGATCACGCCCTGAGCCGAAGGCAGACGCTTAACCGCTGTGCCACCCAGGCACCCCGGATAAACCCTATTTTATAACCTTGAAGAATATAGGCCTTGGGCTTTGAAATGAGATTTAAGTCTCCTCTTCCCTCCTCCCCACCTTTTGCCTGTCAGATACCATCGTGTGAACCTGTGTCCTTTCTAACACTGACTTCGGTCTGCGGTTCTGTCTGTTGTATGTCTGTCTCACGACTAGCACGTGAGCTCCCTGCAGGCAGGAGCCTTCCGCGGCCGATTCTTTGCAGGACTGAGCACAGCACCACTACACAGTAGTTGTTCAGTAAAAATGTCTTGATTACACTCAATCTACGAATTCAATTGTGCAATAAATAGCACACTTTTTATCTCTTATAAATTTCTAAAATATTATCTTGGCCAAGATTGGAGCCCCTCCCCCTCCTAGGGTGACTCCAGGGGCTTAGACTGGGTCATTTAAATGTCTTTGTTGATCTTAATTAAGCACTGTTACTTTTGAAGCTTTCATCCTGGGGGGCTCAGATGGTTAAGCGGCTGCCTTAGGCTCAGGTCATGATCCCGGGGTCCTGGGATCGAGTCCTGCATCAGGCTCCCTGCTCCTTGAGGAGCCTGCTTCTGCCTCCGCCTCACTCTCTCTGTCTCTCATGAATAAGTGAATAAAATCTTTTAAAAAAAAGTTTCATCCCATATCATCGCAAACATTAAAATGAAGCACGTTAAGTACACTTTCTGTTAAAATGTTGAAAGGATGTTTGTAACTTGCATATATTTCACATTTTATTATAAATAAGTTATTAATTTGGTTCTTGGGGTTTGAATATTATTATTATTATATAACAGTTGGATTACAGTTGACACAAAGTTACATTTTATAGATGTTTCAACATTTATTAATTTTGACTAATTTTGCCACTTTATTTTCATATTTTGGAACCTATATATGTATATTTTTAAGATTTTATTCATTTGAGAGAGAGAGAGTGCAAGCAGGGAGGGACAGCAGGGGAGGGAGAAAGAATCTGAAGCAGGCTCTGCACGGAGCTGGGAGTCTGATGCGGGGGTACCGAGATCATGACCTGAGAATGAGCTGGACACTTACCCAAGAGTTGGACACTTAACTGACTGAGCCACCCAGGAATCCCGGAACCAATTTTTTCCCAGGTCTCAACTATTTTCATAGGCTTTTGGGAAGCTTGCAAGCATAGGCACGGCGCCCATCGTGCCTGACGAACAAAACAGCTCGGGGGTTCCCAGGTGTTCAGAAAATGAGGGAACATGTCTAGGCGGACATGATTGCTGCCGATCTCCTTCTAGCCCAAGTTAGAAGTAGACTCTGCACTTCCGTGTCATTTAGAAAGGTAAGAACATCTTTAGCCAAGGTGGGGAAGGCTGGTGCTTAGAGTCCTACTTCCCTAGGGGCACCAGACAGCCGCCCTGTGGAATGTCTTGTCACCTGCTTGGGGCACCAGCACAGTACTGCTCCTCGGGCCCACAGGCCTCTTGAGCCCTTAGTCCAGCAGGCTCTTCCACTTGTCTCCTCTCCTCCTCCTCCTCCTCCTCCTCCTTCTTCTTCTTAAGATTTTATTTTTAAGGGGTCTCTACACCCAACATGGGGCTCAAACTCACAACCCTGAGACCGAGAGTTGCATGCCCTTCCGACTGAGCCAGCCAGCCGGACACCCCTCAAGTTTTCTCTTTTTGCTTTTAAGTCCTTTCTCCCTCCTTTATTTCCCCCCTTGGAGATATCTCCTAATATCTTTTGGGTTTTTCAAAGTGCAGGAAAAACCATTGATTTCAGCCTATTTCTGCTTTCTGTGTGGCAGACATTTTGGATGAAGAAAGCACAACATGGTCTGACTTCCTGTTTGGGGGAGTGATTCATATTGCAGTAAATTATCCTTCCACAAAGGAATGGATCCAACGCCTATCTCTGCGAGTTACTAGTTCTGTGACTCTGGATCAGTGGTTCCTCGCCTGTAAAATGAGGGAGTAACCCCTACCTTCTTGGGTGGTTTGGACGCTTTAATTCAGAGGATGCGCCGTGTTAAGTGAAGGCACCGTGGCTGGGACGTGGCAGAAGTACATAAACTAGACTCGTCTCAATGTTGGCTCTTGTTCCTTGTGTTTGCATCTCCAACAGATAGAACTGTGACGATGCCGATAGAACCCATTATTGCTGCGTGTACTGTGGTCTTTCTGACGTTGTGCTTTGGACTGATTGCTAGAAGAAAAAGAATAATGAAGGTATTTAAGTATTCTAAGCTATTTAGGTAAAAAGCCATGTCCATACAGGCAGAGAACTGGCTGTCAACGTGACTATGGAGCTGGGAACCATACTTGGACAGTCTGGTCTCTCTAAAGATCTAAGATGGAAGTTGCTCAAGGGAATAAAAATTGTACAGTTATTATGAGTACAGCTTTAACAAAGAATGGAAATGCATCGGAACAAAACCTGGATGAAAATAGCTGTGCTGTTAGCAGTAGGGAATTGAGGGCTGATTATTCTTCCTTTTAAATTACCCCTTCTCGTTGCTATGGTGCCTTCGGCATAATAAATAAATATACAGAGAAACGTTTGCTGTGGGTCCAGAGAGCTGCATGAAAAGCAGTGGCACTTGCTGCTCACCTTCTGAGAGCAGCCACAGGCCCTGGTGGCCGTGGGCTGCAGCTTGCATTGTTGAGTGGCTCGCCTTGCTGGGCAGCTTGGTGCAGAGTGTGTGTGCAGCTTGGTGCAGAGTGTGTGTGCAGCTTGGTGCAGAGTGTGTGTGCAGCTTGGTGCAGAGTGTGTGTGCATAGCTGAATGCCCTGCGTTTGGCTCCACCAGTTATTCCAGTGCCACAGGAAGCCTCTAAGAAAAGGCCAGTATGGTCTAGGCTTGTTAGTTATGCAGCGAGATGCATTCTTCCTGAAACATATGGTAACTGGGCGTGATTCAGGGCAACAATGTCTCCCAAGAAGAAATACACCCACCCCCTGGTGCCAATCCAAAGCAACTTTTTTCCTGGGGGAAAGAAAAAGGAAGAAAGAAAGAAAAGGAGAGTAATAAGAAATATTCAACTACCTAAGAATCCTGGGAAAGCATTTTGATTTAAGAATTACATTTCTGTAGGTTCGATAGAAATACTTAATATGGCCGAAAACGTAAGCCCTGCAACCGTGCAGAGGTGTCTGTGTTTCCAGCCACCTCCGGACTGATGAGTAGTTTTCTCGGTAGGAGAGTAACAGACATTTGGGCTTCCTATCCCTTGAGCCACATTGGTGCGTTCACAATGTTTATACACAGCCTTAGAAAAGCAGGCAAACTCATCCCCCTTGTGTTTGCTTTTAGCTGTGCATAAAGGATGAGGGTCCTCAAAGAGACACAGCTTTGTAAGTACTCGGGGCTGGGGCCAGTGATTTCCCATAAGCAGATCGGTAGCAGTGGTGTGTGTCATCCCGGGCAAACTCCTCCTGAGACGGGAGGTGCTGGGAGGTGAAGAGGTTCAGACAAGAACGGAGGGGGGAGGAGAACCTGCCTCCACTTTAGAGGAAAACAGGTGAGGCTAGGTTGGAAGTTTGCCTAGAACTGAGAATACTACCATTGGTCTTTTTTTTTTTTTTTTAAGATTTTATGTATTTATTTGCCAGAGAGAGAGAGAGAGAGCACAAGCAGGGGGGAGCAGCAGGCAAAGGGAGAAGCAGACTCCCTGCTGAGCACGGAGCCCGATGCGGGACTCGATCCGAGATCCCTGGGATCATGACCTGAGCTGAAGGCAGATGCTTAACTGACTGACTGACTGAGCCACCCAGGTGTCCCGCTACAGTTGGTCTTAAGCCTGCTCTCCACTTAGGAAGTTTTGGGCTAAATGCTAAGCGCCCGCATTGTATTGCCACATAATGTAAACGGCTGAGAGGGCTCACGGGAGGGGGGGCGGAGCCACGCTGCCTTCCCCTTTCACAACGGGTCTGAAGCCCAGCCCTCATTCTGAACACTGCCTCTTCTGGGGAGCTTCCTTTCCTCTGTCTGTCGGCTCCAGCCTTAGAGAAGTAAGCAGGGGGTAAAAAGAACGAAGGTGTTCTGTCTGAGAGCATGAATTTTGTTTTGATTTTTTCCCCTTATTTCCATGATCGTCATTATAATTGATTTCTTGGTTCGTTTCAGATGAGCAAGCTGAGAGGCCGTCTCACCCAGCAAGAGTTTTGCATCAGGACTTCCTTGATTTATGTAGTCCCATCTGTATTTATTGCTATTATTAAATTCACTCCTGTCAAATTGTCAGAGGTTATGAAGAAGTGTTTCATTAAGCACTGAACAGTAGTTGTTATGACTAATTTGATATCCTTGCAGAACATTTTTATGGAGAACGCTACGAAGAAGGAAAAGTAAGATTCTGTCAAGTCTTCTCCTTGAAGGGTACGTTAATTAACAGAGGTTTGTTCCAAAAAGTTTGGTCACCATTTACCATCGCGTCTGTATTTTTCTGGGTAGGAGATGAACAGACGTAAGGGCCAAACCAAAAGGAGAAGAGAGCTGAGCATAGAGGGAGCAATTTCTAAGTTGCCAAGGAAGCACATGAATAGTATCAATTATCATCTCTTTTCACTGTCGCCTCATAAAAGAAATGTTTTAGGACTGAAAAAAGGAAGGATATAATCTCAGAATATAAGGCATTCCTTTAAACAGAATAAATTTAGCATGATGAAAAAGTCAGCATATGTCCTTATTTTTCTCATCTCATCCTGGTTTGGTGACACAGTCGCAGAATTTGTGAGCTTTCCGTGGAGACGGAGACGAAAACTGCAGGGGCCACGGGGTAGCCAGCGGCTCTGCTCACAAGCAGCCCTCGCCCTTCTGGCACAGTCGCTTGCCTAGATCCAGCTCCACGAATGATGAATCAGCCCACACTCTTCTCTTACGCCTGCATTTTAAATTTCGGCTCTTCTGATCTATCATTGACCTTCCCCACTTCCATTCTTGCTTCATTCTTTTCTCCTGAGAGTCTTTGATGTCTCTGCTGTATTCATCGTCTAACTTCGATAAACAACAACAGCAACACAATTTTTGGCCTCATATTGCAGTAGCTGAACGTGCCACAGCAAGAGAGAGAGATCGGCTATCAGCCAGGTGGGTAAAAGCTTCTACTGACATGGAAGCAAAGAGAAGATTGTATGAAATCTCAACGGTCTTGTGTGTAAGAGGAACCAAGACACATCTTCCTATGAGGTTTCTCTCTGCTTCCTTGGAAACTTCCGCATGGAATGGAGAGAGAGACCGTTAGAGACTGTGATTTTCAGATTTCTCTGTCTCCTTGGAGGCCCCAACAGGTTTTTGTGGGGAAGCCTTCAGATCTTGTTCCTCATTCAGGATTTCTCAAAGTAGAATTTGGAAGCCCTGTGAAAACGGTATACGGACAAGGTAGGAAGATTGTGAAAATCTGGAAGTTTAGACAATGAAGGAGAAGCCATGTAAAAAAACAGAGCTCAGGCAATGGTGGGTTGGGATAGTTTAAAGTGGAAGGGGAAATGGGAAAAACTTACCTATCTAATTGGACTAGGAATCGGGAGACCTGAATTCCAGTCTTGACTATATTACCCTTAAGCTCTCTTGGGTCTTTGGAATACAAGGAGGTTGGATTAAAAGCAAGATTAATCTTCACGTTAAATTTCATGTTAGCTCACGTGATTCTCAACAGCTTCTGAAATAGTTTAGTTAAATGCTGGAAGGAGTTGGCAAGAGAAACTGAAAAGGTAACACCTTTGCCCTACCTAGTAGAATTATGAATCAGCTTTGTTCTAGGACATACAGCAATCCTTGACTATTAAGGGTCATCGGTAGGGAATTTCTTCACCCTCACAAACTCCAGTGACCTTGTACGTTAGCACAGACAAGGAATATTAACTTGTTTCAACAGAGCAGAGCAATATCACAAATGGTCACTACATTTCATTTTGCCTTAGTTTTGAAATAAAAAACAGAGCCTTTATTAAAAACTATTATTGTTTTTTGAGGGGGGAGGGGCAGAGGGAGAGGGAGAGGAAGAGACAGAATCTTAAGCAGGCTCCACGCCCAGCACGGGGCCCAAGGTGGGGCTGGATCTTACGACGCTGAGATCATGACCTGAGCTGAAATCGAGTCGGACACTTAACTGACTGAGCCACCCAAGCGGCCCAAAACTGTGTCTCTTATTTAAAATTAGAAGTTCAGCCTAGAACCTGACTTAAAAGGACAAAATTCCAGAAATTAAAAGAAGCCCCCATAGCCTTACCCTAAATGTCTTTTCTATCTACTATGAGATACTTGAAATTCCAACATTAATAGTCTGTTTTTGACACTTTGGACTACAAATACCAGTGAAGAAGTGACAAAGTCAGTTGCTGTCTTCTCAACCTTACTACCAATGGGGACACCTTTTATAATTATCATTTTTTTCCTTCTTGGGCCCTGTTTTTTGAAAAAAAAAAACTGGTCTATCAAGCAACCTGTATTTATTTAGTAATAATAATCCACATTTCTAGCACCTGGGTGGCTCAGTCAGTTAAGCATCCAACTCTTGATCTCAGCTCAGGTCTTGATCTCAGGGTGGTGAGTTCAAGCCCTGTGTTGGGCTTACTTACTCATATAAAAATAAATAAATAAATAAATAAAACATCAGTGATCTCTACTTGCCAATCTGAACTTCTTTCATGATGACACAATTCCCCATTTGATGTAATTCCATTTCAAAGCAAAGAAATCTGGTACTTTACTTAACCTGGGCAATCTTTTATAGGTTGACAATATAATAATCACTGTCGTTAGGTTTTCTGAATCACTGAAAATAGCTTACGAACTCCTTTGCTCACCAATTTTACCCCTGTTATCACCACCATCACCCAAACCTACTGGCCAAGGGTCATAAAGTCAAATTCTTACAGGGATCAAGCAG
The DNA here is from genome assembly GCF_017311325.1 of Ursus maritimus. Classification (NCBI taxonomy): domain Eukaryota; kingdom Metazoa; phylum Chordata; class Mammalia; order Carnivora; family Ursidae; genus Ursus; species Ursus maritimus. The sequence continues at coordinate 42,752,354 of NW_024424897.1, read as the reverse complement.
ATCAGTGAAATAGGCAAGTTGTTAAACAATAGGGAGCGGTGGGGACAGCAGCAAATGGAGAACACAGCTTTGTCTAAAAGAGGGTGAATAGCTGCCATTGGGGATAGTTCTTCTGATTCTTTAAGAGGAGTCAGAACTCTGAATTTTTATGCATAATTTTCTTAATTAAAAAAATTTTGGGGGGGTGCCTCAGTGACTCAGTCAGTTAAGCATCTGATTCGTGGTTTTGGCTCAGGTCATGATCTCGGGATCATGGGATGGAGGCCCACGTCGGGCTCTGCACTCAGTGTGGAGTCTGCTTGTCCCTCTCCCTCTGCTCCTCCCCCCACTCTTGTTCCCTCTCTCTTTCAAATAAATAAATAAAATCTTAAAAAAAATTTTTTTTAATCCTGAATGTCTAGGAGTAGAAGAATCCTCTCACCCCAGTATATGCTAATCTCTGTTAGTTATGTTACAACCCATCATTTTCTTGGGCTTTCATTATCTCCTGGAGATTTTTATGAAACAGCTGTTGTAGTTTTCTCTTCTGTCCTCCTCTCCTCCAAGGCTCAGGCATGATCATGAAGAAGTAAGTCAGAGAGCAGTTAGTTCTATTGTGCTGAAGACTTTACCTGCATTATTTGATCCTGTAAACAACCGTTACGAAGTCCTCATGACTGTCCCCACTTTGATGATGAGGACGCTTGGGCTCAGGATGCTTAACTAACTTATAGAGCGACTGAGCTGGGATTCATATCTGGCTGATCCAAAGCCTGGGGCCTAGAGAAGGGGAGAGGATATCATAGAAGGGGCAAAGGTTGAATAATAAAGACAAACTTCACTTCTCTCATATATTGCCAAGAATGATGTCCAATCCTACTTCTAGTGACCTATAGATAATTTATTTTAGCAAGTCAAGGGAATTTACAATGATCTTTGAAGATGTTACAACACTCCCTGAGATCATTTGAGATGTCCTGCAGTGTTGCAGTCCTGGAGCTGAGAATTGCTGCCCTAAATATTTGCTTGTCCTTCTGACGATCATAATCAAGGAGTATTACTCTTTGCCAAAGGGTTCACCTAGATAATTTCTTATCATTGCAGCAACCCTGAAAGGTAGGTGTTGGAACCCTCATTTCATAGATGAGGAAACTGAGGATTAGAGAAACAGAATAACTTGCTCCAACTCGCACAATTAGCATGGGGTGGAGCTGGGATTCACCGACCTCACAGTGACCTCACAGTCCATGCTTCTTTCCTACACCTCACTGTCCTGGGGTGGGGGTGGGAGGACAGGGGGAAAGACACTGGAATGTGATAGATGCAGCTTACTGACTGGGGGCTTGGGGCTTGTGGCAGAGATATTTATCATTAACTGAATATCCTTGTGCTCTTCACACCTCCCTGCCCCCTTTGCCATTAGATAGTGCCTGTGACTAGTCCTAGTCAAGGGGCTATGGAGAGAATGAACAGTGTCACTTCTGGGCAAAGCAAAGCAGAACGGGTGCACGTTCTTTAGGTTATCCCACCCCCACACCCCACCCCCCGGACATGGCCACTGTGGAGAGATATCAGAGCACCTGTCAGCCTGGGATTCTGAGTAACAATGTGGAACCAAACTACCTGTTCACAGGTAAGTGAGAGATAGACCCTTGGGTTAAACCACTAGATTTTAGGATTAATTTGCTACTGCAGCAGAACTTAGTCTATCCTAACTAATATAGGTATTTCATTATAATAAGAAAACAGGAGAAGGTTTAATCTAGTTTAATGAAATGATGCTCAATTTCAGGCACAAATTCATCATAATCCCCATCCCCTCCCACCAGGGACCCTGAGTCATTTAAAATGCTGAAAAATCTGTGATAAAATCACATTTTCCCCTTTGAATAAAGTCACATCTTTTAAGAAATAGGGCAGTGGTAGGACAAGCCAGAAAGAAATGTAACTTGTCTCATTAAAAGATCCAAATAATACTTAATCTCATGCCGGTGACTATGGAACACAAAACCCATAATGAATCACAAGTTTTTTAACACTCAGGTAACCTTTCCTCAAAAGCCTCTCTCTGCAACACCAAGGTTATTCCAGAGCAAGGAACTTAGAGCATGGGTACTTTTCACTGACAAAATACTTGAAACATGGAGGACACGATTGCAAATTCCCGAAAACCTGAGTTCTCAGAGAATTGTGCATGTGTAAAGAAAGAAATCGGAAATCTGGCATCCTTGCCAACAGATTCCTACAGTAAAGTACGGCTGTGGAAACTCAGGAAGTATCTGTCTTTATTTCCTCAGATGCTCTTGATAGACACAACAATAACTTCAGCCTCTTAAGTTTAAGTTTAAGTCATGGTTATTAGTAATAATTTCTCACACTTTCAAGCTAACTTACAGTTTAGGAAACATTTTTACATGTACTTTGTTTGATCCTCACAGCCACCCTGTGACACAGGAAGTGCCGTCTTCCTGTCTGATTTACAACCGGAAATACCAAAGTTCAGAAGGCTGAAGTGATCTGTCCGAGGTCACACAGCTAGTAAGAAGAGTCACTCCTCCTAGCACCCTGCCTTTGGGCTCTATGTAAATACTACAATTGCTTACAGTTTTGTACAGGACGCTAATTCAGCCCTTTTGCCTCAGAGGTGATCATTGAATGCCAGGAAGAAGGGAGACATAAGAAGAGCAATTAAACTAGCACAGCAATTATTCGGAACTGTCAAAATTGAGTTGTCCCAGGAACCTGAAGGACAAGGAAGTCGCATCACAATAGTTACACTCTTAGAAGTACTTACCTTGTTCTGTCCTAAGCACTTGAAATATATTACAGTTCACTCAATCCTCATAGCAATCACACAAGGGTCCTATTTTTATCATACCCATTTTACAGGAGAGGAAAACTGGGGCACAGAGAATTTAAGTCATGTGTGTCCTGAGTCACACGGCTTGTCAGGGGCTGAACCAGATTTAGACCCAGGCAGTATGGTTTCTGAGTTTCTAACTACCAGGAAAAATTCCCTTTGCTTTAAGAACTGACTTACACGTCCTTCCTACATGGCAGGAGCAAACATCTGTAGACTGATTTAATCCCTATTAGCGACACACTTAACCTTTGAATTCAAGTTGAAGGTAGATGCAGAGAGATAAGGAGGGAGGGGAGAATGGGCAAAAAATGGCAGGGGTGAGGAAGGAGGGAGAGAGGATGGGAGGGAGGGAGAGATAGCAACATGAAAGTACCGTGAGAGGTCTGCCATTCATCTCAAAGAACATGTGCCCTGACATGAGCAGAAGACGAGGAGGAGAATCAGCCAGTTCCCTCCTGGTTCTTAACGTGTGAGCCTCTCATGAGCTGAGGATGAGACTAGTGTTCAAGGATGTGCACTTTTCTTACAACATGGCTCCTAGATGCAAGCCAAGTTCTTAATCTGGTTCTCAACCAAAGAAACAGCGATCTCTTCCCGTTCTGGAATGAAAACCGGCTCTGCTGTGCTTATTAGGAGGAGCTATTTGGATCTCGGAAGTGACACATTCCCAATGAATTTCCAAGGATATTGATTATAATCAATGTTTGCCTGACTTTGGAACTTAATCCTTGAGTCTTCAAGCCACAGCCACTGTATCATCCATCCTGACTGGTGCTAAAGGAGGTCATTGCATTCCTGGAGTTTGTAATGCAACTATGCTGTGTATATTCAACGTTGCTCATGGAAAAGTTTTAGCTACCAGATGTACACGGAGCTACCAGATGTATGAACAGTTGCTTCAAAAAACAGGCCTCCCTTCTTGGCTCGGCCGCTAATGAGCTGCTCAGCTCAAGGATGTCCCATAATCTTCCAGAGATTCCAAATGGAGGTTCTAGACCAAAAGATAATCTCTAAGATCCTGTGAGTCTTCATATTTAATGACTGATCATGAAACACCTCTTTGGAGGCCTTCCTACCTCCTTGTATGGCATTTTGCAACCTGTATGTTTCTTTTGCAACAGATTTTCAGCCCCAAATGCGTCCTTTTTCACTCCAGCTGTCATTCGTAGGCTTTATAGGCAGCTCAAGGGCATAATTTAAAACATTCCACCAAAGAGGATATAAACTTGGCTTCTGCTAAAGAAGCATAGCCTTGAATTCTTGAATTTTATAGTTATGGTACTCATAAAAGTGTTTAATAACACACTTGGCTCACTTGGAAATCACCAGTCTAAAGGACTTTGCCCCAATTCGAAATGTGTATCATATTTATTTTTAAGAAAATATTTACTGATTTATTAACAAGTTCATATTTCAGCTAAAGATTTCTGTACGATCTCCTTTGATCATTCTAGAAGCAGGCACAATCCATTTTATGATTCCACAACGCTATTAATCGTCTAACGAAGGCTTCCGTCCGTCATTGATCCTTTTTGTCTTGTCGTGTGGTCTTCATGATTTTCGACCTATATCAGAGGCCAATGTGAAAACAGAACAGCTGCATATGTAAGGGCCTAAGACAGACTTCCTGATTATATCTCATTCGTCAAAGCCTAGAATAAAAGCACCCATAAACCTAAACCATCCACAAGTGGAATGTCCACAGCGGTTGCTTTGTTGCAAATTGAAAAATGACGTACAGCACACAACAATTCATAAATCTGCAGGTTTGCTGTCTAGGCCGACAAGTCTAAAGTGCCTGAGTTTCAAAATGCTTTCACTTACCTTATATCTCTTTCTTCTAAAGATTTATTTATTTATTTGAGAGAGAGAGCGAGAGCACACGCAGGAGGCAAAGACAGAGGGACAGGGAGAAGCAGGCTCCCCACTGAGCAGGCAGCCTGACTCGGGACTTAATCCCAGGACCCTGGGGTCATGACCTGAGCCAAAGGCAGATGCTTAACCGACTGGGCCACCCAGGTTCCCCTTACATTTTTTTTTTAATGTTTTTTTATTATATTATGTTAGTCACCATACAGTACATCCCTGGTTTCTGATGCAAAGTTCGATGATTCATTAGTTGCGTATAACACCCAGTGCTCCATGCAATACGTGCCCTCCTTACTACCCATCACCGGTCTATCCCATTCCCCCACCCCCCTCCCCTCTGAGGCCCTCAGTTTGTTCCCCTTACATCTTTTGAGCTTCCATTCTTGGCCTCTGGAGCCAGACTAGCTGCGCATATATCCTAACTCCACTACTTCACTAGCTATGTGACCGTGTGCAAGTCACCTAACGTCTCAGCTCGTTTAATCCTTACCGTGACCCTGAGTGAGGAGCTAGCGTCCATCGCTACCCCGTGTTATAAAGGAGGAAATACAGGAACAGAGGCTCGTACACTGTAAGACTGTGGCATAGTAAGCACTCACTAAATTTTGGCTATCATAACTGGTACCCTACTTTTCAGAACAGGAAATGGACACTCAGTTTAAATGATTGTTTGTGCCTATAAAAAGTAGTGGGGACCAATGGTAGTTGGGATTCAATGGCCTTCAAACTTCAGCCTCTTAACTCCATGCTGCTTTCTTATTTAATGTTTAAAAATCAGATTTTCCATTTGACGGCTTTGAAGAAACTTTTTCTTTTTCTTTTTTTCTTTTTAGTCCTAAAAAGAGAGACTAATTTTTTTCACCCACTTTCAGGGTGAGAGGCATGTTGTCTTTTTTTAGCTTTTCATTTGCCCTGTGAATGTGTTCAGTTTTACTCTTATCTGATGAATTATTCTTCTTGGATTAGGGAAGAGAGAGAATTAAATGAAAGAAAAGTAAGGCGAGCTCCAAAAATGAAAATCGAATGAGAAAAGATCATAAAGGATACACATTGGAAAGGGTGCTTTTGGGTCAACTCCCCCATGTTAACTTGATTTCTGAGATTTTTTTATGCTTTTCATTTGACGTTTTTTATGCATCTCAAGAAGGGCCTCTTAAAAGAGGCCAAAAACTCCATAATTATTATGCTTCAGTATTTGCTTCAGACAGTGAAAAATGCAGTTCCCGAACAAAAGAAGAATTTCAGAAAGCTCTGGTTTTGTTCTTCAGAGGCTTAAGGGAAACCAGTCTAACAACATTCTTAAAAGGAAACAAGGGTCTGTGGTCTCCAGGGGTATTTATGTATTTATTACTTTTTTAACATCGATTTTGTTTGTTTCAAGTTTTTATTTAAATTCTAGTTAGTTAACATAGAGTGTTAATATTGGTCTCAGTAGTAGAATTTAGTGATTCATCGTGTCCATATAACACCCACTGCTCATCAGCACAAGTGCCCTCCTTAATCCCCGTCACCCATTTAACCCATCCCCGCCCCGCCCCTGCCCACCTCCCTCCAGCAACCCTCAGAGTGTTCTCTATAGTTAAGAGTCTGTTTTACAGTTTGCCCCTCTCTCTCTTTTTCCCCCTTATGTTCATCTGTTTTGCTTCTTTCTTTTTTTTTTTTTAAGTAGGTTCCACACCCAACACGGGGCTTGAACGCATAACCCTAAGATCAAGAGTCAGAGCTTAACTGACTGAGCCACCCAAGCATCCTTGTTTTGTTTTTTAAATTCCACATGAGTGAAATCATATGGGGTCACCTGGCTGACTCAGTTAGTGGCGTGTGAGACTCTTGATCTCAGGGTCATGAGTTCGAGCCCCACATTGGGTGTGGAGATCACTTAAAAAAAAAAAGAAATCATATGGTGTTTGTCTTTCTCTGACTGACTTATTTTGCTTAGCATAATACACTCTAGCTCCAACCACATCATTGCAAATATATATATATATACACACACACATATATATACCACAACTTCTTTATCCGTTCATCAGTTGGTGAACATTTAGGCTCTTTCCATAATTTAGCTATTTGTTGATAATGCTGCTATAAACATCAGGCTGCATGCGTCCCTTTGAATCAGTATTTTTTTACCCTTTGGGTAAATACCTAGTGCAATTACTGAGTTGTAGGGTAGCTCTATTTTTAAGTTTTTTTTTTATAACGATTTTATTTATTTATTCGACAGAGATAGAGACAGCCAGCGAGAGAGGGAACACAAGCAGGGGGAGTGGGAGAGGAAGAAGCAGGCTCCCAGCGGAGGAGCCTGATGTGGGGCTCGATCCCATAACGCCGGGACCACGCCCTGAGCCGAAGGCAGACGCTTAACCGCTGTGCCACCCAGGCGCCCCTATTTTTAAGTTTTTAAAGGAAACTCCGTACTGTTTTCCAGAGTGACTGCACCGGTGTGCAGTCCCACCAACAGTGTAAGAGGGATCCCCTTTCTCCACATCCTCGCCAACACCTGTCGTTTCCCGTCTTGTTAATTTTAGCCAGTCTGACAGGAGTGAGGCGGTATCTCATTGTGGTTGTGAGTTGTGTTTCCCTGAGGAGTAATGTTGAGCATCTTCCCATGTGTCTGTTAGCCAGCTTTATTTCTTCTTCTAACGGTTTTTAATATGTTCTCTCAGATGCAATTCCTTCTTTTTCTTTTCTATCGTTTTCTCTTCCATTTGCTTATTTTTTCCTTTCATCTTCATTTCAATCTTTTTGTAATTCCACAAAGTTTAGGTTTTGGTGATCATTTTATAAAAAGTGATTAGTACAAAGAGAAGCATTTTCAGAGTAGCCCCAGCAAGACCTCCCTGCAGCTTGATTCTCTCGGAGCATTGTATCACTGCCTTATTTTGTTGTTTGCAGGGATCTTCCTCTCTCCCTGGCAAAGGGAAAGAAAAATGGAGGCAGTTTTCCTGCATTTTCAGAGTAAGGTCTTGACCCCTCAGGGGGCACAGTTGGTCCTCCATGTTTGACTCTGGCCTTTCTCTTAGTTCTAGCCAATGCTCAATGTCCTCAGTTCCCAAACAGCAACTTGTTCCCTTAAGATATTTACATAAGTCATTACTTTCGCCTGGAATGCCTTTCCTCAGTCATCATTAAGGAACTCCTAATTATCCCAAACTCAGATGATCTGTCCTCTCTTCCAAGAAGCTTTTTCTAAAGCTCCCCGTCTGACTCAGATATTCCCCTTGCATGCTCTGCCTTACGTGGTGCAAACCTCTATCAGAGCATAAAGGTTAGGATCGGGCGTAGGGCTTGGGTTAGGGTGTTAGCCTCTGAAATATATCCCATATATAGCCGCTTCTTTTCCTTCGCCGTGGCTGCCTTCTGGGTCTAAGTCACCATTCACCTTTGGCCTGATTAAATTCTTGCCGCCTAGTAGACCTCCTGCTTACATCTCTCTTCAGTCCATCGTTTACACCACAGCTTCAGTCATCTTTTTTTTTTTAAGATTTTATTTATTTATTTGAGAGAGAGAGCACGAGCTGGGGGAGGAGCAGAGGGAGAGGGAGGAACAGATTCCCTGCCGAGTGGGGAGCCCAACTCAGGGCTCGAAACCAGGACCCTGAGATCATGACCTGAGCCAAAGTAGGATGCTTAACGGACTGAGCCACCCAGGTGCCTCTAGAGTAATCTTTTTAAGAAGAAATGTTTCATATATACAAAAATATAGATAACGTATAAAATTAGGTATAACGAATAAAGTGAACAGCCACCAGTTTAAGAAGTGAAATATTGCCTATACTTTTGAAGCAGACTGTGTTTCTTTCCCCGAAACACTATCCTGAATACGGTGTTTAATTTTCCCTTTTTTAAAAAATTTTAAAAGATTTTATTTTAGGTAATCTCTACACCCAGCGAACTCCCAACCGCAGAATCGAGAGTCCCATGCTCTACCACTGAGCCAGCCAGGCGCCCCTTCCTTTGTTTTGTTTTGTTTTTTAATTTTTTTTTTTTACCATGTGCGCATCTCTAAACAATACATGATTTAAATTTGCTTGTTTTTGAATCTTTCGATTTGCATGCCATTTGCTTTGCAATGTGCTTTTTGTTCTCAACACTATGTTTCTGAAATTCATCCATGTTGATTTTCACTTCTGTGTAGTGTTCCATTTTACAAATGTGTCACAATTCATGCAAATTCCTGTTGATGAACTCTTGGAATTCTTCCAGGTGCTATGCAATCACCAACAATGCTCAGATAAATGGTCTTGACTATGGCTTCTAGTGCACTTATGCAAGAATTTCTCCAGGGCAGGGCTGTCCAATAGAGCTTACTGTGATGATGAAAATATCCTGCATCTACACTGTCCAATATGGTTGCATGTGTAGTTATTGACCACTCGGAATGTGACTACCGCAATTGAGAAAGTAGATTTTTAATTTTATTTAATTGTAATTAATTTAAAATTAAATAGCCACAAATGGCTAGCGGCTACCATACTGAAAGCAGTAGCATTAGAATATACACCCAAAATAAAGTTGCTGGGTTATAGAGTACATGTGACTTCACCTTTATAAATATATATATATTTTTAAAGATTTTATTTATTCATTTGACAGAGAGAGAGAGAGTGGCAGGCAGAGGGAGAGGGAGAAGCAGACTCTTTGCTAAGCAGGGAGCCCGATGTGGGGCTTGATCCCAGGACCCTGGGATCATGAGTTGAGCTGAAGGCAGACGCTTAACCCACTGAGCCACTCAGGAGCCCCAATAAATAAATCTTTAAAAAGAAAAAGAAAGAGTTGAATAACTTCACTGGAGGAGATAGTTTTTTTTCTTTTTTTGAGAGAGAGACTGAGTAGGGGAGGAGCAGAGGGAGAGAGAGAGAACTCGAAGCAGGCTCCATGCTCAGCACTGTGGAGCCCGATGCGGGACTCGATCCCATGACCTGAGATCATGGGATCATGACCTGAGCCGAAATCAAGAGTCAGAGGCTTAACCGACTGAGCCACCCAGGTGCCCCTCAACTTTATAAATATTGACAAATGTCTTCCAAAGTGGCAATATTAATTTATACTTTCACAAGCAGTATGTAAGAATTATCAACAGTATTTTTTAATGTCTGCCTTTAAAATTTTTACCTGTCTACATATTAAGTGGCATCTTACCACAATTTTATTTTCCATTTCCATTATGACTGTTTATTTGCTAGTCATGCTTCTTTTTTTGTGAAATGCCTATTTTTTTTTTCTTAAGAGAGAGAAAGGGTGAGGGTGGGAGGAAGAGCAGAGGGAGAGGGAGAGAGAGAATCTTAAGCAGGCTCCACACCCAGTGCAGAGCCCCACAAGGGGCTCCATGCAAGGCTCAAAACGGGGTTCCACACAGGCCTTGTCGGGGAGGGGGGGCTCAATCTCACAACCTTGAGATCATGACCTGAGCCGAAATCAACAATCAGTCACTTAACTAACTGAGCCACCCAGGTGACCCTAGCCAAACCAATTTTAAAAAGACAAATAACCCAGGGGCGCCTCGGCGGCTCAGTCATTAAGCATCTGCCCAGGGTCCTGGGAACGAGCCCCACATCAGGCTCCTCTGCTGGGAGCCTGCTTCTTCCTCTCCCACTCCCCCTGCTTGTGTTCCCTCTCTCGCTGGCTGTCTCTCTCTCTGTCAAATAAATAAATAAAATCTTAAAAAAAAAAAGGCAAATAACCCAATAGAAAAATGGGTAAAGGACATGAGCAGGCATTTCACAGAAAAGAAACATGAACAGCCAGTACATTTATGAAAGGGTGGACATTTAGAAAATGAAAATAAAATCTCACATCAGGCTGGCATATTCTCAGAGTCTGAGGATACTCAGTGCTCGTGAGGCTGGGGGGAAACAGGCACCCTCATGCGTTGGGGGAGCATAAACAGGGCAATGAGACAACACCAAGCAAATGTGAAAACGCACACGCTCTTCGTCCCGGTTCAAGTATCACTTGATACAGTGCAGACAACACAGACTGGCTAGCAGCGTCTTCCCCTCACTCACAAATGACATTCAGCACCACCGAGACTGACACCGACTGGTCCCTCTGCAGCTTGCAGGTAAAGGTGACTCCGTTGTCATTCTCACTGATGGAAGAGACACAGACAGAGCTCGAGTTGATTTTGTTGCCAGCTTTCAAATCCACTGTCCCCTCTTCTCGGTACCAGAGCAGCTCTTCCTCTCGGGTGTGGTTTTGAACAGCACATTCCAGAGATTCTTGGGAGCCAAGCCCAGTGTCCAGAATATAGTTCTCGGTTCTATCATTCACAGTTAAAACAGAACCTGGGAGGGCAGGGAGAAACTATTAACCTAGAGTGAATGACCTAAATGGCGTAAATGGGGGATTGGTTCAACAAATCACGTTACACCAGTGCAATGAAATACTCTGCAGTAATTAAAAACAGTCCTATTGATCTTTATGATTTTACAGGGGAAAAGCTCCATAATGTATTATTAACTACAAGAGGGAAAATGTTCAAATGACGGTTACCAGATTTTGCTGCACATTGGAGCCCAACGTGCTGAGCCCAACCCTGAGATCATTACCTGTGCTGAAATCAAGAGTTGTACACTTGGGGCGCCTGGGTGGCTCACTCGTTAAGTGTCTGCCTTCAGCTCAGCTCATGATCCCAGGGTCCTGGGATCAAGCCCCCATCAGGCTCCCCGCTCAGCAGGAAGCCTGCTTCTCCTGCTCCCACTCTCCCAGCTTGTGTTCCCTCTCTCACTCTCTCTCTCTCTGTCAAATAAATAAATAAAATCTTAAAAAAAAAAAAAGAGTGGTACACTTAACCAACAAGCCACCTGGGCGCCCCTGTCTATTTTTCTATTAAGTTGTCTTTTTCCTATTTATAGTTAGGAATATTAAAATATATTTTAATATTATTTTTAAATTAAATATGTTACATATATCTTCAGTGTATTCTTAAAAACATAAATCAGAACATGTCCCTTCACTCCTTTCCACTGCACTTAGAATAAAAACTGAACATCTTACTGGTGTAGTGAGCTTTGAGGTTGACATCCCACAGACATCCCACCCAGCCTGCACTCAGGAGAAGCAATGCAGTTTGGGGAATTGACTGTTGCCCTAGGAATAGGCCAGATGGATGGATGCAGGGCTAATCCCCTTCCCTTAGCCGATGACATTGGTCAGGAAGAAGCACATGACCTCATTGTAGACAGTACAATTCAGGGTGAAATTTGCTGGAAGCTTCTAAGAAAGATGGTCTTAACTCTCAGAAGAAAGTGAGACAACACTACACTTTCTCCCACTAGACTTGAAGAAGGAAGCATGAAGGGAACAAGGCCAAGAATGGTGTTAACACTGTGGATGGCAGATCTTGGTGCTGGAAAGAAGCTGGGTTCTTTCTGACCTTGTTGGCCACTGCTGTTACTATACTGAAGCCCTTGCTCTTGCTTTCCCCTTTTCTTGCCACTTTTTCCCAGAGATCCTTACATGGCCAGATCTTGATCGCCATTCAGTCTCAGCCCAAATGGTCATTTCCTCAGAGGGGCTGTTTATGACACCACTATCTCTGACCAGTCACCATCACGTCATGTTGTTTTATTTTCTGTGTATCATTACTGAAACTATCTGCACTTGTTTATTATGTCTCCCCCACCAGAATGTAAGCACCAGGAGGGCAGGAACCTTGTTTGTCTGTCTTTCCTGTGTATTTCTATATCCAACACTGTGCCTGACACATAGTAAGTACTCACTAAATATTTTTTGCATTAATCAGAAAATAATGATTCATTTATTTTTAATTTTCTCTACTAGATTGAAGTTCCTCGAGGTCAGGGACCAATGTCATGATCGTTTTTGTATTTCAAGTGCCTAGTGTTGTTGCTGCCAAATAGTAGATAGTTCAATAAGCTGTTGAATAAATGAGAGGAAGGAAGGAAGGAAGAAGGAAGGAAGGAAAATGGAGAGAGAGAGGAAGGAAGGAAGGAAGGAAGGAAGGAAGGAAGGAAGGAAGAAGGAAGGAAGGAAGGAGTAGATAGTTCAATAAGCTGTTGAAAAAATGAGAGGAAGGAAGGAAGGAAGGAAGGAAGGAAGGAAAATGGAGAGAGAGAGGAAGGAAGGAAGGAAGGAAGGAAGGAAGGAAGGAAGGAAGGAGAGAGAGGAAGGAAGGCGGAGAGAGAGAAGAAGGAAGGAAGGAAGGAAGGAAGGAAGGAAGGAAGGAAGGAAGGAAGGAAGGAAGGAAGAC
>NW_024424897.1:42738672-42739288 GCF_017311325.1 Ursus maritimus | reverse complement strand
AAAGAAGAAAGAAAGAAAGAAAGAAAGAAAGAAAGAAAGAAAGAAAGAAACGGAGAGAAAAGAAATATTTGGGAGAAATAGAATACTAACCTAACTGCCTTTATGGGCAATATCCCTTGAGGATAATTTTCTCCCATTCTCCTTGCTATCTATGGGGGAATTTTGAGGATATAGTACTATCCCCATGAACAGAAGATGCATGACCTTCAAAGTGCTTCACAATGTGACTATAAACAATCTTTTCAACCTTATTTCTTACCACTTATATGTCTTCTTTCCCCCATCATTTACTCTTGCCACACCAAATTCTAGTGCAGTTGAATTTTACACAAGAGATACATTCCTGAAAACTTTACACCAAGTTAAAAACATCCATAATTCAAGACTATTTAGCAGTAGTATTTAGCTAGACTGTTTCATGATAAATGTAAATTTATTGAAGGGAAGATACTATTTTACCAGCTAAAATGGCTCCGCCATGTGGCAACAGCAAAAATAGTTTCTTTTCTCCTTTCTTTTCTTTTCCTTTTCTTTTCTTTTCCTTTCCTTCCCTTCCCTTCCTTTCCTCTTTTTCTTTCTTTCTTTCTTTCTTTCTTTCTTTCTTTCTTTCTTTTCT
>NW_024424897.1:42660802-42738645 GCF_017311325.1 Ursus maritimus | reverse complement strand
TCTTTCTTTCTTTCTTTCTTTCTTTCTTTCTTTCTTTTTTCTTTCTTCGTAAGCACTTTCTGATTGAGCCAACACCAGCTTTGAAAATATGCCATTTCGAACAAATGTTAAACATTGTGAAGCCTTCACATTGCTCCAAATTTTGTGCAAGCAGTAAGGTGTTATTGATAGTTTATAATGAACTATTTCAAATTCGTATAAATAAAATGCTCACAAAACCTGACCGGACTTTCTCACTTTTCCCGAATCACACTCAAGCCCATTTGTGCCTCTTTGCCTTTGCATATGCTGTTTCCTCTGCCTGGAATGCTCTGTGAACAGCGAGTGAGTGGCAGAAACGTCATATCCAGAGGATGAAATAATATCGCTGATATAATAATATTGCTATAGAACATGGACAATATTTAAAAACAAAAACAAAACCATGGACATGATTTACAACTAAGGCTAAGTTGTCAAACACTTTGAATCTGAAGGAGCGGTAGCGGGGTTGAATTAAGCCTACATGGAGCTTAGGAATGGCAGGGAAGGTAGAAGTCCTGAGTTTGTCAGTTACCTGTACTCAGATGGGTACATCTGGAGGAAAAGTGTACTGAAGGGATATGGGTTCCTTTGGGCCCCAGGAGTCCCAAGATCCGGTATCTGAAAGCCTGTCAGAGTCAGCTCCTGCTGACTTTACACATCTCAGGGAGGCAGGAAGAATGAGCGTAGGAGAGAAGCAGTCCTCCCAAACTGCACCTAGGTCACCCGAAATCAGGGGATGAAAAACTCAACTATAAATCAATGTAATAAATGTAAATGAGTGAAGCAAACTTGATATAAAGAAAATTATATCGGCCCCCTTCACTTTTTTTTCACTTTTGTGGGAGAAATGACTATCGTGGGGAAACAATCTTTTCAAAAGAAGCCAGCAGCCCAGATTTGTATACGAAACTTCCCAATTCTAAATCTTGGCTCAAAAAAAATTTTTTTTTAAAGATTTTATTTTATTTATTTGACACAGAGAGAGACAGCCAGTGAGAGAGGAACACAAGCAGGGGGAGTGAGAGAGGAAGAAGCAGGCTCATAGCGGAGGAGCCTGATGTGGGGCTCGATCCCAGAAGGCCAGAATCACGCCCTGAGCCGAAGGCAGACGCTTAACGACTGCGCCACCCAGGCACCCCAATTGGCTCAAAAATTTTAAAACACAGGCCAAACAATACCTCCGGGAGCTGAATTTGGCCCAGCAGAGCACAGATATGTGACCCCTGAAGCTTAATGTCAGGTCTGGTGAACTATCAGAGGGCTTCCTGACCAAGGGAAATCTCAGCATTAACTAGGGCAACATTTATTTATTTATTTATTTATTCATTCATTCATTCATTCATTCATTTTTATTTATTTTTAAATTTAAATTCAATTAATTAACATAAAATGTGTTATTAGTTTCAGAGGTTGAAGTCAGTGATTCATCAGTCTTATATAATACCCAGTGCTCATTATATCACATGCTCTCCTTAATGTCGATCACCCAGTTACCCCATCCCTCAACCCCCCTCCCTTCTAGCAACCCTCAGTTTGTTTCCTATGACTGAGTCTCATATGGTTTGTCTCCCTCTCTGATTTTGTCTTGTTTTATTTTTTCCTCTCTTCCCCTATGATCCTCTGTTTTATTTCTTAAATTCCACATATCAGTGGGATCCTATGATAATTGTCTTTCGCTGATTGACTTATTTCATTTAGCATAATACCCTCTAGATCCATCCATGCCTTTGCAAATGGCAAGGTTTCATTTTTTTTTTAAAGATTTTATTTATTTATTCGACAGAGATAGAGACAGCCAGTGAGAGAGGGAACACAAGCAGGAGGAGTGGGAGAGGAAGAAGCAGGCTCCTAGCAGAGGAGCCTGATGTGGGGCTTGATCCCGTAACGCCAGGATCACGCCCTGAGCCGAAGGCAGACGCCTAACCGCTGTGCCACCCAGGCGCCCCCATACCACATCTTCTTTATCCATTCATCTGTTGATGGACATCTGGGCTCTTTCCATAGTTTGGCTATTGTGGACATTGCTGCTATGAACATTGGGGTGCAGGTGCCCCTTAGGATCACTACATTTGTATCTATGGGGTAAATATCCAGTAGTGCGATTGCTGGGTCTTAGGGTAGCTCTATTTTCAACTCTTTGAGGAAACTCAATACTGTTTCCCAGAGTGGCTGCACCAGCTTGCATTCCCAACAACAGTGTAGGAGGGTTCAGTTAGGGCAACATCGAAATGCAGAATTCCTGTGTTAGATCCTAACCTAGACTTACATCCAACATAAAAATCTGTTTCCATCAAAGTCGAAGCAGGTGACCAATACATGTCAAAGACCGGTGGACAGCACAGAATGGTGAGCCAGGATGCAGAATTTGCCTTGAGACTGGTCCTGTTTGCTTTAATTGGGGGAACCCGTGGAAGCAACAGGTGGTCGGCACATCTACAATGGCAGGTGACACCCCTTCACAGGATTTATAAAGATTTCCTTTGCCAATATTGGAGACTTCATACTGAAATTGTTTCTGGTTGCTTTGCTCTATGAGGCGTCACTGGGCCCAACAATATTTCTTCCGAATGGAGTTAGAAGGGTAGGTCCTAAGAATTCTGTGCTTGGGGAAATGTCTTTCGGGGTGGGTCATTTAGGGTGAACCCACTGGGAAACCAGTTTTCTTCTGCACTTTGTCTCTGTGCTCACACAGGGGCTGAATACATTGGTGTGAGTTGCTGGGTGGAAAGCTGGTACTTAGGGTGCCACCCTGACAATGAGGGCAGAGTAGGAGGCCTGGCAAAGTGATGATAGGAATCTCTGGGTATGGGGTGGGGAAATATAATCATTGGCATGAAAAGGGCGGCACTGGCTGCAAAACTGGCCCCTCCACCCTCCTCAGTGATTCCATCCCTCCTCTTTTTCTAGGCTCTTATTCTAGCCATTTTATCCTTCTGGCATCTGGCATTTCTACTGGTTCCTGCCTTTCATCCTCTAAGTAGACAGAAGTTTTCCTTTTCTCCCAAAAGAGCTGTCCTGATAGTTCTTCCTTCTCAGCTTCCTGCAATGTGGCTCCTGCCCACTGCACTCTTCCACTAAAGCTGCCCTCTCTAAGCTCACCTGTGATCCAGTTGGCAAACTTTCCTGAAGCTTTCAGTCCCATTCACCATCTTCTCCTTGCCTTCCTGGATTCCAGGACATAACACTCCATATCTTCTCCTACCTCTCTGTCTGCTCTTTCTGTCCTTTCCTGTGGGCTCCTCTGTCTTCACTCATTCCTTAATGTTGCTCTTTCTAGAGTTAATGGTGCCCCTGGATGGCTTCCTTGCAATAAACAGTAAAAGACGCACCAGACTCTGAGCACAGCCTTGGGCCAGGGGGTGTGGCTTGGCAAGCAGAGCTTGGACTGGGCTTCAGGTCTATTCACCCCACTCAGCCTGGCACCCTTGTGCCTCGAACACACTATAAAGCTGCATGCTGCCACCCAGGGTGCTATCCTTGGTCCTCATCCCTTGTTTGCTTTATTCTCTTTCCCTCTGCAACCTCATTGACTTTCATGGTTCCAAGACTGGAGTGTCTTACTTAATATCTAGACAGCTTTTCATTCGCTTCCTGTACTTCTGTTCTTGGGGGTCCTGTGCGTGCCCCAAACTTGCCAAGGCCCAAACTGAATTCATAGTCTGCTCGCTCACATTCTCCCAAACATCTATTTTTCTGTATTCCCTCTCTGGGTTAATGACACCACCATCCAGCTTCTTATTCAAACTGAAAACTTTCCAGATTATCTGCGTCTCTTCCCCTTCCTCAGTTAAGGATCATCTCCCAAAGGCATTACTGGAACAGCCTCCTAACTACTTTCTCTGTCTCCAGAATCTCTCCCTTCTACGTCACCCTCCTCATTGTCATTGGGTTTCTTTCGTTACACGGAATTGACCATATTGCTCCTTTGTTTAAAAACTGATTCTTCTAATTAATCATAGGATAAACTGCAGATGCCGGGGCATGGCATATAAAAGCCTTCACATCCTGACCAGACCTACCTTTGCAGTTCTATACCTTGCCCCTGATCTCAACACCTTCCTTGCTCTTAACCACATCAGACCATGATGCACAGTTTCTTCAACATGGTTTAGCCATGTGCTTTAATTCTCTGTGCCTTTGCTCTGTGCCTGGTACATGGAAGATACCGAATAAAATTTTATAGGTTGAATTGGGCAGGATGCTTGGACATCATTTTGTGAAGGACCGATGACTTTTTTCAGCATGTTTTCAGCCTGTTCCTTTTCTTCAGACATGAGAAGAATATCAAAATAGAGGACACCGGGGTGGCTCAATTGGTTAAGCGTCTGCCTTCGGCTCAGGTCATGATCCTGGAGTTCCAGGATGGAGTCCTGCATCTGGCTCCCTGGGCAGCCGGGAGCCTGCTTCTCCCTCTGCCCCTCATCCTCCTTGTGCTCTGTCTCGCTCTCAAATAAATAAATAAATAAATAAAATCTTAAAAAAAAAAAAAGAATCTCAAAATAGGACAGTAGATGGGCTCTGTTGGAGATACGTCATATCCCCAAACTTTAGCTAGGTCTCTGTAGGGACATAGAGATTGTGTTTCAAATAACTAGTATCTGAGTGTGGATTTTTCCAGATACTAGGGTTCTTTAGAACCAGCGATGATTTTCAATCTAGGACCTAGGTTCCGGGTTCCACGGTAGACTCTCACAGTTCTGAGTAGCAGAAGGGATTTTCAATAAGGCAGATACATTTGTATTTGCTTTATCATCTGTGGGTCTCATCCCAACATCTCATTAAAGGTTGAGATTTCAGAGCACGAAAAACAACACGGAAGGGCTTCGAAATCTCAAACCTTCAAACACCGCTGAGTTATCTTAAAAGCCCGCAGAGAGAACAGGGGCGCTCACGTGCAGGTGTTGTAGAGGGCCTAGCAACACAGTGCTGATGCGTCGGACTGACCTCCGTCATTCCCCTTAGTTAAGCCCACAGTACATGCTGGCCTAAGCAGGAAACACTCACTGACTCCGTGAAGCCCAGAGTGGGTAGTTTTCTTGAAACGAGCAGATGTGTATTTGTAGAACCGTGGTAGTAGCTTCTGAGTGGGTGGGAAAGAGCTTGCTTCCAATTTTCCCTCAAATACGAGAACTTGGTTCTAACTAGAACTCAAGCAACAAGTTGCCATGGAAAATGCAGTGAATGGTCAGCAAAGGATGCCTATAGGAAGAGCCTTTGGGAACACTGTGTGTGTGTGTGCGTGTGCGTGTGTGTGTGTGTGTGCGCGCCCGCGTGTGTAATGGCTTAGTGTGTGTGTGTGTGTGTGTGTGTGTGTGTGAGAGACGAGTCAACCCATCCTAAGCCTGCGCTTAATTATGCAGCCCCTCAGCTCCGCCCTATTGCCTCGAGCGCCCTTTAGGCTTCTGGAAAGGCTTCTTGGGTCCAGTCCCCAAGGCCAGAGTAATACGGGCTCTGGGGCGGCACGGAACCGCCCGGCCACCCCGGTAGCTAGGCAGCGGGAACCCAGGGGGCCGGGGCGCGGGCGTCGCGTGGGCCCACCCGGGGCCGCGCGGAGGTGGGGCAGGGGCGCGGGCGGGACGGAGCGCGCCGTGAGCCCGCCCGGTCGGCCCTCCCCCGGGCGGGGCCAGCCCAGACGGCGCTGACTCAGCAACGCGAGGGGGAGTTTTGTCCCTCCGCGGACCCCGTTTCTCTGGGCCTCAGCCCTCCGCCGCCACCGAGCCGGTTCCCTCTTTCCGGCGCTCGGGCTGCGAGTGGCAGGTCAGGCAGCGGAGGCAGCGAGCCGCCGTGTAACCCCGGTGCTCCCCCTGAGAACCCCGAAACTACCGTTCCCCAGCCGGGCTGTGTGGCCAACCATGAACAACGCGGGTGAGACGCCGCTCTTCCCCGCCGAGGCCCTAGCGGGGTCGTCTCTGGGGGTTGCTCAGCTGGGCCCCGGAGGCCCGGCGGCGGGGAGAACCGGGCCTGGGACCGGGAGCCATGGCGGGAATGGAGCTTTCTGGGCGGGCTGGAGCGGTCTTGGAGGGAGACAGCACTGGGGGGAGGTCGCCGGTAAAGGGCTTTTCCGCCGCAAGGGTCATCTCCGGATGGTCTGTCTTCCGAAGTTAGAGCCGAGCAGCGGGAGTCCGGGATCAGCCCTCTTCAGCCTCCTTTTGGTGTTACAGATACCATTTGGTCTTCCAACAGGACTGAATTCGGAGAAGGTAGCTGCTCTGATTCAGAAACTGAATTCCGACCCTCAATTCGTACTTGCCCAGAATGTCGGGACCACCCACGACCTGCTGGACATCTGTCTGAAGAGGGCCACGGTCCAGGGTGCTCAGCATGTGTTCCAGCACGCGGTGACTCAGGAAGGCAAGCCGGTCACCAACCAGAAGAGCTCAGGTGAGGTCTTACAACTCCTTGCACGCTTTGCTTGACCTTCCTGACAGTGTCCCATTTTGATGTCTTAAGAGTGGTCTTGAGTAGAAGTTCGTGTTGAAAGAACTTGAAGTAAATTTCCAGAGAACAGGCACAGGGAAAGTCAGGTTCAAGCACATTACCTTGGAACTTATTTTGGTCCTCTGTGGTAGTGTATCTCCTTTGAGCATTGAAGTGACAAGTCCATGGTCTTCTGTTTGGATGTAAATCACTATATTCTGTCCTGAAGTTAGGTGACGTCGCCCGGTGTCTTGTATATATGTTTTCTTGGTACAAAGTGGACCATGCAAAAATGTTCCTGCTCTGCAAAACTCCCCATAACGTTCTTACCCTGAAGGCCATACACAAATATATGAAATGGAAAAGACACAATGTAATTGTATCAAAATATCATCAAATGTTATTTTTAAATAGGCTTTTTGGTTGCAGTTTGAGCAGATGTGCTAATGGACTCACTTCTCACGGGTAGACCAGTTTGTAATACAGAAAAATACTCAGTTCTCGTGCCTTACTGGTCAAGAGCTCTTGTTTTGTTGTCTAGCACCACTGTCAGAAAAACAGCTACAGTGAAAGATTGGTTATCCAGGAATCTAAATAAGGAGGACCTTCTTATAACAAAATCGTAATAAAAGAACTTTTTAAAGTGTGTTCATTTAAAAATTATTCCCAGTATATATATTTTTTAAGATTTTACTTATTTATTTGAGAGAGAGAGAGCACAAGCAGGGGGAGCAGGAGAGGGAGAAGCAAGCTCCCCGCTGAGCAAGGAGCCCAATGCCGGGCTGGAGCCCTATGCAGGGCTCGATCCCAGGACGCTGGGATCAGGACCTGAGCCAAAGGCAGAGGCTTAACCAACTGAGCCACCCAGGCACCCTACTCCCAGTCTATTTTGACGGAAAGCAGATCAGTCCTTGTTGAGAGCCAGTCCGAACTCAAAGTGTACATTTCATATGGATGTATTTTATTGTGTGTAAATTATACCTCAGTAAAATTGATTTTTAAATGTTAAGGGAAAAAAAGCCATGACCTTGCCATAATTACTGTTTTGCCGTATTAGGAAGTGCTTGGGATGGTGTGGACTGTCAGGCTACAAATGATCCAGTTAGTAATGTCACAGTGGTCCTACACAGTCCAGATTGCAGTGACGTCTTAGGGAAAAGCCTGGGAATGTGCCTCTGGAATAGATCAGGTCTTATATATTCTGTAGTATCACTTTTATGTACAACAGATACAAGTAGCACATGAGGTGTGTAGCTTATTTTCGTGCAGTTTTCACATTAACGGTTCATCCAGATTTTCTTTGCTGGGAAATAATATATATGAGAGAGGTGGCATCCAGACAAACTCAAGGTAAAGATGAGCTAAGTCATTAGTGACTTTCAAAAACCACTATAGTTACTTATTTTTAATTGTTTTTTCTTGTTACAAAATTGTTTTTTTTTAAGATTTATTTGGGGGGGACGCATGAGGAGGGGGAGGGCAGAAGGAGAGGGAAAGAGAATCCTCAAGCAGACTCCCCTCTTAAGTGTGGAGCCTGCCATGGGCTCGATCCCAGGACCTGAGATCATGGCCTGAGTCGAAATCAAGAGCTGGGCCACCTAACCAACTGAGCCACCCAGGTGCCCCACAAAATTTTTGTTTTTCAATGTAGAATATTTGCAAAATACCAACAAGTATATATTTTTTCTGTCAGATCTTTATTCTGTGTGTGTGTGTTTACTATAGGTGGGTACCTTACGTATTGTTAGGTAACCTATATACCTTTTTCACTTACCAATATAGCAAGAACGTAAGTTCATAGCAGTAAAGAAGTTATGCCCAAGTAAAAGTCAAGGTTTTTCCCTCTGAATTTTCCTTTAGGAAAGAGAGAGTTACCCTATGTTTGAAGACTTAACAAAGATCCTTATAATGAGCACTCTTGGTTAATTTATTTTGAAGTAAAATACAATTTGGCAAGCACTTTACTCTGAAGTGACTTCAATCTGTGCTAGTTTTGGATGCTATAGAGATCATTTGATTGAATCAGTTTTTTGAAAAGGTGAAAAATTTGAACATAGTATATTCCTAGGATAGGACCTCACATGGAAGTGTTGGATATCGTTACAAATAGGCTAACAATCACTTAAATCGTACAGGAAGTGGTGATATTGTAGAGTTTGTGATTATCTGTTTACGAGACAAGTGAAGAATATGATTGTATAATTGACACTGGCATAGTTTTCAGGGACAGCATCATGCATGGGTTCAAAACATTGCTGTGACTCAGACATACTAGATGGAAGAAGGATGATGTATTCTGATTGTAAGAGTGGGTCTAATGATGGCAAAAGCACTGATACCAAGATGGAAGTGAAGAGTGAATTACTGTGAAAATGACATATATGAAAGTGGAAAAAACAATGCTACATCAATTTATTAATGTTAACATGATTTTCAATATCTATGTATTTAAATTACTAAATGTTGTAGGTGGACATTTACTATATCATATATATATTTCAATGTCTGTATGATCCAGTTAACTGAACAGCTTTTTCTTTTTCTTTTTTTCCCTAAAGATTTGATTTGATTTGATTTGATTTTTTTTGAGCCGGAGATAGTGCACCTGTGCAGGGGAAGGGGGGCACGGGACAGGGGCAGCAGGAGAGAGAGAGAGAGAGAGAACCCCAAGCAGGCTCCACACCCAGTGCAGAGCCCAATACGGGGCTCTGTCTCACAGTGAGATCATGACCTGAGCCAAAATCAAGAGTCAGATGCTTACCCACCTAAGCCACCCAGGCACCCCTAAAGATTTTATTTGCTTAAGTAGTCTCTGCACCCAACGCGGGGCTGGAACTCACAACCTTGAGATGAGGAGTCGCATGCTCTACTGATTGAGCCAGCCAGGCATCCTAACAACTTTTTCTTTTTAATTCTCTTTGGGAGAATGGGGATTGACTTATGTTAGGGTCATCTTATATTGAAGCATATACTATGTTCCAGATTAAAGGGTAGGGTCTTTTTAAAGCTTTTGTCATATATTGCCAGATTGCTCTCAGATATTTTGTACCTGTTTAGATCTCTATCCAGACTGTATAATAAGGCTATTTCCCAAATCCATCCTAATATTGGGCATAATCAGTTAAAAAAAATAATGTATCCCCACCTAACAGGTGTCTTATGATGAACTTCAAAAAAATGTTTCTTTGCCGTTTGTGTCTTTTTTGGCCATTAAATGATCTATTCATGATCTCTGCTCATGTCTTTCTAGCAATATTTCTTTCTCTAATGTGATTTTCTTAGGTGATTTGTATTGGATTCTTTAAGTAATACGTAAAATTTTTTTTCATATGTTAAGGATGTTAAGCCTTTGCATATATATTTCAAATACTAATTCCTACCTTTCTTGTTTTGTTGTTGTTTAAATCTTTCTGTTCTTTCTGATTTAGTTTTAAATTGTTCAAGCATTTAGTTTTGGGAAACAGGGATAGGACAATGTAATCTATGTGAACACTCAGCCTAATTTCTTGGTTTGCTTTCTTGTTTCAGGGCGATGCTGGATCTTTTCTTGTCTGAATGTTATGAGACTTCCATTCATGAAAAAATTAAATATTGAAGAATTTGAGTTTAGTCAATCTTATCTCTTTTTCTGGGACAAGGTAGGGGACTGATCTTGCAAGATTCTCATTTCAGTATCAACCTTGGTAGGGACTATCTCTTCATTTCTTGCTTTTCCAGTTGTAGTTTGCCTTCCATTATAGATGGGATGCCACTTATTCTGATTTGCAAAGTATCAAAGGTTGACTCTTCAAAGGCAGAACTGCTTTTGGTTGGTAGGTGGCTACTTTTTGCAATGAAATAATAAGTCTACTCACTGACTCACCTACTGCTTCTTTGTTTCTTAACTTACTTAAAATTTTTTATTTTGAAAAAAAGTTGTTTTTTACTTTGTTTTTAATAATTTCTCCTTTTATCATCTTTATTTAGGTTATTTGGTCTTTCTAGGACCTAATTTCCCATCTCTGGGTAGTACTTATTTGAAAAACAGTAAATAATTTTATTTCATTTTTTAATTTTTAAAATGTATATCATATAAGTGTTCATTAGATGTTTACTGGTTACATTTAAGTGTTCATTAGATGTTTACTGATTAAGACTCTAAATTTTATAGATTAAGACTCTAAATTAAGACTCTAAATGTTTACTGATTAAGACTCTTACCGATTAAGACTCTAGATTTTGTTTCAAAATAAAGCAGTGCATTGTTTTGGGTAAACTATTGGAATGTATCTACAGAAATATAAGAAGAAACTTTAAATATTCTAACGAAGCCAGATACTGATATTGAATTACCAACTTCAGTTTAAAAATACCTACTATGGTGGGTCTGTGGTAGGCCCAAGACTCCTGTTGTGTTGCTAATGCCAATAGAAGTATTTTAGCTCTCTTTTCCTTTAATTTTATTTAACTTCTCTTATCTAGGTTGAACGTTGTTATTTCTTCTTAAATGCTTTTGTGGACACAGCCCAGAAAAAGGAGCCTGAGGATGGTAGGCTGGTGCAGTATTTGCTTATGAATCCTGCAAATGATGGTGGACAGTGGGATATGCTTGTCAATATTGTTGGTAAGATCATTTCTCTAATGGAACAGAAACTCAGCATGATCGAGCAAGGCTCTGTAGTTGGTCATGGGCCATTTCTTTGGTGGTTATGTACAGAGTAGAATTAGTCTCCCAGAAGGGTATACAGTTAGCTCTAAGAACCTTTATCTCACACCCTCACCTTTTAAGTACCTTTCTTAAATGAGAGGTAAGGAGATAGATACTGTGAAGAGTTGGCTGGAGAAGAAACGGTTGTATTAAGTAGAACTAACTTTCTACGAGAAAGCTTATCTCTTGTCCATCAATGTAATCAAGACACATATTGAAACTGCAACTTTTAAAAAATATCCTTGTTCAGGGGCTCCTGGGTGGCACAGCAGTTAAGCGTCTGCCTTCGGCTCAGGGCGTGATCCCGGCTTTATGGGCTCAAGCCCCACATCAGGCTCCTCCGCTGTGAGCCTGCTTCTTCCTCTCCCACTCCCCCTGCTTGTATTCCCTCTCTCGCTGGCTGTCTCTATCTCTGTCGAATAAATAAATAAAATCTTTAAAAAAAAAATATCCTTGTTCAAAAAAGTGGTGTCTTTTGGGAAAATCTCATCGTCCTGAGCACTTTACAAAGTATTATAGATAAAAGGAACAGAATTCATTCTTAGATCTGTTGATAAATATGCAGATTAAATGACCTGTTTATTAATATGAAACATAAGATTGTTTAGTTTTCTGATTTAGACCAGCAAAATATGGCCTGTTCTTTTTTTTTTTTTTTTTTTTTTAAGATGTTATTTATTTGTTTGACACAGAGACAGTGAGAGAGGGAACATAGTCAGGGGGAGTGGAAGAGGAAGAAGCAGGCTTCTTGCTGAGCAGGGAGCCTGATGCAGGGCTCAGTCCCAGGATCCTGGGATCATGATCTGACCCAAAGGCAGACGCTTAACGACTGAGCCAGCCGGGTGCCCTGTGGCCTGTTCTTTAAAGCAATTGCTATTTTTGCCATAGTTTCTAGTGCTGGAGTATGCTTTTACCTTATTGAACACCAAAATGTGTTTTCTTTTAGAAAAATACGGTGTTGTCCCTAAGAAGTGCTTCCCTGAATCTTATACAACAGAGGCAACCAGAAGGATGAATGATATTCTGAATCACAAGGTGCAACATATGGAGCAGGGTGGGAGTGAATTTAGTGTACTTACCTTAAAACTCTTAACTGATTTTCCAGGGGGATTCCAGGGCATTTCAGTGTACACAGCTTATGTACAAGGTAGCTACTCGGTGTCTATCAAAGGCAATGCAGCTACATATTAACTTTAAAAATAATTGAGATTAGAGGGTTTTTTTTTCTTTTTAAAAACCTTCTACTTTTATTTCTTTTGATTTAAGTATTTTCTCATGGGTACTGAGGAAAGAATGTCCCATGCTTAATATGGACCATAAGCCCACTGGGTTCTAGTGCAGGTGGGCTGGGAGAGCTTTATGCTCTAGTAAAACAGGGGGAGAACTACTTGTGAGACTTTCTTAAAGAGTATGCAGAGTGCTGAGGCGTCCGCAAACCACATCAGTGTCGTTTATCCACCCACTAAAGATTTGATGTAGTCACTGAACTGCTTTTTATTGCTTCAGTTATCTTAGTGAATCATTCTCTTTCTCTACATAACCCATTTTCCCAAGGTGAGATATATATATATACATATATATATATATATATATATATATATATATATATATATATATATATATATATATATATATATATATATATATATATATATATATATATATATATATATATATACTCGCCACCCAGTGTGGAGATTGAACTCACAAACCCCAGATCAAGAGTTGCATCCTATACTGACTAAGCCAGCCAGGCACCCCAAGGAGGATTATAAATCTTATAGGGACGCTGCTCTACCAGCCAGACATCTTTTTTGAGAACTGGGAGTTGCCAGAATCTACTCTCTTGATCTACAAGGCTGAAATTGGATTTGTCACCCCTGGGAGAAAGATTACATTTTAAAATAAGCTATAGATGCGTTTCCCCAATATTAGAAGTAGGTTATTTTCCACCCAGGAAACACAGAATTCTTATCCACAGGTTAAAAGATCCTGAATAGTATATCATTGGATTTCATTTTAGAGGAGAGCAAGATCCTTTTTAGAGCACTGTGGTTAGATTTAAGACTCACCTTTATCTTAGTACTTTCAAAATTGAAAACAAAAATGAAAACTAGGTTTGGCATAGCCATTGTATATTATAATAATTTGGCAAAGAAGAAGAAGTGAACAACCAGTAAAATTCTAAATAAAAATCTACTAGAGTGACTTAGTGGCGTAATCATCTTAAGTCTCCCGCTTTTCCTAGGGGTGATAAGCGTTATGGAAGCAGATGTTTTCCCCATAGCCGGGCACATACTGTCACAGAGGGTATCATCAGTTGCAGAGCGGGAGCAGTTCCATCTAGAATTCTTTGGGAATAAGCCATGTTTTTTTTCCCCTTATGGAAAGTTTTTAGCTATGTGTTTAAGTGGACTGGTTGAGGAAAAACATACATGTTTTTATGAACTTTGCCCTAGGTCTTGGCTTAGTTATACTTCAAAAGAACTAGTACTGGTCTACTAGGCTCATTTACAGTTGAAGTTGGGTTATCTATTTGTAGTACTGAATAAGTTTCTTTCATAGATGAGAGAATTCTGTATACGACTACGGAACATGGTACATAGTGGAGCGACCAAAGGAGAAATCTCAGCCACACAAGATGTCATGATGGAGGAGGTAATATCAATTATTTGGATTTTTTGTGATCGTTCTAAAGAGCTCTCAGAGTAGTTCCATCTGGAACCATAGTCATTGCAGTAAATGTAGAATTGAACTGAAAATTACTTTATGGCTGAAGAAACTGAGGTGTAAACTTTGTATTTTAATATGGGACTTGCACTTAACGTCTTCTAATTCTCAGTTTGGTGTTCTATATAATTCATTCTTTTATTCATTTCATAAATATTGACCTGCTAGGACTTCGGCACTAGGGATACAAAAAAGAGAAAGACATAGTCTCTACAAAGTGTTCGGTCTCTTGGAAAAAGAAACACATGAGTAGTTATGGTAAATCCTATGTCACAGTTGTGTAAAAAAGGATTTGGTGATCCTAGAGGAGGGAGTAACTAATTCAGTGAGCTGAAGGTTTTGTGGGGAAGATATTTGAACCAGCTCTTAAAAAGCAATAGGAATTTATCAGATGGATAATTGGGAAGACCATTCCAGACAAAGGGAATTGCATGTGTAGTGGCATCAACAGAGGTAGAATCCTCAGAGAATAGTGTCCTCAGAGAATCCTCGGAGAATAGAGAAACATGACATCTTGTGTGTGATTGGTAGCAAATAAAGCTAGGAGGCAGAGCTGTGAGGGATCTTAGGTAGTGGCCAGAACTTTTGGCTTTATTTTGTAGGAATAAAGATGGGAAGCTATTGATGGTTATATCACTTACATAATGTATGTAAAAACATTTTGGAAAACTAAGCGTTAAGCAAATATTAGGTGGTGATATTTATTATCAAGGCAGTTGATCTTTATTACTTAAGAGTATACATAATACAGATGAATATGTATGAAAGTATGAATTACTTTGGGAAAAGAAAAAATATTTCCCTTTTTCATCCAGTGGGCCCCATTACTAGGAACCAGGCAACTAACTGCTTCCTTTCACCGCCATAGACAAACTTAATGCTTCACTCGTGTTTTCCTTTGAATTTCAGAGAGCCAGTAAGCTGTAGTTGAGAGCATGGTCTCTGGAGTCAGACTGTCTGAGTGCTCGTCTTCTCATTATTTAACAGGTGTGTGACCTGGGACAGGTTCCTTAAGCTCTCAGGTCTGTTCAGGTATAACGTGTCCAGCTCAGTGCTTAACACGGTAGCTGTTTCTTTTCTTTTCTTTCTGTTTTTTTTTTTTCTTTTTTTAAGATTTATTGATGTATTTGAGAGAGAGAATCTCAAGCAGACTCAGCGCTGGGCGTGGAGCCTGACATGGAGTTCAGTCTTACAACCCTGACATGACCTGAGCTAAAACCAAGAGGAGGACACCTTACTGACTGAGCCACCCAGGCGACCCTGTTTCTTAAATATTCTTTGAGTGGATTGAATGCAGGGGTTTCATTTTGCCAAATGCATTTAAATTGTCTTCTATCTACCTCTTTTTTCTAAGAATTCCTATTTAAGAGAGGTATCTGAATGTGGTAGAAAAATATAGTCTTTGGAGTTAGACATGAATTTCAGTTTTGGCTTTATCACTTACAGCTCTTTGATTTGGGGTAATATGCTTAGCCCATCTGAGATTCAGTTTGGGATTTAAAATATATTCCTCGTTGGATTTTTGTTGGGATCAAATAAGGAATTAAATATAAGAATGCAAGGCATGGTGCTTGGCACATAGCAGTTGTCCAGTAAGTGTTGGTTCTCTTCCTTCCAGCTTGGAATGATCTTCTCTTGTTGAGGCCATATTTCCTACATAATCTGCCTTCATTTATGATTATAGTAAAGTGATAGGGTATAGTAAGGATGAAAGTTCTGTAAACAGTTATGGAAAAGAGCCTAGATAATATTTCTTGCAAATCATAAGCATCCTGTTGGCTTTTGTTGTTTGCTTTAATGATTTTTCAAATGTTGTCTCTAAGATCCATGTCCTGACTCTGGAATTGGCTGATATGAATTAGGGCAGGTATATTTCATATATTTTTCCTTCCCTGCTCCTACCTCAGAAAAATAGTAAAACACCACCTTACTGAGTCCTGAGTATGGATGTTTTATAAGATTATTTACCTAATGATACTGCCGAAACTGTTGACTACAGAATTCTGTGTGGTAGGTCTTTAGATTTTTACAGTCCCCTAAACCCCTCTTTATTGATCCTGACTCTTTGGTAATGAAGAGTCTAGCTATGGTTTTAAAGCCACAAATTAGTACCTATGATTTGCCTAGCCTTGTAGGCACATCAAAATAATGACTAAATCAACAGCCATGAAGCTCAGATAGCTTTGAATGAAATGTGTTTGTACTAAAGGCATTATTTAGAGAAGTGCAGGTTGCTTGTTGTGATGACAGACCAGACAGATCGATTTTGGAAACATATAGTCACCTCTACTGCAATGTTTTCTCAGTGGGTCTACTCTTTTTTTTTTTTTAGCCTCCAGATCTTGGGATTATTAATGTATTCTCTCAACATGCTGTTAAAAACAAAACAATAAACAAAAACTAGAAACAATATTTACCTATGCCGTGAAAAGAGATAGGAAGCCATTATGATTTGCTTAAATTCTGTAGCAGTGGCTCTGCTCTTAAAAATGGAAAATAGGCCTAGGCTTGCTCCAGATGTGCAAGATTAGTTTCCCTGAGACGAACCTAATAATCTGTATTTTTATTTTTTATTTTAAAGACATCTTTGAATAAGAAACATTTTCTAAATATCAAAAGTATAGAAAGGTATACAGTGAAAAGTCTTCTTCCCATCCTGTTCTCCATCCTTCTAGTTCTCATGTATCCCCCAACCAGTTTTATTAGTTTGTTATTATATTAGTTGTTAGTTACCTTTCCAGAAACTTTTTTTATAATCCAATATAAATTTATATTATTTTCCTCCCCCTTTTTTTGCAGAGATGTTAGTATATTACTCATATTGTTCTGCACAGTGTTTTGTTTTTTTAACTTAAAATGTCTTGGTAACCTTTCTATATTGATACATAAAGAATTTCTGCATTTAAAAAAATATTTGCATAGAATTCTGTTGTATAAATGTACCATAATTGATTTATTTGGTCTTTAGTAATGGACATTTCTGATTATTTTCAAGTTTCTATTAAAAATATAGTAATTAATCTTGTACTTACATCATTTTGCATATATGCTTGTGTACATATAGGTACATTTCTAGAAGTAGAATTTTTTTTTTAAGTAGGCTCCACACCCAGCATGGAGCCCAATGCACAACCCTGAAATCAAGACCTGAGCTGAGATCAAGAGTTGGACACTTAACCGGCTGAGCCACCTAGGCTCCCCGAAGTAGAATTTTTTTTTAAAGTAAGCTTTACTACGCCCAGTGTGGGCTTGAACTCATGACCCTGAGATCAAGAGTTGCATATTTTACCGACTGAGCCAACCAGGTGCCCCAAAGAAGTAGAATTTTTGAGTCAGAGAAAATATTCATTTGTCATTTCAATAATGTAATTCCAGATTACCTTCTCTGGGGATTATACCAGTTTATACTGTCATCAGCAATATCTGATAGAAGCTGTTTTCCATTAGTTTTATCAAGGCAATATATTTATCAAACAACTGGATACTGACCAGTCTGATAGGTAAACAGTTGATAGATAAACACTCTGATAGGGAAAGTATCTCATTGTAGTTTTAATTTACATTTTCTTTGAGTGGGGGGGCTGAGCATCATCTCTGGGAACTGTCTGTTCATATCTTTAAACTTGTTTTTCTTCTCTTTTATAATTTCTAGGTACTCCTTACCTTAGCCCTTTTTGATAGGAATTGCATTTTTTTCCTTAGTCTGCTGTTTATCTATGTATGATATGCTTTTTTTTGTTATGCAGAATTTTTTACTTATATATAGTCAAATTTGAAATCTTTTATAGTTTTTAATTAGAAAGGCTTTTCTGTAATTATGAAAGAATTCATTCTTCCATGTTTCTTCTAATACTTATAAGGTTTTGATTTTTATATTTGACTCTCTAATCCATTTAGAATTTATCCTGGCGTAGAGTATGAGGTATGGGTCTAACTTCCTACCCCTTAATTTGATGCCATTTCTATCACTCTAAAGCCTCAGGGCTTTCAGTTCTGTTCTGTTGGTTTGTTTATTCATTTGCCAATAACTCTGTATTTTAGTTGCTGGAGCTACTTACCGCACAAATTAGATAATATTTAGATAATTAGAATTTTAGATAATATTATCTAATTATTAGATAATAAATTAGCCACACAAATATTATGCGGCTAGTCCCATCTCATTCTTCTCTTATTGTTTTCCTGGCTAATTTTGTTTTGGCATCTGTCTAATTAAGGCATCTGTACTTTTAAAAGCTTATCAGATGATTCCGGTTAAGATCCAATGCTGTGAAGAAATAACATTTTCTAGTATGGTCTTCTCTTTTGGATTCTGGATGAGGAAAGGGAATTATTCTTTTGATAGCCTTGGAGGACATCTCTGAGATTGAATAAGGGACTAACCTCAGGTTAGTTCTTAAAGGGAAGAGATAATGTTTACCTATTATATTTCTGCTTTTACTAAAGAGATATAATCAGGAAAATCAATAAGTACTTTTTTTTTTCTGCAGCCTATTTTATTTTATTTATTTTATTTTTTTTTAATGATTTTTTATTATATTATGTTAGTCACCATACAGTACATCCCCGGTTCCGATGTAAGGCTCGATGATTCATTAGTTGCGTATAACACCCAGTGCACCATGCAATACGTGCCCTCCTTACTACCCATCACCAGCCTATCCCATTCCCCCACCCCCCTCCCCTCTGAGGCCCTCAGTTTGTTTCTCATAGTCCATAGTCTCTCATGTTTCATTCCCCCTTCTGATTACCCCCCCTTTCTTTATCCCTTTCTTCCCCTACCGATCATCCTAGTTCTTATGTTCCATAGATGAGAGAAATCATATGATAGTTGTCTTTCTCTGCTTGACTTATTTCACTTAGCATTATCTCCTCCAGTGCCGTCCATGTTGTAGCAAATGTTGAGAACTTGTTCTTTCTGATAGCTGAGTAATATTCCATTGTATATATGGACCACAACTTCTTAATCCAGTCATCTGTTGAAGGGCATCTCGGCTCCTTCCACAATTTAGCTATTGTGCACATTGCTGCTATGAACATTGGGGTGCATATGGCCCTTCTCTTCACTACGTCTGTATCTTTGGGGTAAATACCCAGTAGTGCAATGGCTGGATCATAGGGTAGCTCAATTTTTAACTTTTTAAGGGACCTCCACACTGTTTTCCAGAGTGGCTGTACCAACTTGCATTCCCACCAACAATGTAGGAGGGATCCCCTTTCTCCACATCCTCTCCAACAATTGTTGTTTCTTGCCTTGTCTATTTTTGCCATTCTAACTGGCGTAAGGTGGTATCTCAGTGTGGTTTTGATTTGAATTTCCTTGATGGCTAATGATTTTGAACATTTTTTCATGTGTCTGTTAGCCATTTGTATGTCTTCATTGGAAAAGTGTCTGTTCATATCTTCTGCCCATTTTTTGATTTGTTTATTTGTTTCTCGTGTATTGAGTTTGAGAAGTTCTTTGTAGATCTTGGATACCAGTCCTTTATCTGTAGTGTCATTTGCAAATATATTCTCCCATTCCGTGGGCTGCCTCTTAGTTTTTCTGACTGTTTCCTTGGCTGTGCAGAAACTTTTAATCTTGATGAAGTCCCATAAATTCATTTTATCTTTTGTTTCTCTTGCCTTTGGGGATGTGTCATGAAAAAGGTTGCTTTGGCCGATGTCGTAGAGGTTGCTGCCTATGTTCTCCTCTAGAATTTTGATGGATTCCTGTCTCACATCGAGGTCTTTCATCCATTTGGAGTTTATTTTTGTGTATGGTGTGAGAGAGTGGTCAAGTTTCATTCTTTTGCATGTAGCTGTCCAATTTTCCCAGCACCATTTATTGAAGAGACTGTCTTTTTCCCACCGGATGTTTTTTCCTGCTTTATCAAATATTAGTTGCCCAAAGAGCCGAGGGTCCATTTCTGGGCTCTCTATTCTGTTCCATTGGTCTATGTGTCTGTTTTTGTGCCAGTACCATGCTGTCTTTGTGATCACAGCTTTGTAGTACAGCTCGAAA
Organism: Ursus maritimus; assembly: GCF_017311325.1. NCBI lineage: Eukaryota > Metazoa > Chordata > Mammalia > Carnivora > Ursidae > Ursus > Ursus maritimus. Next base: position 42,718,783 of record NW_024424897.1, on the reverse strand, counting down.
TCCGGCATTGTGATGCCCCCAGCTTTGTTTTTCCTTTTCAACAGTTCCTTGGAGATTCGGGGCCTTTTCTGTTTCCATACAAATTTAAGGACTATTTGTTCCAGTTCTTTGAAAAATGTCCTCGGTATTTTGATCGGGATAGCATTGAAAGTGTAGATTGCTCTGGGTAGCATGGACATTTTAACTATGTTAATTCTTCCAATCCATGAGCATGGAATATCTTTCCATCTTTTTATGTCTTCCTCAATGTCTTTCAAGAGTGATTTATAGTTTCTAGAATATAGGTCCTTTACGTCTCTGGTTAAGTTAATTCCAAGGTAACGTATGGTTTTTGGTGCTATTGTAAATGGGATGGATTCCCTAATTTCTCTTTCTTCGGTCTCGTTATTCGTGTATAGAAATGCAACTGATTTCTGAGCATTGATTTTGTATCCCGCCACGTTACTGAATTGCTCTATAACTTCTAATAGTTTGGGAGTGGCTTCTTTTGGGTTTTCCATATAGAGTATCATGTCATCTGCAAAGAGAGACATTTTGACTTCTTCTTTGCCAATTTGAATACCTTTGATCCCTTTTTGTCGTCTGATTGCTGTTGCAAGGACTTCTAGTACTATGTTGAATAATAGTGGCGAGAGTGGGCATCCTTGTCGAGTTCCTGATCTTAAGGGAAAGGCTTCCAGCTTTTCCCCATTGAGAATAATATTTGCAGTAGGCTTTTCATAGATGGCTTTTATGAGATTGAGAAATGTACCTTCTATTCCTACACTCTGAAGGGTTTTAATCAGGAAAGGATGCTGTATTTTGTCAAATGCTTTTTCGGCATCGATTGAGAGGATCATATGGTTCCTGAGTCTTTTCTTGTTGATATGATGTATCACGCTGATTGATTTGCGAATATTGAACCACGCTTGCATCCCAGGTATGAATCCCACTTGATCGTGATGGATAATCCTTTTAATGTACTGTTGGATTCTATTAGCAAGTATCTTGTTGAGGATTTTGGCGTCCATATTCATTAGGGAAATCGGTCTGTAATTCTCCTTTTTGAGGGGGTCTTTGCCTGGTTTGGGGATCAAGGTAATATTGGCCTCATAGAATGAGTTTGGTAGCTTTCCTTCTGTTTCTATTTTTTGAAATAGCTTTAGGAGAATAGGTATTATTTCTTCTTTGAATGTTTGGTAGAATTCCCCAGGAAAACCGTCCGGGCCTGGAGTTTTGTTATTTGGAAGGTTGTTTATCACTGACTCAATTTCTTCATAATTAATTGGCCTGTTTAAGGAATCAATTTCTTCCGGTTTCAATCTTGGTAGTTTATAGGTTTCCAGGAAGGATTCCATCTCTTCCAGATTGCTTAGTTTATTGGCATATAGCTGTTGATAAAAATTTCTAATAATCCTTCCAATTTCAATGGTGTTCGTCGTGACCTCTCCTTTTTCATTCATAATTTTAATAATCTGGGTCCTTTCTCTTTTCTTTTGGATAAGTCTTGCCAGTGGTCTGTCAATTTTATTGATTCTCTCAAAGAACCAGCTTCTAGTCCTGTTGATCTGCTCTACTGTACTTCTGGTTTCTGCTTGATTGATTTCAGCTCTAATTTTGGTCAACTGCTTCCTCGTGCGTGGATTAGGCCTGTCCCTCTGTTGCTGTTCCAGCTTCTTGAGGTGAGAATATAAAAACTGCATTTTAGATTTTTCTATTCTTTTGAGTGAGGCTTGGATGGCTATGTATTTCCCCCTTAGGACTGCCTTTGCAGTATCCCATAGGTTTTGGACTGTTGTATTTTCATTCTCATTGGTCTCCATAAATTGTTTAATTTGATTTTTGATTTCCTGGTTTATCGAGTCATTCCTGAGCAGGATGGTTCTTAGTCTCCAAGTGTTTGAGTTTCTTCCAAATTTTTCCTTGTGGTTGAGTTCCAATTTCAGAGCGTTGTGGTCTGAGAATATGCAGGGGATAATTTCAATCTTTTGGTATCGGTTGAGACCTGTTTTGTGTCCCAGAACATGGTCTATTCTTGAGAATGTTCCATGGGCATTAGAATAGAATGAGTATTCTTTGGTTCTGGGGTGTAGTGTTCTATATATATCTATGAGGTCCAACTCGTCGAGTATGGCATTCAAAGCCTTTGATTCTTTGCTTAGTTTTTGCCAGGGTGTTCTGTCTATTTCTGAGAGTGGAGTGTTGAGGTCCCCTACTATTAATGTATTTTTATTTATATGTCTCTTTATTCTGGTTAAGAGTTGGCTTGTGTATCTTGCTGCTCCCCTGTTGGGGGCATATATATTTATAATTGTCATATCCACTTGTTGAATACTTCCCTTAAGAATAATATAGTGCCCTTCTGCATCTCTAACTATAGTCTGTAGTTTAAAATCCAATTTATCTGATATGAGAATTGCTACCCCAGCTTTCTTTTGAGGTCCATTTGCGTGAAAGATGGTACTCCATCCCCTTACTCTCAGTCTGAATGCATCTTTGGGTTCGAAATGAGTCTCTTGTAGACAGCAAATGGATGGGTCATTTCTTTTTATCCAATCTGCAACCCTGTGGCGTTTTATGGGATGGTTCAAACCATTTACATTAAGACTGATTACTGAGAGATATGATTTTAATGTTGCCATGTTGCCAGTAAAGTCTTTGTTTGTATTGGCTGTGACTTTCTGTTCTGTATCACTCTTGGGGCCTTTTTACTTTTATAGAACCCCCCGTAATATCTCCTGTAGGGCTGGTTTCGTGGTTACAAAATTGGTTAGTGACTGGCGATTCTGAAATGTCTTTATTTCTCCATCAATTCTGAATGACAGCCTTGCTGGATAAAGGATCCTTGGCTGCATGTTTTTCTCTGAAAGAGCTTTAAATATGCTCCCCCAACCCTTTCTCTCATTCCAGGTCTGTGTAGACAGGTCTGACGTAATTCTGATGCTTTTGCCTTGGTACGTGAGAAATTTCTTTGCCCTGGCCGCTTTCAATACTGTATCCTTGCATCTAATATTTGCGAATTGCACTATGACGTGACGTGGCGTAGGTTTGTCGTGGTTGAGCTTGGGAGGGGTCCTCTCTGCCTCTTGGACACGAATGTTTGTTTCCCTTGCTAGATTAGGGAAGTTTTCAGCTACAATTTGTTCAAATATCTCTTCTAGACCTCTGTTTTTCTCCACCCCCTCGGGGATGCCGATGATTCTAACATTGGATCGTTTCATTGAGTCAGTAATCTCCCGTAACCTACATTCGTGGGCGTGGATTTTTTTAAGACCATCTTCTATTTTCATTTTTTCCTCTATTAACCCATCCTCCAATTCACTAACCCGTTCCTCTGCTTCTGCGACCCTGGCCGTCAGAGCCTCTAGTTTTGCCTGCATTTGGCTCATAGAATTTTTAATTTCTGTCAGATTCGCTCTCATTTCTGTCCTTAGGGATTCTATATTCTCAGTAACCTTTTCGTTAATAGTTTTTTCAATTCTACTCATCATTTTGACCATCGTTACTCTGAATTCCATTTCTGATAATTTGGTTACATCCATATCCATTATTTCTGTGGCAGAGGCCACAGACTCACTGTCTTTTCTTTGCTGGGGGGGGCTTCTCCTTCTTGTCATTCTGATGAAGAGAGGTTGCGGGGTTTCCAGAGCCCAAATTATTGACTGGGTCCCAGGCCGTGCCCCTTGTTTTATAGGGATCTTAGGGATGTGGGCTTCTTCTTTAAAGATTTTATTTATTTATTTATGTGGCAGCCAACCAGCGAGAGAGGGAACAGAAGCAGGGGAGTGGGAGAGGAAGAAGCAGGCTCCCAGCGGAGGAGCCCGATGAGGGACTCCTTTCCGGAACGCCGGGATCACGCCCTAAGCCGAAGGTGCTTCCTTTTTTCTACTAATGTTCTGGCCACTTTAACTCTGTTTCTGTTGGTGCTGCTCAACCCTGCAGCGTCCCGGGATGTGCGCCCCACACCCGGCGTCCCAGCCCTCACTTCCAGGGCCGGCACGTCTCTGTCCTTTGTGTTTCTAACACCGCCAGCCGCCAGCCGCCCCGCGCGCGCTCCCGGATCTCCCGGTCTCAGTCTGGATCCAGTGAGCGCACCGGGATTCCGGTGTTCCGCGAGATGCCTGGTGGCGCGCACCCGGCTCACGGTCTCAGTCTGCTGTTTCGTGGGTGCCGTCCGCGATCCCGCCCGCTCCCCCGTGCAGGTGGCTGCCGCTTCCCAGCGCCCGAACGCGGCGGCTCCCTCCCCTTTCCGTGCGATTCTTCCTCGATATCTGTGCTGGTTTCTCGTACCTCAATACTCAGCGCTGGAGATGTTCATTTGTAGAGATCCAGATGCGTCTTCCTGCGTCTCAGGCTGATTCCGTGGTTGTTTAGGCTGGTCTGGTACCTATCCAGCTCGACTCGGGGGACCGGCTGAAAAAGGGGTCCCCTACTCCTCCGCCATCTTAACTCCTCCCTCAATAAGTACTTAAACCAAAGACTCTCTTTAATAGTTAAAATTCTGAAGTAATATGAACTAAATATTTAAATTCAGGCAGTCTCTTTTAAGTATTCTGGAGCTGAAAGTTAGTTGATTGAATTCCTTCAGAAGTGAAAACTTCACATCTCCAAACAATATAAAATCCTTAGTGAAAATGGAGATAAATTGTGTATCAGTTTGCTTACAACGCTAAATACATTTTACATCATCTGTCATGAAAACCAAGTGTAATGAAGACCTTTATTCCTTAACTTTGTGAACTATCATCTAAATGTCTTCATTGGATCTGAAGTCACATGTTTCTTTTTTAGCCCGTTGAGGATCAGAATTTTTGTGAAAATAAACCTGCATTTCTTCTATCATAGGCTGGGAACATGTTTTCTTCTTCTTAAAGTAGATGAAAAACTTTTATCCTCCCAACTGCTGACTTGAAAGAATGTTCACATTGCTTGCTGAGTCAGACTTGCGTCCAGCCAGCCCAAGGTTCTATTTTGATGGTAGCCCCCGGGAGGCATACTGGTATGTGAGACATTCTGGACCTCACAGCATTCACTCAGATATTCCTCAGAGCCTGTTATATGGGAGGAGTTGCAGATAATACATGTTAAGTAACTTACGTTTAGTAGGGGAATAAAGTAAGTAATATAAAGTGAAGTAAAGTAAATGTCTTCAGAGATACGCAAGCATATCTAACTCCAAAGATGGAATTGGTACATCTTACTTGGGGGATCAAGAAAGGCTTCCTAGAGAAAGTTGCATTTGAGATGCTCTTTGAATGAAGTGAGTTTGGAGTGAAAAGCATTCTAGATATGCTCAAGGCAGATTTGGTGAGCAGTGAGTAGGCTGATTTGCCTAGAGTGTCAGTGGGAAGTACAGGTGTCCAGTTATGGAGTGAATAAGTCATGGGAATAAAAAGTACAGCGTAGGGAATATAGTCAATGGTATTATAACAATGTTGTGTGGTGACAGGTGGTGGCTACACTTGCGATGAGCATAATAGCCTAGCATATAGACATGTTGAATCACTATGTCGTACATCTGAAACTAATGTAACATTGTGTGTCGACTATATTCAAATTAAAAAATTTTTTTCAAATTAATTTATTTAAAAAGAATAAGGTTAAGGTTTTAAGTCTGGTAGCTGGGGGAATGCTGCTGTGGTTCATACAAGTCAGAGAAACTATTTTCAGAGATGCTGTGAAGAGGAGAAACATTGGCTTCAAAGTGCTTAGTCCCGGGGCGCCTGGGTGGCACAGCGGTTAAAAGCGTCTGCCTTCGGCTCAGGGCGTGATCCCGGCATTCCGGGTTCGAGCCCCACGTCAGGCTCCTCCTCTATGAGCCTGCTTCTTCCTCTCCCACTCCCCCTGCTTGTGTTCCCCTCTCTCACTGGCTGTCTCTATCTCTGTCAAATAAATAAATAAATAAATAATCTTTTAAAAAAAATAAATAAATAAAATAAAGTGCTTAGTCCCAAGGCACCGTCTAGTTGGAAATGGATTGGAAACAATGGAAACAATTCTGGAGCTCAGGAAAGGGAATGATCTAGAAAATTGATAGTGATGATAGTACAAATGGCCGAAGCCTTGGGATGATTTAAATCCCTGAGGGAGAATAGAAGGTGTTGTGAGCATGTTATGAAAACACACGAGTTGTGTCTTTCCACAGTGTCAACTTTATTCAGTCATAAAGCAAGATTAAAATAATTGTAAAGCAGGTTCAAAATTCCAAATTCAATGACATTTCACTGCATGTTTAATTTGGCTTCACACACATCACACAAGGCAGAGCACAATGCAGAGTAACACAGCAAGCAAGATACAACAAGCGTAAGGAGTCAACAAATGCGAAGTCAGTCCATGGGCACACAGTTGAGATGAGGCCTTGGCCTGGTCAGGGTCACCTTATGTTCAAGCAGTGGAGAATCTGTTACGTTCAGAGATAAAAAAGGCAGAGCCTTGGTGGCAGTTGCCTTTTTGATTTGGTCAGATGTGGAAGGGTCAGCGTCTGGAGGGTCTGACAGTTTGCTGCAAAAATCCTCCATTTTTAGAGTTAATCAGTTGTGGGCCTTTTGCAGGCTTCCTCTGATTCTGCTATCAGTTCTGTGTGTCAGCCTGGGCTGGTTTGGGCAATATCCGCTCTGAGCTGCAACACCCTTGGCTGCTTATGTCACTACTTGACATGAATGACTCCATCTTGCTCTCTGCAGGGGGATAGAACAGATCTGAGTAAAGAATTCTGGAAAATATCCATTTCCATAAAAGTGAGTGCCAGAACTATGCTGTGACATAGGCACTGGTCATCAGTGTCAGATGTTGCAGACTGGTCAGAGAATATGAGGATGGAGAAAAGGCTGCTGATTTCCTGGATAGGGGTGTGTAGAATAGTGTCAGTAGAAAGGAGAAGGGAAGTTGCAAGATGGAGAGGAGTCAGACCATGGCAAGAAAAGCAAGGCAGTTTCAAGAAGCTTGGCAGTGAAGAGAAGGAAAAAAGTTGATAGTCATTAATTCCATAAGTATTAATGGGGTACCTATTAAATAGTAGGCATTTTTAAGTGCTAGGAGTACAGTGATGTCCAAGACAGACATGGTCCCTGCTCTCATGGGCTTTACATACTAGTGGAGGGAGACAGACAATACACAGTAAATGAACAAGAAACTAATGTGATATGTACTTTGACGAACAAATAATACAGTGATTGATAAGGGGGTCATGAAAAGCCTTTCTGAGGTCAAATTTGAGCTGAGACATGAGTAACAGGAAGACCAGCCATGCAGAGATGTGGATACAGAGCATACCAGACAGAGGGGACCGTGAGTGCAAAAGCCATAAGATGGGAGAGAGCTTGGTATTTTTGAGGAAAAAAGGAAGGCAGTGTGGCTTGAGCTTGGAAAGAAAGTGAGAATGGTTGGAATGGGTCTCATAGACGAAAGGAGAACTGGCTTACATGTAGCCTGCAAGCCAGGGTAATGAGTTTGTATTTTATTCTCAGTGAGGTAACCATGGCAGTTAAAAAAAAAAAAATCCCACTGAGTGTTTTGAGAATGGATAGTAAAACAAAGAGAGAAAGTAGGGAGACTAGGTAGGAGGCTCTTCTGGTCATGAAAATGAGAGGTTATAGTGATTGGGACCAGGTTGGTGAGGGTGAGGATGGAGAGAAGTAAATCCGTTTTGGAATATATTTCCGAAATGAGGCTCTCAGGACTTGCCGAGGTGGAGGGGACATCAGGTGATGTCATGGTACCTTGAGGTGGGGGGCTTGCAGGTATGAGAGAAGGTCTTTTGGCAGTAGGGCAGTGTGAGGGAACCAGTGTGTGGAAAGGGCTAGCAAATGCAAATGAGAAAAATGAGAAATAATAAGGTTTTGGAGGAGGGAAAGAATAGATGTGGTTTAAAGTAGTGCTCTCAAACTTTAATGTGCTCACCAGTGCCCTAGAGAGCTTATTAAAATGCAGATTGATTCAGGTCTCGGTAGAGCTAGAAAGTCTGCATTTCTAACTATTTCTTTGATTGAAACACCACTCTAGAAGTAGCCTCGAAATCATCATTTGACAGTTATCAGCTCTCCTTATGAGCTCATTTAACATCGCAGAAGGGCACATACCTTTTAAGTATACTTTTTAATGTCTTAATGTCTTTCCCTGCCTGAAAATATATTTAATGCCTCCAGAAAGTATTTCCTCTGCCTGCTTTTGCAGGCACAGGTGGTTTTTATTATTTTTTAAATTTATTTATTTTAGAGAAAGGGAGGGGGTCTGGGAGGAGCAGAGGGAGAGGGAGAGAGAGTCTCAAGCAGGCAGAGCCCGATGCGGGGCTTGATCCCAGGATCCTGAGATCAGGACCTGAGCTGAAACCAAGAGATGGGCACTTAACCGACTTCGCCACCCAGGCGCCCCTTGAATTTTTTTTTTTTTTTTTTAACAGATCGTTGCCTTTCTTCCATTCCCCACTAGGAAGCAGTAGAGAGCTGTCTTCTCTTCTCTCTGCATATCAGCAGTCATCAAGGTCCCTACTCCTTCCCTTGTAACTAGCTTATTTACCCACCACACTGAACTTTCTTCAAAGTTCAGCTGTTTTCTTTTTTTTTTTTTTTTTTTTTTTTTTAAAGATTTTATTTATTTATTTGACAGAGAGAGACAGCCAGCGAGAGAGGGAACACAGCAGGGGGAGTGGGAGAGGAAGAAGCAGGCTCATAGCAGAGGAGCCTGATGTGGGACTCGATCCCGGTACGCCAGGATCACGCCCTGAGCCGAAGGCAGACGCTTTAACGACTGCGCTACCCAGGCGCCCCTGTTAGCACTTTTGTGTCCTTGTGGCCTTTGTACTCTGTGATCATAGGTCATTTTACCTTTGAGCCTAACTCCTTGATCAGTAAGTTGGAGCAGATGATTTCTTAAGGGCACTGTAGCTTTGCATTTTTATAACAATGAAAGCAACGAATATCTCTATAATGCTTTAGACTTTATTGTACACTCTTTCAACAACCCAGTGTTGTAAATACAAATGAAGATTCCAAGATTTTGTCACTTCTGTAGTGGTTCTAAGCACTGAAATCTTGTAGCTCTGCCAGTTTTGCTCCATTACAAGTGGTTAGGTTGTTATCTTTGAACCACCTTTCCATTCTAACCTTTCTCAATACTATGGTTTCCCCCATTCCATGTCTACCCGTAGAATGCTTTAAGCTCTGAGCCTTGTAAGGATTTGTGACTGACGCTCAACCATTGCATCCTCCCTTCCTCCTCCCACTTGATGTCTGTCTCCCATTCAGCCAGGGGTATGGGAATTGACTCAGTGCCACATCAGTTGTCTTTAAATTGAGATCCACACGTTCCATGTTCCATGCTTGACGCTTTCTGTGTCCTTTTTTCTTTTTTCATTCCATTTATTGATTTTATTATTCACCATGTTAGACTTCAGCAAATCATTGAAAATGAACAGATCTCTCTGATTGGATACAATATTTTTAGAGACCAACTCAAATGGACCTTTTTTCACAGGATTAGACTTGAGAGACATAACCCTTCTTTATAATTTACATCCTGTACTTATAGGCCATATAATAGGTAATAATATAGGCAATAAATACAAAACAGATATAAACTGCAAATACGACTGGGGCCTTTCTGACCCCAGCTGCGCATATCCACATTGTGAGATTGGTTTAAACTCCCAGTAATTTTAATTAGCCAAGGATATGAAACCATAGAAGCCAGCTGGCCACAAGAGGCAGCAGAGCTTCCTTTACTCCCCGAAGCGTGCAAAGGAAGGAGCTCAGTGAATCCTTCACCAAGATCAACTTTTGGCATACCACTCCCCTCTTATATTTGGCTCATGTCACAATTTTAAGACAACATTCTCTAACAATCTGTATTTAAGGGAATAATTGCAAACATTGGATTCTCCTGGGTTTTTTGTTGTTGATATCATTGTTTTTTAAACTGTATTCAGAATCAGCAGGGTCACCTCATTATTGTGTTGGGAAGTTAGAGAAAAGCAGAATCTGTTCCCAGGTGTCACTGACACATAGATCTCTCTGCCTTCAGCTTTCTAGCATTTTGGAAAGCCCATATTCCCTGAATCCACTCCCTTGGCCCTGTTTTAACACCTTTTTATCAGGTTGGTTCCGATACTAAGCTTAATCTAAAATCACAGTTATGAGTCATCTCATCCAGTAAATATTTCTTTAACACATGTACCTGGTACTGTCTCACTAGGCATTAGGGATTTAGCAGTGAACAATACAGACAGGATTCCCTGCCTGCATATAGGTTACTTTCTAATATAGAGAGATGAATAAAATATATAAAAAGTATAATATGCCAGAAGGTAAGTACTATGGAGAAAAATAAAGGAGAGAGAGGAGTGCCAGGATGGGGAGAGGGTAATTTCAATTCAAATCGCAAATATATTTCCCTAAATGGACCAGTTGTGGTTTTTCACATGGGCTTATATTCTGAGGAATATGGTTATAGTCTTACTTTATTCAGTTGTGTGTAATGACTTGTGTTCAATGTCTGGTATCTTCCTTGTGTCCTGAACACCAAGTGCACCTTGTGAGAAGCAGGTGACACTCTCAGGCTGACCACCGGAGAGCAGACTTGGCTGCTGCCCAAAGCTCATCAGCTTTGTACCTTTGAGAGCAGAGAGAGACCAGCTATTTTAGAACAGCAGGGCCTCTTATCAAGCAGATATAGTGTCAGGGACTCTGGAGATTGTACTTTGGACATTTTTTTTCAAGTTCGAGCTCATTTAACTATCATTAGTTGGCTTGGAACCAAATATTCTTTCCAGAGTGTTAACACACTGACCTAAATGTGAATGACTTTGAATAATTTATAATCATGGTAAACAATATAAAACAAAGCAACATGTCTGAAATTATAGTTTTACTAAAATTCAAGAGAAAGAGATGTCATTCTTATCCTCATTCACGCCTTATAGGCATCTTTAATAAAAATTCATATTTATAAAACATGCATGACTAAGCATTTGTCTTGCAAAAGGATTCACCATAGAATATATTTAGATAGTAAAAATGAATTTCCACTAATGCATTTTTGGGGAGAAGGAGGAAATGATTTAACATTTTTTCTTTAGATAGAGCCAAATGGACAATAAGGTACTATGTAAATTATAGTGTAAAACATTTATATTTATATTTAAAATGTGTTTAAAAGTAAACAAAAATTCACCTAGTTGTCTTAATCCTCACTAGGCCTGGCCCTCGCCTTTCCCTTTTTTGGCCACTGCCTGGCAGAGCTGGATAAACTACCCTTGGTTGATTGAGAATTGAGCAAAATGGTCTCACTGATCTATGGCCATACACACGTGACAAATACTAGTTGGTAGTACACATCATTTAACAATGTGATGGTTACCAGAGGGGAGGGGGATGGGTGAAATAGGTGACGGGGATTAAGGACTGCGCTTGTCATGATGCGCGCAGAAGAACGTATGGAAGTGCTGAATCACTATATTGTACACCTGAAACTAATATAACACTATGCTAACTGGAGTTAAGATAAAAACTTAAAAAAATACACATGATTTAAGTTTATAAAACCTTCCTCATCTAAGCGTATTCTAAATGTACACTTTCATTGTCATTGTCTTGAGCATACTTACCAGTGACTGTGTCCTCCTCGTGATGACAGATTCCTAAGGTTGCCATTTGTGACCTTGGTGCTGAGCAAATACAAATGATTCTCTAGTCCATGTGAGTCCCAAACAGCTAATTAATCCATGGTTAGAGTAGCCCAATTACAGTTGCTAATATGATGCCCTGCCTCTTTGGTGTTAGAAACCAGCCTGAGAATGATAGAGCATTAAGGGAGTGGTGGTTTAAGGGCCAACTGTTCAGGCCCTTGTAGTATATACCAGTAAAGGAACATTCTCTCTTGGAAAACAGAACATAACAAAATGAAAGGCAAGCATAACCTCTTCTGTTGGTTAATCTGCTTCCGTCAAGATAGTAGAATCATGCTCTGTCTTCTGTAATAACCTGTGAATTAAGCTCTTTATCCTTAATTATTGGCCTACTGTCATAGGCAGTCCTGTTCTTCATTTTCTGGCTTTGGTTCAGAGCATAAGTTTGAACTGTGGTGTCAAGTTCTAATCTGTCCCAAGGCTTTTTGAGGCCTGGAATGCAGTGGGGATGATGAAGAGAAGTAAAAACATAGTAATTTCAGTTTTTGATGATGAAATACAAATGCAGTCTGAGAATTAGGAGATCTTGTGTGTGTGTTCCCTGATGAATGAGGAAGTCAGATAGGGACTGGGGTATCTAATAAATTTCCCTCTAGGTCAATCTGGAGAAAGTTCTGGCTTCTGAAATCAGCCACTCAAGTATAGCTCAGGAGTATCCAGAACTAAGCTTCTTAAGTGGTCTTTCGGAGTGAAAGTGGTAGATGGGGATGGGAGAGGCATAGATTATCTGGTGATTTCTCTAGAACAAAGGCAAGAGCAGATATTTCTGAAGGGAAAGGATGCTAAAGTGAGGGGAGAATGTAGGTTCTGTCAGTTTAGGGACAATAGAATTCTCCAGAGTAGGTGGTCCAAGGAGAAGAGGGGAAAGAGAGGTGTTTCTTATAGGCTGTAGCTTGTTTTATCCTCTGAGCTTTCCCTTTTGCCTGCTTTTAGGGTACCTTTGGGATCTGACACAGGCCATCCTCTGAGATATGTCCTCTTCCTTGGTTGAGACCATAGGGATGGAAAGAGCCCATAGAATTAGTAGGACATTATTTTAAAAATAAAATAGCTCCACTGCTTCCAAGAATGACTCTGCAACATAGGTATGTTTGGCTACCCCAATCTTATACATATTTAGTACACCTTAAAATTTAGAAGGACAAAGTTTGGAGATTTACTTCATCCCAATAGAGAATTTTCTGAAGTATACGTTTCTAGTCTGTGAAATGAGAAAATAACAGTGTTACTTTGGGAGCCATTGTTCTTCCCTTAACTAGAGGAAAAAGAGAGAGAACTGTCGTTAGTTATAAGTGGAATCGATAAATGATGATTTACTTGTATAGTCAGCTTGTGGCAGGTGTGAATCCATGGTCTGTTTGTCAGAAATGGACTGGAGCTGGTGTGTTTGACTTAACTACCACCAAGTTCTGGATGTTGGAGTGTAGGAAAACATTGCCTAAACCTGTGAGTAAAGCCTCAACCATCAGAAAGTTTTTAAAGAGAGCAGAAGCCCGGTTTGAACTCCTAAATTCAAATTTCACACCAGTCACTGGAGAAGAACTTCCAATTTAAGAAAACTGTTTTTAATGTGGTTCTTCTAGGGCTTGTTGGGATATGTCTAAGACCTAGGTACTGTCCCTACTGATTAAATCTTGTTGGAGGAGGAGACCTTAGAGAAACATAAATGGCTCTATGGAATCAAATGTTAAATTTTTATGCCAGAAGTGTTCAGAGAAGGGAACAGTTAGTGTGAGCTGGAATAATTAATTGGTGAAAAGTTTCTGGGGGAGGGGTATCCTACACTGAGCTGTAAAGTATGGGAATAGGATTGGGATCTCAGGAACAGAGGAGACGGCAAAATTATGAAGGTGATAGTGAACTGAATGCATTCAGTGGACAGTAAAGAGAGACACAGACAAGCCTGACTGGAGTATGGGGTCTGTGATGGGAAATAAGGTTTGGTGAAGTTACAGGGAGCCTTTAAAAACTGGGAAAGGCTCATTTCTTACTTTTTTTCTTCTCATACTGGCGAGTATGTAAATTCCTTCAACCCCTTTGAGAACTATGTAGATAAAAATGTCCTTAGCAGTTTTATTCATAATAACCCCAAACTGCAAACAACTCATATGGCTCATCAACAGGAGAGTAGATAAACTGTAATCTCTTCACACAGGGAATACTACACAGCCAAAGAGAATATGCTGTACGAGTCCATTTACATGAAGTTAAAGAACAGACAAAATTAATCAATGGTTCTATAAATCAAAATGGTAGTTACCTTGGGGGAGGTGTGGGTTATTGATTACAGAGGATCCACGGAGCCTCTGGAGCCCCGGAAATGTTCTGTATATTAATCTAAGTGGTAGTTACGTGTGTATGCATGTATGTGAAAAGTTGAATAGAGATGTATATTTCAGATTAAAACACTTTACGTACTTACTGAATATATGTTATGTCTTAGTAAAAAAGTGAGAATAATCAGGTTCTGGAGTTTAGATTTGTTGTAGGAGGTAATAAGGAAGCATTATGGCATCTTGACCAGGGACATGACTTGAAGAAACTGGTGCTTCTAAAATGATCCATCCTCTGATGATGTGGAAAATGGAACAGTGTTCAGGTCAGCTGTTACATCTAGATCGGATACAGTGCTGTGTGCTCTGGGAGAGACAACGTAGCCATGACCTGGTCCTTAGCCTGAAGAAGTTTATGGTCTTTTTGGAGGAGATAAGTTATATGAAACCCAGAAAGTTACAGTGATAAATGCTTGATTCATGGTGGTATGGAAACAGCGCTGAAATCAGATCTGAGTTCAAATCCTAATTCTATCATTTATTAATTTTCTAACTTCAGTCGAGTTATTTATTTACTTGAATGTTGGTTTCCTTATCTGTAAAACAGGAATAACATCTACTTTTGCTGAGAAGATTCAGAGAGGTGGTATTCAAAGATTTTGGTACAACACAGTAGACATTCAGTAAATGTTCCCTTTTCTTAAACCCTGGGCCCATACAGCAATACTTTTTTTTTTTTTTTTTAAACAACATATGGCCTTAGTTCAGATCATGGTTCTGGCACTTATTGGCTACGTGACCTTAAGTAGCTTACTTAATTTGTCTCAATCTCTTGGGGGGAAAAAAGGGAGGGGGAATTATACCTTGGGTGAGTGTTATGAGAATTAAGAGAACCCAACAGATATGTAGTATCTAGCATGAAAGAGGCACACTAAGTAAATACAAGATCCATTTCTCTTGAATGTTACAGAGTGTACAAATGTGTAATACAAATAATGCAGGTAATAAGAGATGAAATTGGGTCAGAGTGGGTACTGTGGAGTGGAGAAAGAAGAGGCTTATGTTATATTTTTAAAAGATAGAGCAAATTTGATATAGCAGAGGAAGTTTTTCCATTTTGTGACCTTATAAAAGGTATTTCTCAATGCTTCTATTTTTGTTTTTTTTTAAGATGAAAATAATACAAAATATATATCCTTGAATTGTAACGATGCTAACTTGAAGGTGTGACATCATTAGAAGCTATGGTAGGGTCTTATAACCCAAAAAATGATACCTTCCCCTAGAAGTTATTCTTGTTCTAATAATACTTCTAATAGGCATTATCATCCGAGCTCCAACTGAAAAGTTGTCTTTTCTATGAGTGGAGACCCCTGTCACAAAGGAAAACCTAGATGCCTAAAGGGAAGGAAATCCGTTTATAATATGCGCCATTATTTGTCATTTGAAATATAATCAGCAGAGCAGCAACCCAGGTCTTGTTGGGTCTCAGTGGTGAGTGGTTTCTTGGCTAGAGAAGTTTAATTTGCAGGGCAAATATTAAGTACTAAATATTAACATTTCAGAATATTGTTCAGAGTGTTTATGAACTCACAAGTCAACTGATCAAATCCTGGACATCAGCCTTCAAATTTTTGGAGCAATGTTATATTTCCTGTGAAACTTCTGGCCTGAATTAGCTGCTGATTCCTAGTGTTTGTCAAGCTTGAGGAAAACAAAGAAGTAAAAAATAACACTTTTCCCTAGTCATTGCTCATTTGTCCTCCTTCTTTCTTCCAGATATTCCGAGTGGTGTGCATTTGTTTGGGTAATCCACCAGAGACATTCACCTGGGAGTATCGAGACAAAGATAAAAATTATCAGAAGATTGGCCCCATAACACCGTTGGAGTTTTACAGGGAACATGTCAAGCCACTCTTCAATATGGAAAATAAGGTTGGCGATTGGCACTGGCAACCACTGGCTACTTCCTTTCAAATACCTGTTGACTACAAGGAAGGGTCTAAGATTCTTGGGTTAACGTGCATAGTCATCAAACTGGACACTGAACAAACTTTGTTCTCCTTTCCTCTGAGGTATTTTATGTACCTAATGATAGAGTTGGTCGTCTGAGGATCTGTCACCTTTCCTCAGTGCTCCTCTTCGGGGACTTTTCCAGCTATAGGCTAGCAGTCAGTTTAGTTCACACACGCTCCCCTGATTTGGGCCCCGAATCAATTTCAGGTGCAAGACAATAAAAGGTGATTAGGTGTTTTCACCATGAGTTCAGAGCATCTCTTTACCATGGGCCTCACTGGGGACTTTCTTATGGAAAGGAGCGCTGTCGCATCCTAGTTTTTCTTGCTCTCTTCGGGTCTTCTCCACCAGTCTAGCAAGATGACCAGAGCCTCTTACTTCCTTGGCATTTTGACCATCTTATAAGCAAGCGGCTTTGTTTTAGGAGCGGAATCTCAGCTTGGTTGCTGTGTTGCCAGGAGCTGAGCCTGTCTTGTAACTTGAGAGCAGGAGTCTGATAGTGATGGGATCTCCATCTTTCCTTATGCAGTGCATACAATTCTTCAGAATTAGTTTTGGGGCAGTTCTTGCCAGTAGGAAAAACAAATAGATGCAACTCCCATGGGGTGTCCCTTGCACTAAGTAGACTATGCAAGAAGCCCTCTTCACATGACTTTGCCACCTTTTGTTTCTTTGTTATTTAGCAAGGTATTTGTAATGTTTTTTTCTTGCAGGCAGAGGTGTGATGAGTGTGATGGCCACATATAAATTTAGAGGATAGGTGAAGCCTTATTTGATGTTCCTTGTTTTATGTTCTAATCAACACGTTCTTAATCTCAATAGATTTGTTTAGTGAATGACCCTCGGCCGCAGCACAAGTACAACAGAGTTTACACAGTGGACTACTTAAGCAATATGGTTGGCGGGAGAAAAACTCTGTATAACAACCAGCCCATTGACTTCTTGAAAAAGATGGTCGCTGCCTCCATCAAAGATGGAGAGGTTGGTATCATTTCCGTGTCTTCCCCAGTGGGGTTAAAACCTCCTCCCCGGTGCTCGCTTCGGCAGCACATATACTAAAACCTCCTCCCCACTTGTTTGGTGTAATAGGAAGACAGGATTTATGTTGACTTTCTTTTTTCCTCTTTCCTCCAACTCTAGGCTGTGTGGTTTGGCTGTGATGTTGGAAAACACTTCAGTGGCAAGCTAGGCCTCAGTGACATGAATGTGTGAGTACAAGAAGTTAAAATAGAAAATCGCCCGTGGGCTGTTGCTGTTGGAGTGCGCTGTTGGTGTGAAATGACTCAGCTGAGGTTCACCTGAAAATTAAGGCTGACCTGAGGGTGGATCTCTCTCTTTCCATCTTGTAGCGTTCGAGGACTCATAGCGTAAACTCCACGTAACGTTTGTGCTCTAACCTGGGAAGTCAGGATCAAACTTCATATTTAAGTTGAAATTGTTGCGTGTTCCTAAAAAGCCGTCCTATACAAGAAAAGCACTTTAAAAAAAGAATTGGTTACTGTATAAATCTGCTCATTACATTTGAGATGTAATGAAAGGTTTTCCACACTTTTTATTTGCTATTTTATCCTTCTTAACTACTACTCTTACTTTGACGCCTCATGTATTTTGTCTTTATGCCTACTAGGACTAATTCACATGTGTACTTTAAAGCATGCCTCCTGGTTGTTTATGGCAGGGAAGGTTCATTTGCTAACTAAATCATACAAAATTCCTTGACTATTAAAATAAGCCCTAAATTTTACGGTTTCTTATTGTTACTTATAAGGAGTAAATAGTTAAGAACAGAGAAGAGAAATCTGCTAAAAGAATTCATGATTTTTTTTAACTTTGACAATGTTCTCCAATATTTTTTTTTTAAGATTTTATTTATTTGACAGAGAGAGAGACAGTGAGAGAGGGAACACAAGCAGGGGGAGTGGGAGAGGAAGAAGCAGGCTTCCCCCTGAGCAGGGAGGACCCTGGGATCATGACCTGAGCCGAAGGCAGACGCTTAACGACTGAGCCATCCAGGCGCCCTGATATTCTCCAATATTTTTGACATTATTTATTTAAATTTCACCATCAGTAGTGGTCTAAATGAGTTCACATACTGGGTGGTTCTGAACTGGGTGGTTCAGCTCAGAAGAGACTTTTTTTTTTGAGAGGGAGGGGTAGGGAAGGGCGGAGGGAGAGAGAGAATCTTAAGCAGGCTCCACACCGAGCACCAGCGCCATGCAGGGCTCAATCTCATGGCCCTGAGATCATGACCTGAGCCGAAATCAAGAGTCAATGCTTAACTGACTGAGCCACCCAGGCGCCCCAGAAGAGACCATTTTTTAAAGAAGTTACTTCAAAAGATTTTTTTAAAGATTTTCTTGCCAAATTGACCATTACAAACTCATCTTGTCAGCCTTTGAGATGGGGAATTTGTTTAATTACTTCATATTTTCCTCAGTACGCTTGTGGCACGTAGAGAATGGAATGCCATTGAGACACCAGATTCTGCACGTGTACCGTAATCTCTGAAGAGCTCCAGCCCACATTTATTTGGAACTGTGGACCTTCTTCAGTTTCTTTTATGTTCCTTTACAACCAGAAGCGTTTTCCCGCTTGAGTACACTGTCCTTATTCTGTACTACCATTCTTTCTACAGCTATGATCATGAGTTGGTGTTTGGTGTCTCCTTGAAGAACATGAATAAAGCCGAGAGGTTGACTTTTGGCGAGTCCCTTATGACCCACGCCATGACCTTCACTGCTGTCTCAGAGAAGGTATGACCCTCAGCATGCTTACTGCAGTGTTTGCACAGATGGGCCTACATTCTCCTGTAGACTGTTACCCAACAGAGCTTCATTTGTATGATTTCTGTTAAAAGTTAGCTTCCAAGCAAGACTTTGTACTCACATCACTTGAGGCTTGGCTGCATGCTCAGAGGTAATAAAATAAAAACTTCCCATGAGGAGCAGAATTTGGGTCAGAAGGGAGTAAGGAATAACAGCTTTTCTGTGACTTTGGAAGTTCTTCATGTGAAGAGAGGTCAACGAGAGAACCTGGGGGAGAAGATAACGTCTACGTATAAGGAATTTAAATAGTCCCTGAAAGTGTTCCTGTCTTGATGACATATGTTTTCAGACTTACCTTCTTTTCATTGGTCGTTCAGATTCTTCTGCAGCAAAACGTAACAGTAATCTGTGGACTCATTGCCCATTACTGGATTTATACGGAGCTATTCAGGAAATTGGATATAAAGTATTTCGAATTTCCTATGAAATACTCTGAATCGTAGTATCACTATTTCTAGAACCCATTGTTGGAAACAGTAACTGAAATTTTACCTTTCACAAATAAGCTTCCCCATTTCTAGGCTGTAGAGTGTATATTTCACTCCTGTGCTCAGGGATCATAGAAGAAAAGACTTAAAACTACTTTAATTCTTTACCACCATAAAAAAAAAAGTTCTTTTTCTAGCCTAATTACTGGAAAGAAAGTCACAGAATAACTACCTTGACATTAGAAGCAAAGTTAGAAGGAACTTTTCATAAAATACTATTTAAAAAAGAACAAAATACTAAAGTAAATAAAATACTAAAATACTTAGAATAAAATACTAAGTGGTTTATATTTATATGTTTGGACCTGCTATATTGCAGGATTTATAAAAAACGCTCCTTAAGTTAAACTTTTAAATTATTTAGAGAATTATTAAAAAACAAAAATAAATGAAAAACCTATAATTTCCAGGAGAGGTTCCGTTGGTTTTTTTTTTTTTTAATCATTTTTCATCTTTGTTATATTCCTCATTTTCAGAGATAAAAATAATACATACTGTGTCATTTTCTCTGGAACTTCCATTCTCTGATTGGTGTGGGTTATTAACATGCCATTTTTTTTCCTCAGAGAAATGGAGCTACTTTATATGCTAATAGTATAAAGCAGAGTTTATATTATCATAACTGGAATCCTATATTGAAATCTCTCTCTTCCCTCCAATTTGAGTTTTTGACTACCATACTAATTTGCACTGCATTTGAATGATTATGCAAAGATAAATGCTAGTAGCTCTATTCTGGGATATTCTTCCTTGGTTGCTGATTTCTTGGAATCCCTGTGATGGAGGTATTATTCCATATTTGTAGACGACACAGAGAACAGATCTGTCTAGGTCATGCAGGAATTCATTGGTAAAGGAGAGGAAACATTTGCAAACTCATTATTAGTAATTGACCTTAGGGTGGTATAGATTCTAACAGTGATATTTAAAAGGAAAGTAAAAATGTACTACAATGAGGGGGGAGTAGAAAACCAAAACAGACATCTGATAGGCTAGCTCCAGGATGTATAGTTTAATTTTGTGGTTTTGAAGGTACCTGGTTCCAAGATTAAGAGGTAGTACAGATAAGGGTGTGTGAAACTTGTTGGTTTGATTGTTGGCTGTTTCTGAGACTGGAAATTACTGAGATCTAGGAAAACTGCCAAGAGAAGTTCTAGTCAGATTCCACGTAGATGAGATTCCCGCAGTTGTATGCAAGTGGGAGTTGACAGATGAAATCATTAGGAGCCAAGTCTCTTCTCAGAGATTTGAGTTGTTTTGACATCAGCAAATGCCCTGGGTAAATGTAAAAGAAAAAAGTCTTCCCAGATGGAGCCTCCTCTTGTTCCTCTCTGCGTTACTGTAGTAGGGGTTATAAATGAAGATTACCGTAAGTGTCATTGTCCCTTAAGAAGGTTATAATTGAGTTTATTTTATTCATGAAGATACAAGAAGAACAGTAGAACTGTCTGGATTTTGTTTTATGAAAATAGTCTTTTTACTTTTGCTTTGCCATTCAGTCTCTGTTGTATTAAGTTCAGTATTTGTGTAACTGAATCAGTAAAAGTGCACGTTTGGAGAGTATCGTTACTCGGTGCTACTACGTAGAAGATCAGGCAGTGTGATGAGAATGTGTTTGTTTTGTTTTTAAAACTCTGGCCAGGTCTTAGAGTCATTTCTAAAATGAATACAGTGGGAACCCTTTACAGAGAATGCTGACTGATTTAAAGCAAGGGTCCCTGGCTTCAGATGGTGTTCACCACTTTTGGTAATTTAATATTTCATTTTGTCAGCCAAGTAGCAATTTAGTATGCTTATTTTTGGTATAGAATATAATGTAAAGGAGAAAATAGTATTTGTTGTTTTGTTAGGTATATTGCACCTTTACTCCCAAGAGAGTTAAAGCTCACTTCTGTTAGAGTATCCCTTTAGTTACCGGAGGGAGTATATGGCCCTGATGGTGTGTATCATGGCTGTTTCTTCTGAGTGGCTGAAGAAGAGCTACGGTTATACAACGCCTCAGCAGGAGGACCTGCTTCACACTGTACACTGTTACCCACTCTTTTGCAGGACGATCAGGATGGTACGTTTGTGAAATGGAGAGTGGAGAATTCATGGGGCGAAGATCACGGCCACAAAGGTGAGCTTAGTCTGCTAATACTAACTCAGGGTGACTGGAGTCTGCGCTACTCTCTGCCTCCTAAGCTGCCCCAGCGTGGAGCGTTTTTCAGTTATTAGTCCCTTAGCTAAACTGTTCTACAGAAAATCTGAGGATCTAGTTTGCCTCCATGATCCCTGTGACCAGCACGTTGTGCCTGAACCCACAGCTGATTCTGAGACCAGTATGTGCTGGCGTTCATTCCAAACCTTGCCGACCCTACTAGACCTCTTTGTACCAGAACCACTTGACCAGTGAGAAGGCTGAGTTCCCTTTGCCAGGACGCTTGCTATATAGCATTTGGTGTATTTTCATCTACTGCACTAACTCTCTAGAAAGTCAGAACCTTCCGAGTGGGAGAAGGGCATTGGCAAGAACCCTTAGGCATTTATTGGAGTCTCCTTAGAAGCTGTGAAGTCCAAATAGCAGAGGAATGCTCTGGTTACCGTTTAGAACTGTTCTGTTCTGACAAATCAAAACCCAGGCAGAAGTCATAAGGAAATTATTATAATTGAGCCAAAAGCTAACAGGTAATATATGAGTTATAGAAAAGTAAAATATATATATACATATATATAAGCAAAATGAAGAAAATAAAAATTTAAAGTAATCCTATCATCCAGAGATCACCATCGATGAACAGCATAGGGTATATTCTTGCAAATTTTTCTTAAAATCGTATTTATTTATTTCAGATTGAGAGAGAGCTTGTGCGAGCACAGGAGCAGTGGGGAGGGGCAGAGGGAGAGGGAGAAGCAGGCTCCCCACTGAGCAGGGAGCCCAACGCCAAGCTCCATCCCAGGACCCTGGGATCATGATCTGAGCTAAAGGCAGATGCTTAACCGACTGAGCACCCAGGTGCCCCACATTCTTGCAAATTTTTGAGACCATACTTTTTATTTATTTTATTTTGTTTTATTTTATTTTATTTTATTTTATTTTATTTTTAAAGATTTTATTTATTTATTTGACAGAGATAGAGACAGCCAGCGAGAGAGGGAACACAAACAGGGGGAGTGAGAGAGGAAGAAGCAGGCTCCCAGCGGAGGAGCCTGATGTGGGGCTCGATCCCAGAATGCTGGGATCACGCCCTGAGCTGAAGGCAGATGCTTAACGACTGAGCCACCCAGGCGCCCCTTGAGACCATACTTTTTAAAGACAGCTTTCATAGTAGATAAAAGCCTGTTAAGGGGTTTTTTGTTTTTTTAAGATTTATTTATTTAGTTGAGAGAGAGAGAAAAGGAACAGGGGAAAGGCAGAGGGAGTAGGGAGCCTGCTGAGTAGGGAGCCTGACGTGGGGCTGGATCCTAGGAGTCCGGGATCATGACCTGGGCCTAAGGCAGACACTTAACCGACTGAGCCATCCAGGTGCCCCTAAGGTGTGTTTATGCTTTAATTTTTAGGGTTTCAACCCCAGAGTGGCAACCACCGTAGAGTATTGGGCGAGCGAGCAGGTACCCGCACGTGTGTCGTGGTATTTTGTAGCAGCCCTTTACCAGAGTCCGTGTTCTGACGTTTAGCCGGTGGGTTCTGGCTAGGAAAAATGCAATAACCACAGCTTCGTAGACTAGCCAGAAGACTGAGAAGAAGTAGGTAGGGAATCCAGTGAGAGATACCTCAACATTTGGAACCAGACTTCAGCACTCATCCCACCACCAACCAGGAATCAGCCAGAAATTTCCTTACTAAAGAAGAAAAAGAAAATAGAGATCTTAGGAACTCTTTGCCTGTTGCCTGTTTAGATAGTGATTTCCCAACTGTGTTTGTCAGAGCCCTAGGATTTCCAGGGGTAAGAGGTGGAGGAGGAGGGGCGTGCAGGTTTGGAGGTGAGCAGATGGGACATCGGTCATTTATATTTGAAAACTACGGTCTCACAAGAGTCTGTTAACCTGAGTTTGTTTTCCGCTTTGTGGTCTCACATGTATTGGTCAGTACTCTAAGTCCTCTACGTGGTATTCTCTTATAAGTTTTCAACCCGAATTCAATGTGCCATTTTAAATTGGTGCGTTCACTTCTTCTTTAAAAGATCAGTTTGCCAGAGGTTTGCTTTTTGGAGTACCATTTTTTTTTTTTTTTAATCATCTCTGTTGTTTCTTTTTTTTTCTTTTTTTTTAATTATATCATGTTAGTCACCATACAGTACATCCCTGGTTTTTGATGTAAAGTTCCATGAGTCATTAGTTGCGTATAACGCCCAGTGCACCATGCAATACGTGCCCTCCTTACTACCCATCACCAGCCCAGCCCATTCCCCCACCCCCCTCCGCTCGGAAGCCCTCAGAGTCCCGAGTTTTGAACTTGACTTGAGTATGCTGTGATTCAGCAGCACAGGCCAAAACCTGGAAGCCATTTAATTTGTTGTTCTAAGTCTTTCCATCTCCCCATGATGTGATCCTTGGTGAATTTTGGCTGACCATCCCTCGGATCTGCCATGAAACTCGGGCGCTCACTGTTTCTATGTAAACAGATACAAGCACTGCTAGTGCATTTCTGTTCATCTCAGTTGGGTGTGCCCCTTCTGTGATTTCTGCAGTTGTTCTGTGGTTGTGGGGTGCTTGTTAATAAGTTAACTGTGATGAATTAAAGTGCAGTATATTTTTTAATTGGTGATTCCTTATATGATGAATTTTATTTTAAGACAAATACACATTGGGATCAATTGGAGAAGGGTAGGAACCTTAACAAACCTAACAGAAAGATTACGATAACTCATGATTTAGTTACATCTGCAAATTGGCAGTAGTTAAGATATGAATCCAAAGGAATAACTTGTCTTGAATTGGAAGGATTTGCAATTTTTAACATTTTAAAACATAAAGAGATTGCTTTAGATGAACCTCTGTAGCTTCTGTTTCGTTTTTGGTCTGATTTGGTCCCTGTAATTTGGGTTTGTTATTGTAAATGTTAGTGTTTAGGAAAAGGACTACAGTTACGGTTTAGATGAGCCTGGATCTGTTGGCTTGCGTCTGTGATGTTTTTACATCCCTAACAGTCACTCAGTTTATAGATTCATAGTGTGGTTTTTGTTGTTTTTTTGGCCTGTCAGTAACCAGTGTTGTGGCTTGACCAGCCCTTGTGGTTTTTATTCTGATTGCAAGATGCCCTTCAGCAATAACCATCAGGAATCTTAGAAAAAATGAGGATTTACTGCTTCCTGAACCTGGAAATTACACAGCTCACCTGGGGCCACGCATTGAAGTTGCAGGTAGACAGCATGCACGTCCCTGGAATTCTCTTTAAAGGGAGTTGAGGGTGGAAGATTAGGGTTTCACAGGTTCACTGCTTATTGGTGATTTTAAAACATAAGAGCTGGAGCTTAAAGTGTGGGAAGAGAAGAAGCAAGTGGCCTAAATGATCAGTTATCAAAATCACCTAGGATCTCTAAAACAAAGGGGCCTCTGGCGGGGAGGTGGCCTGGCTCTTTATCTAGTCATATGGCTGGCAATGTGTTTTTTGAGATAGCCATCTTTGCAGTGGGTGCCTTGGCAATCAAAGCTTAAGTCAGGCACTCGCATTACAAAAAAGAAAGAAAAACAGCTCTCAGGGTTTACAGTATGTGGTGATATCCATTTAGGAGAGAATAAATGCGTATTAATATTAAGTCAGGCAGATCCTGTTCTGTGTAGTGTGAGTTACTGTCTTTATTACTTTGAACCTAAATACCTACTCTTTTTTTGTTTTAGATTTATTTATTAGAGAATTCGAGAGCTCAAGAGAGCAGGGAGGAAGGGCAGAGGGAGAGGGAGAGGGAGAGAAACTCCCAAGCAGATTCTGTGCCAAGCGCAGAGCTGACGTGGGGCTCAGTCCCGCAACCCCAAGGTCACGACCCCAGCTGAAACCAAGAGTCAGAAGCTTAACCAACTGTGCCACCAAGGCGCACCCCTAAATACCTACTCTTAAAGAGGATTCTGGACCACTTTGTTAATTTTTTTCCCATTCAACTGTACTTCTTTACTACTACTCAATAAAAGTTTTGTTTTTGCTGATTTACTAATACCTTTATGTTGAGAGAGCTGAGGTCTTGATTCCTGTGATCTGCCTGTAATCCTTCTTGGTGAAATCTTCAGCTATCTGGTTAAGATTAAACTAACTTTTTCGTTGTTCTTGACTAACTGAGCAAAGCATTTCAGTAGAGAACTGAAAGCTATGAGCCGAGTGGGGGTAGGGAATAGTTCATTCAAAGCCAAAATAAATTATTTTCATGTATGTCTTAGTAATATTTTGGTGGGGAGGGGCAAAGGGAGAGGGAGAGAGAATGTGAAGCAAGCTTCACATCCAGCATGGAGCCCAACGTGGGCCTTGGGGCTCGATCTCATGACCCTGAGATCATGACTTGAGCCAAAATCAAGAGTTTGACGCTTAACTGACTGAGCCACCCAGGCGCCCCTTAGCAATGTTCCTTTTTACTTAACAGGAAGGAAGGAAAGAAAACATGATCTAACTTAATTAGCACTCTTGGCCTGACCTTAGGAGAGTACATGTAGTATGTTATTATGCTAACGACGTGTGTTCGCCGCAGCGAGGCCCTCCTGTCAGTCATCCTGGTGGGCACTGGCCAGCATGCACGAGGCGGAACCTCTGTTTGTGCTCTCTCAGGGGACAAAACAATCTCAAGCAGCATTGCTGGGATTTTGTTTCTGTAGATAACATTGTTAACGGTTTGTTACTCTTCTCTTTGGGACTTTTGCCTGTTAAGATTGATGGTTCCTGAGAGCGCTGTGTTGATAATACAAGCTAGATATAAACACAGCAGAGATACTTAGGCATGCAGCCCTTGCCCTCTGCCCAGTCCTGGCTCTGGTCTTCCGCATTCCATTGGTCATGTTCATGGCCTTTCTTGCACAGAGATGACTAAGTAAATCGAATAACCTTTGTTTACCAAAATGGACAAAAGTACCTTCTGACCCCAAGAGACATAGAAGGAGAAATTAATTCTTGTCTTACTGGGCCCATTGGGTTACTTTCTGTTGGTGAATTCAAGTATTCTTAGTCAGCTGGACTGAAAATTGGATGCATATCTAACATGTTGTATGAACAACGTGGCTTTCTTTTTTCACCTGCTTCTTAAAATACTTGGCTGTACATTTTGTACAGTTATGGATCATATCAGAAATGGAGGGGCGCCTGGCTGATTCAGTCAATAAGAGCTCTGACTCTTGATCTCGGGGTTGTGAGTTTAAGCCCCACATTAGATGCAGAGACTGCTTTAAAAAAAATAACAATCTTTTAAAAAATGGATTTCACAACTGGATGAGGGAACAGACCTTGGGACTTGTTACATTGTCTTTGATTTTGAAAAGTTGGTAGGCTTGTTAGAGTAAAATAGTTTGTAAAACATTTAAGAATTTAAAATAGAGGAAATAACCTTTAGTGCTTCTCTCTCTTCATCAGAAATTCACTTGAAAAGAGCATACTCTTTCAGCCAAAACAACTGGCAGGTCATCTAGCTAATAGGTGATGGAACCAGAATTATAATCCAGACAGTCTGACACTAGAGCCTGTTTTCTTAACCACGAAACTGTGCTTCCTCTCAGCTTCTCTGTTCTAGTAGCATCTAGTGCATTCTTTGGTGATCAGAAACTAGTGGTGGAGGGAACACGTAGAACTACGAAGGATCTGGAGACCTCATATAAATGTCCCATGCCAGGAGAAGGGCTTGTGGAGCACCACTTATAGCCAGAAATCTGAAGAAGGAGGGAGGGAGGGAGTATCTGGTGAAGGTTTACGTTCAAATATAGCACATTGTGAGTTGGGCAAGTAAAAAACTCTAACCACCTATTTTTTCCCAGAATTATTGTGTCCATGCTGCTTTATGTTTTTTTTTTCCCTTAACTTTCTATCATGGATAATTTCAAGCATATATAAAGTAAACAGAGTGTATCAAGGAACTCCCATGTGCCCATCACCCAGCTTCAATAATTATCAAATTCTGGCATGCATATAACAAAGTGTTTCTGATAGTCAATAAATTAATTCTTGGATGGTCTTCCTAATGAACCAATCTTATTATGGAACTTTACTTCCTTATGATTGGTTCACTTAATCATGAGATGTATTCTAGTTTTAAAGTCTGGTATAGCAGAACTCTAAACATGGAATTATAACAAAGTTCTTCATGTTCATTTAGTCTAGTTTCTTAAATGCTAGATAATATAACCTTTAAGTGAGGGTAGGGAGGGTATTATTTTCTAAATCTGCAGTGGTCACTGAAAGAAAAAAAATTTTTTTTTAAGATTTTATTTTTTTAAGTAATCTCTACACCCAATGTGGGGCTTGAACTCACAACCCCAAGAATAAGAGTTGCATGCTATAACAACTGAGCCAGCCAGGTGTCCCAGAAAATACTTCTTTGAAAAATTTTGTCTCTCTTAGTTTTTATTTTGAACCAAAATTAGTTTTCATTTTTCAAATTGCTTTTGTGCCTTTTAAATACATGAACATTTAAAATTGTTTTTAACCCACATTCTTCATCTTTTCTTACAAATAGCCTTTCTGTTCCTTATTTCATTTTAGTGAAGTTTCCAGACTTCTTCCTAAAAGAGAGTGTCTTGATTTCCATCAAAGAGACTTTGGCATATTAGAGATTAATCTGGGAAGAAATTTATATGGCTGATTCAGATTATATCTGGACTTCTGCTGCTTCCTGAAAACTAGCCTTACCAGCCAAACTATCCCATATGATTTTGGAGACAGTATGTCCAAAGCTAGGCAAAAAAGTCATCACATCCTTCATCTAATGTATATTGTGGAACCAGGAGATCAGCTACTTTCTTGATTATAGATCCTGGACAGTAATTTAACTCTTTAGACTTTCACATCTCTCTATCAGTAATGTGGATAATTTCTGTTTCCCTATGAGGGCCTACTGTTTGTGCATAGCCATCCAGTGAAATAATGTGTGAAAGCATTTTTCAAACTGTCGCTGCAACATAACTCTGGAGAGTTTATGAGTATTCCATATTTCTGTCAGACGTACTCAGTATGTATAGTTCATATTATCTTTATAAGAATTCAAAATTTGCTGATGTGTTTGTATTTATTTTTCCTCATGGCATCGAGGTAGAGTAACTCCGGATATGAGCATGGGTGATTATACCCGTGTTGTATGTGAAAAAACTAAAACTTATTGAGAGGTTTTGACTTACTTGGATTGCACTGTGTCAGAGAGAGAACTGGGATTCAGATTTCTTTTTTTTTTTTAAGAGTATTTGAGAGAGAGAGAGAGTGCACACATGCAAGTTGGGGGAGGGGCAAAGGGAGAGACTCGCAGGCGCACTCCCCAAGCCTGTCGCAAGGCTTGATCCCACGACCCATGAGATCATGACCTGAGCCAAAACCAAGAGTGGGACACTTAACCACCTGAGCCGTGAGCCACCCAGGCTCCCTAGGATTCAGGTTTCTTAATTTGACAGAGACAGCTTCCCTAAAAATGTATATTACCTATAAAAGATAATGTAGTATTTGCAGATCTGAGATTCAGTTTTGTAATTCTAGCACAAATAATGCATATTATAGATAATATTGAGCTGAATGTACTGAAATTAGAGAAAATTATATGAGCTAAAACCAGAGGCTTCTGACTTCCTGGAAAGGGGCAAGGTACAAATTTGTTATGTCACCTCAGGGTTTTCATGTCTCTACCAGCTTGGGAAAAGTGCTGCTGTTACCAACTCTGAGTTTCAGAGTTCTTTCAGAGGGACTTCTCGTCCTCCATCATTATTAACCAAAGAGCCCGCATGACTCAGGCTAAAAAATAGTGCATAGGAGTGGACCAGCGCAAGCGTGAGCTCTCAGGTTGACTGCTGCTTCCTTACCAAAGTGTGTGACTAGGAAAGGCTACCGTTTGTGAGAGGGGACAAACTGTGGCAGACTAGCTCCTTTTGACCTGGAACCGGGCCTCAGTTTCAGGGACAGATCTCCTCACGTTCGCGTAGAGTTTTGTGCGGGTATTGGCTTTCTCCTGTGGAGAGGATCTACTGTTTGCAACCCTCCTGTCTCCAGGATGTATTTGCACTGGTTTGAGAAGGATAAAGGGGAAGCACGGGATCTGGAGCCAGACCACCTGGGTCCCGGCAGTCCCACCTGTTGGCTGTATGACCTTGGTCGTGGTATTTAACCACAAAACCTGTACGTCCCTGATCTATAAAATAGGGGTAGTAATTGTACGTCCCTCGTAGGGTTGTTGTGAGAACCGTGCCAGGCATTTCTAAGAAGTGCTCGAGAATATCAGCTGTCGTCGTTCCCGTTGTTGTTACCTGTGGACAAGTGAAGGCAGAACGAGAAGGCCCCTTAAGCGTTCTCTTCTAGAGGAGGGCTGTGTCACTTGCCCACACCTCCAGTTTCAGATCTCTAAGAATTCAGGATCGTAGGGTGACCATTGTGCTGCATCACCGGTTTACCGGGTGGATGGCTCGTCATGCGGGCTTAGTTTCAGGAGAGAAAGCAGCGGCGGTGAATAAACCCAGTGCTGAGGAAAAACCATTAGCAATAGCATCACCTCCCATTTATAGATGGGATGCAGGGGACCGTGCACAGAGCGTGGTGGAATGAATGTCGGACCCTCCAAGGAATTTATACTTACTCACCAGGGACCCGGGAAGGGGACTTGCAGAGGGCTGTGATGTGACAGAAGTGGCATTCGTGGTGTGCTCCTCAGACTGTAAGATGCAGGGTAAGTAGACCCAGCCAGGGAAAAGAAAAGACGATTTCTCCAAGAAGGCAGATGACAGAGAAAGAGGAAGAACTGGAGAGGCCCCTCCATGGGGAGACGCTAGGACGACACTGAAGCTGAGGTCGGGGAGGGGTTAGCAAGAAGTCAGGGGCCTGCGTGGCGTCAGGGAGAACCTGGTGAGTCGTGCTGCAGCCAGGTAGTCAGAAAATGAGTCAAGGGAAAAGGCTTTGGGGCAGGTTTTAGAAAGAGATTGGAAGCCCAGCTGTGCTCTTCTACCACCGGCAGCAGGACTAACCCTTCCAGTGCTGGGTGCAGTGAGGAGACAGGAGGAGTGAAGCTGGGACAGCTGAGCTCGTAAATCTTGCTCCGTATATAGTATTTGCAATTTATTATAAGAACGAGTAAGTAAAACATAAACACAAGAACAAGTGCAAAATAGTGAAGTTGCAAGGTAGATGGTGAGTGATTGGAACTGTGAAGGCGCCTCAGTGAGTCCTCAAGAGGGAGTGGAGTTTTAGGAAAGGTCGTGACGTTTTTGGAAAGGAAGTGGGAGGCCAGCCAGAGCAAAGGTGGCTGAAAAGAAGGTAGCTCTTGGCACGTGCAGCAGGCTTCAGGCAGGTCCGAGGAAGGAGGCCAAGAAATAGTGCGAGCTTCTGAAACAGGAGTAGTGACAGTTTGGGGGTCAGAGAGAAGTCATTTGAGTTTCAGCAGGGAAATAGGCCGTTGGATGACATCTGGATCTTTCCTCTCCTGTCCATTGTTAGAGACCTGGCCGGAACTGTGTGTGTTCTCAGGCTTGTCTGGCTCGTGCTTACTGGTCCAGGGACAGGAGAAATCTCAACAGTTGGCACGTTGCCTTCTCTCCTCAGCACGGAGGCAGATGGGCTTCTTCTGGGCTCCTTAGCAGAGGACGCTTCCTCAGAAGCACATGCTTCTGCTCACTGAACTTGGTTGTGATTTGATGGTTTAAAAAAAAATACAACCCATAAACCAAAACAACCCTCTTTCCCTACCGTATTTTTCACTCTGTAAGTTCTCTAGCTTTTGTTTCTGTTAAAAAGGCACAGGTAATATCAAGCTTTAAGAGTATCTCTTATCAGGGGCGCCTGGGTGGCACAGTGGTTAAGCGTCTGCCTTCAGCTCCAAGCGTGGTCCCGGCGTCATGGGATCGAGCCCCACATCAGGCTCCTCCGCTATGAGCCTGCTTCTTCCTCTCCCACTCCCCCTGCTTGTGTTCCCTCTCTCGCTGGCTGTCTCTCTCTCTGTCAAATAAATAAATAAAATATTAAAAAAAAAAAAAAAGAGTATCTCTTATCAGCGAAAGGTTCAAGAACATGAATGTGTCCCCACCATACAGCCAGACTTTGGGGTTTACTCTGGAGGAAAAAGAAGCCTCTTCTCAGATCACTGTCCAATGTCTGTCTCATAAATGGTGCTTTTGGTTCCCTTTCTCTTTTTTTAACATCCAGCCCAGCCTGTCTCTGTCTTCTAAATACATGCACCCGGAACACGTGACATCTCTTTGATTTAAAGATACAAAACTGGGCACCTGGCATGACCTTCCATGTGGAATGTGTGAGCAGGTGGAGTTGGTGCCAACCGGGTGCCTGAACCAGATTACGCGCTGTGACTTGTTGCCTCGGCCGTAGCTGCCAAGTCTCTGAGCGCTCTGTAGGAGGAAGCGGAGCCCCGTGGAAAAGACCGCATTTAAGACCTAGGTTTGAATACGGGCTACATGACTTTAGACAATGCGTACCAACCCTTCCTGCCTTGTAGTGTTGTTGCAGGATTAAAATCAAAACAAGGAGAGCGGATGTGAAATTGCATTGTGAAATGGGGC
Organism: Ursus maritimus; assembly: GCF_017311325.1. NCBI lineage: Eukaryota > Metazoa > Chordata > Mammalia > Carnivora > Ursidae > Ursus > Ursus maritimus. The sequence goes on along the minus strand of NW_024424897.1, from coordinate 42,686,871 downwards.
TCCCTGCAGATTTATGGGTATGCTTTTGTTTCGTTTTGCTTCCTAACGTATGATTCTTTTAATAAATAATAAAATCACGATATCCCAAAATCAAATTATAAGAAAGCATATAAAGAGAAATCTTGTTTCCATCTCTGCCACTCCCTTCCCCTCTTTCAGGTCGCCACTGCTGTTAGTTTCTGTTCTCGGTTTTCAGTGTGGTTTAGTCCATCAGCGGCAGCGCGCCGTATCACCCTGCTCTGCCTCTTGCTTTCACTTCACCGAACAGCATGTCTTGGAGGCATTTCATATCAGTGTGTTTCCGTATCGGGACAGCTTCATTATTTTCCATTGTCTGGATGTACCATAGTTTATTCACCCAGTTCCCTTACTAGTGGAACTTGGGGTATTTCCAGTCCTTTGCTATTACAAACAATATTGCAGTGAGTTAACATATGCACGATGCTTAGAGCAGTGCCTAGCATATGGCAAGCGCTAAACGAGTATTAGTTCCTGTGCATAAATACATACTGTGTCCGTGCAAGTACTGCACGTCTGTAGGATAAAGTCCCAGGAATGGCATTAGTGAAGGGATAAATGCATTTGCACGTTTTGTAGATACTGCCAAATGCCATTTCAAAGGGATTGTGTCATTCTGTACGTTTGCAACATACTCTATAGAAATGTAAGGTATTGGGGCGCTTGGGTGGCTCCGTCGGGTAAGCATCGGCCTTGGGCTCAGGTCATGATCCCAGGGTCCTGGGATGAGCCCCGCGTTGGGCTTCCTGCTCAGCAGGGAGCCTGCTTGTCCTTCTCCCTCTGCCTGTCACTCCCCCTGCTTGTGCTTGCGTGCACGCTCTCTTATCAAATAAATAAAAATAAAATCTTTTAAGAAAAGAAAATTAAAGTTTGAGAATAGGTTGAGATCGTTTCGGCCCCAAGACCTCTAATCATTCGCTTTACCGGATAAAACTGCGTGGGTTCGTGTGCGAGAGCGCCAGCTATCCTGAAGAAAAGAAAATTAAATAGATAATTAAGGATATGTGCAAAGATTTAGTTGCAAAAATATTTATAGCGGCGTTGTTTCTAAGCATGAAAAACAAGCCAGACTTCATCAGTAGGGGATTGATTAAATTCATTTTGGCTTACTCATCCAGATTCAGCACTTAAAAGTTATGATGTAGATAGTTGTATTCCTTAAATTAACATGGAAAGAGATGAAGCAGCAAACACAGCCTGTGTGGCACTTTGTAATAAAAGAGCATGTGTGAGGTCTTGTTTTTATTAAATGTATGGAGTCTACACGCAGAAACTTACTTATAAAGGCTTGTGTGTAAAATCTGACCAGGGCTTACGTCAGACGGTGGGATTGTCGGCGGTTCTCCCGCGTCTCATCTTCCTCTTCCTCTTCCTCCTCGTTTTCTTCCCTTTCATCTTCCTCCTCTTCCCATGTTTCCAAAATCTGTTAAAACGAGGGTTAATTATTTGGGTAATCTTTAGGATTGGGAGTCAAAAACCAATAGAAGACTTCAGAAGTTTTGAGGAGAAAATCAGCCCTGTTGAAGAAAAATCATTGTTTATTTTTGGTAAGGTTTTTTCACCTGCATATCTGGATTCATAACGTCGTTGTAATTATGTAATATATATCGTTTTTATATGCTTTACTTTTATCGCTTAAATGTTTTCCATGTTGCTACATGGTCTTTGCAACTTCATTTTAAATGACTGGCTGACGTTCTGTGAAATAGTTTCTCGGTATTTATGAGGACGTTGGAAATATGAGACAGATGCCAGTGAGATTTTTGCTTTCCTTTCTTGGAGGCTTTCTTCAGCCTTGCGTTATTACCATCGGGTGAACGATTGGCAGTGACTTAATGAGGCCTCGAGGGTCCAGCCTCTTTAGGTCCGTGCTGCCAGACACATCCGTCAGAGCAGAGCAGAAACTCGATTTTGTCACACCTTTTTCAAAAATAGCCCCCCAAAAACACCCCCCGTTAACCACAAATCATTTGTTAGTGAGGTGAAATACCCCATAGAAGACAGAGAGCAAAAAATAGAAAACATATCTAATTCCTAAATGGTAATGTATTTATCACCTTAATCAAGGCTGAAAGGTTGAAATGTTAGATCTCTGGTAGAATTTCAGAAAACTGTTTTCAGGCAAAGACCTTCTTCCCCTTAAACTAACCTATTCAGTACTATTCGGTTTGAGTGAATTTGGCCTAATCAGTCTCGAGTTGTATCAACAGACACTGTTTTTCCCTTTACAGACCAACACTACCCTCTCTCTTAACAAATACAGAAACATTGGCAGGGTTTTTTTTGAGGGACTATTCGCTTATTTTATTTCTTCCTCATTGCATGTAAACAACACTTTAAAGCTTAAGCAAAATGTGATTTCACCTTAGTTCCTAAATCTGACTTTCTGTTTCCTTAAGTATAACCTTGGGCTCCTTGTTGCAGATTTTTCTTTCGCCTTTTTCCCCGGGGAGTGCCTCTTCCTAGTGGCCAAAGTGCTTAAGGGCTAGAAGCCGCAACTTTCTTCAAATCAGAACAGCCACTTTAAACCTACCTGAAAAAATAAGAAAATAAACTTGCCCGAATGGGCACTTTGCTGCTCCCTCACACAGCACTCACTCGGTTTCAGACACGCTGAGCCTCATCTCAAACTCCCAAGACACGCGGGATACAGCAGTTACAGCAGCCCCAAGTTCCTTATCTGCTCAGGGTGCAATTACCTGGCCGCCACCTAGACTGTGAGGGTTTTGTGGGCCCCCAAAGAACTCATATCCTGAAGAGAGAGACTAATCAAGACAGGTCCTCTGGGTAGGGACACTGAGAGGGCGGATTGCGATTGATAGGAGTTTTAATTTGTGCGGACTTAATCTGATCTGCTTTCAGAACAAGATAGTGTACGTGTACTTATTGTCCATTTTCTCTGTGCCCTCTGGAGACTCATTTGATTGTGTGATGATAGTATTGTCATAAGGACACAGAACTTTATTATGTGACTCGGCCTCTGTCCGTCACCTGCCTCACTGTCCAGAGCTACTCTAGGGATTTATTTAGCTTGCATTATGGGAAGGGGAAGGATGACTAATGTTTCAAATGGTATGGTGTTTAGTAGTCTGGTTTCCTGCCCACTGAAAGCCCCTCTTGGGGAAGGCAGATAAGGAATTTCTCAGGAAGCAGTGACTTAGGACGCAGCAAGAAATGGTACTGGTTGGCGCTTCCTCTGCCCCAGTTGATGGTTGGTATCAGTTGATAGGACTGTCTGTCCGTTGAGAGAACTTGGTGGCGGTGCAGGCCAGGTGCTCGACTGACACAGAGCCAGGGACTTTGGAGTATTTAATCAAGGCAGGACCAGAAGCAGCCCAGGCTACCGCGTTGGTTGGTCTGTGCTCCCCTTGCCTGTACCCGCGGCTGAGAAAAGGAGCACGGGATCGGGAGGCAGGCATCCGTGGACAGAGATGCGTTCCCTTACCTGACTTGAAGGAACCCCTTGAGCACTTCTCCAGGGCGTTTTCTCGCGCATCCGATAGACATCCTGTGCCACATCCGGGGGAGCTGTCCTTGGCTTCTCTCAGAGGTGCAGAGGAGAATTGGGCCCAGGAGACCTCACCAAAACAGTTGTGTTTTCATGTTAAATAATGTCCTCTGTGACACCATTTAGCTGACACAATTAGACTTGCCATCATGTTGCATTTTAATTACTTACATCGGTCTGGCCTTTGGGGCAGCGGTTGTCAAATTATGCTCTCAGGAACCCTGCGGGTCCCTGGGGCCCCTTTTAGGGGGGTTGCAAGGTCTTCCCTTCAACAACATATCTGTGTGAGGCCAGATTTTACTTCCTCTCCTTCAGCCAGAGCAACAGATGGCGACAGATTGAAGACGGAGCAGATACAAGAATTCATCTGTCTTCTGTGAAGCCAGACATTAAATTGTAAAACAAAGCCATTTTTCTAACTAAAGTTTATTTTATCTTGGAGAATGTAATGTTTTTTTTTCCTAAAAATATATTATTTCTATTAACTTTTTTTTTAATTCTTATGAGTTAGTATTTTTAACTTTGTTTTAATTTCTAATATGGTAAGAATCAGTAGGTGTTACCCACATAAACAACTTTTTGGCATCCTCAATCATTTTAAGAACATACTGGGGCCTGGAAGTTTGAGACCTGCTGCACTAGAGGACTGCCTCGGGAGAAGTAGCTTCAGCTTCTTTCTCTTGGTCCCGGGTGGTGAGAAATGATACAGCACAGAAATCAATTTGAACAAACACTTCGAGAGAAAAATGGCTCAGGTGTCTAGTACAGAACAGGTACCACATACGGTAAGATGGGGGTGGTGGTGGTCGCTAGTTCCTGTGAGTCCTTGGATGTGTGGGTGCACGTCGTACCCCCGTGTAGACTCACATTTTTGTGCTCTGTGCTCTCTCCTTGACCAATTCTTGTTCTAAATACACACACTTTAGTCTCTCACTTTAATTTTGCTCTATTATCCGTGGCTCAAGTGAAACATTTTTCCCTATTTAGGTTTGTTGGAAGTACGTTCCGGAAGGGGAATTTTTGTCCTAGTGGAGCCCTAGTGGAGATACAGGTTAATCTTCCTAATAGGAAAAGGCAGGCTTCTAAGATGGATAGATGATTGCTGACACCACGTTTTCTCTCAGCTGAGCTCTCAACCTGGGGCGTTCATACAGTTCTACCCGCTGGAGAGATCCGTAAGCCCTGGGGCCTTACTGAGGAAAAGAGGTCAAGATGCTGTCTCAGTCTCCCAGTTCTGCCTGATGTTCGCACGGATTTCCCACTAGGAAAGCAAAGACTGCGGTATCGTTTGACTTACACAGGATCATCTGCAAATAAGCAGCTACCTGGGAATGATGACACGGCCCCACGGGGTTTCCCCTAGCCGCTGAGCTGCCTGCAGGACTTGACAGTAGAGGGCAAGGTCGGAGAGGAGCCAGTGATGCTGAGAAGGTGGGCAGGGTAGGGAGGGAGTGTGCTTGCCTGTCCGATCCCAGAGATCAGTGCCCTTGATGTGGGCTGTAGGAACAAGAAGCCTTTCCACCTGTCTTCTGGGGTGCCGCACTCAGCTTCAGCCCACCCAGCCTGGGCAGTGAAACAGCACAGGATCTGCGAGCGGTCTTAGGTCCGAGGCCCGGGTCTGAACCTCACCTGTGTGACCGGGGCATGTCACTTAGTTACTCTGAGCCCCAGTTTTCTGACTGATGAAATTATAGCCATGCCTGTCCCGTCTGCTTCACAGAACTGTTGGTAAGACTTAGGGGAAGTGAGGTTCTAGATGGGAAAGCTGCAAAGCGTGTGCAAATGCAGGTTCCGTGAAAAGCTGCTTTATAGTGCCAGGGGGGCTTCTGCTCTTCACCCCTCGCCCTCTGTGTTCCTGAGGCTTCTGTTCTTTTCTCCAGGTTACCTGTGCATGACAGACGAGTGGTTCTCTGAGTACGTCTACGAAGTGGTGGTGGACCGGAAGCATGTCCCTGAAGAGGTGCTAGCTGTGTTAGGGCAGGAGCCCGTTGTCCTGCCGGCCTGGGACCCCATGGGGGCGTTGGCCGACTGATGCTGCCCCCAGCTCTTCCCTCCTCCTCCAGGACCTGAAGTAGCTGCAAAGGACAGACCCAAGGACTGAAGCCAAAGTTACACGGGTCCCCACAGGACACAGACTCTTGGATTTCTCCTCCAGGAACCTCTTCGGGGAAGTGTGCTTTATGATGAAACAACGTATTCTTAAAGGGAAGGATCAGGTCACACTATGTACTCTCCTCATCTCCAACACCTCAGGATCTCTTAGCATTTTAATCAGATATCATTGTTTGTCTTAACTCTGTCAAAAAGGTCTGCTTTAGTGTCTTTTAATAAGACAGGAAAGGATGAGCAATTGAAGAATATGGAGAGAAAACGGACCTGACGCCCCTTGTTTCTAGAGTAGAGTTGGGGGAGGGTTACCCTAAGATTTGAGCTTTCAAACTGCATGCTGCCTGACAGTATCACTGTCCTTCCTACATGGCAGTCACTGAATTCCGTTTTTTTCAAGGTCATTTTATGTGCGTCTGCTAGCCCAGGAATGGGAGGTTGATCACGTCTGACATGATTCCTTCCTGTTGTTTGGAACTGGGGGGGAGCACAGCTCTACTCGAGTCAGGGGTAAGTAGAGGCTTAGAAAAAGATGAGCGTGAGAACAGCCAAAACCTTATCATGGTCTGAATTATAATCCTTAGGGGGAGCTCCAGCCCAATGGTTTAACTTCTGCCTCTGGAATTGGGAGTTGGGTGGGCAGGAAAAGGTGATACCATTCTTTCTGACAACTAGATGGTGCTGAGAAGCTTTTGAATAAAACACTTTGCTAAATCAGAGTAAGTGCCTTTTTTGATCTATCTAAGAGTTTCTTTATTTAGCAACAAAGGAAAGCAACCAGATGACTCATATTCCTCAAAATGGAGAAACAGTAAGATTGTTCAGGGCTTCCCTGCTTCACCTTCTCTGTGGTATAAATGACCCTTCCCAGCCGGTGCTGACCGTCACTGGCTTCCGCTGAGGATGGCCAAGCACCATACCTAAGAGAGCTTGTGTCCCTGCCACTTAGCCGTGTTTTCATCCAGATCCGGGGTCTCTACAAGAGTAAGAAATGAAGCTTTGTTGGGCCCAGCCTTGGAATTGGCTGGAGAGTATGTGTCTTACTGAGACTGGGTCTCCCTTTCACTGAAAGCAAATAACTACAGCCTCTTAATCAACATTTCCATCAGTGCCTGAGCCCCCCAACCTTTCTGGCTCTCCTAGAATCTTCTCAGTCCAGGCTGGGGATGTTGTCTGTCATAGCACTTTCCAAGATAACATTAGTTAAAGGCTCAAGCTTTAATCGAAGTGTTTACAATATTGTTGTAAACCCTTGCTGTTCCAAGCAAGATAAATAAACCCATTTCTAGGCGCATCACGGCAAAACCCTAGAACAGATCTTAAAAGCATCCAGGAACACAGATTATTCCCTCCAAAGAAAAGAGAGTGAGATTGACAGCTTACTTCTCATCAGCAACTATGTAAGCAAGAAGATGGTGAAATACATCTTCTTGGAGCCTAGAATTCTATACTCTATGAAACTGCCTTACAAGGGTGAAGTGAAATACACTTTCAGTCAAACAGAAGGGAAGTGATCCAGTACAGGAGATCTGAAATGTGATAAAAACGTGCGTCATCTAGACGAAAAGCCTGTAGGTAAGTCTAATAGGGTTCAAAGAAAGGTGAAACTAAAATACATGAAAGTAGGTAACGATAATTAGGGAGGTGATTGGACGAAACATATTAGTCAGGAGGAAGATAAATATATCGATTAACTTTAGACCTTGGTATGTTAATATATCCTAAAATTTTCTGGATGAACTACTAAAAAATAAGCAGGATATGGTTTCCAAGCAAGAATATAATCAATCCATGAAAAGGCAAGATGGTGAGAGAGAAAAAATGCAAGACAAATAGAGTGTCCAAAATAAGACAGATAAATGTAAATGTGTCTAATAATTACAATGTATAAATGTTCCTGAAAAAAGACAAATTGTCAAAATGGAGGGGTTTTTGTTTTTGTTAAGATTTTATTTATTTGAGAGAGGGCATGAGCAGGGGGAGGGGCAGAGGGAGAGGGAGAAGCAGACTCCCCATTGAGCGGGGAACCCAAAGCAGGACTCAATCCCAGGCAGGACCCCAAGATCATGCCTGAGCCGAAGGCAGCCGCTTAACCGACTAAACCACCCAGGAGACCTTCAAACTGGAGTTTTAAAAGCAACTCAGCCATAGCTAATTACAAGAGACATCAGCAACCTGGGATATAAAAAAGATAGCAAAGATATATCAGGCAGATACTAACCAAAGTAAATCTGGTGTTGGCTATACTAATAATTAGCAAAATTAGGGCTACTCTGAATAACCAAAGAGACTGATGCCAGGGTATGTTATTCACAGCCTCCCTGGAGCTGTGCAACGCAGTGACCCTGGAAATAGGCTTTAAAACAAAAAGCATTACTAGAGATAGAATCACTGCATAATTATATGTTTACTTGGTTCTCCAGAAAAATATAAAGATACTGAATTATAAATTAGTATGTACCTCGTAACTTCAAAGTGTATAAAACAAAAACGTAATTATATGGAAAAATAATCCAATATCATAATGGAAGATTTTAACATACTTATCGATTGTTGATAGATCAAGCAACCAAAAACTCGAGTATATAAAAGATTGAAGCGTTTAGTAAGTTTGGTATAATGGACATCTGTAGGACACGGTGTCTAATAACTGCATGTTCGTCCTGAGCACGCATGGAACTTTCTCAAAAATTGGCCATATATTGGGGAGTAGAGTCAAGCTCAACAAATTTCCAAACGATTAAGTTGGAAACTAAAATTAAGAGCTAACTAGAAAGCTCCTATATGTTTAGAAATTAACTCATAGGTCCAAGAAGAAATCACAAAGGAAATTTAACCTGAACAATGATAAAAAAAAAATACTACATATGCAAAATGACAGGTACAGCTAAAACAGTACATAAATTTTATAGCCTTCAGATTTTATTAGAATGGAAGAAAGACTGAAAATTGAGCTAACATCGATGTCAAGAAATTAGAACTGCAAAGTCAACCTAAAGAAGAAGGAAATAAAATGCATGTGCAGAAATTAAAGATAGGATCAACAAAGCCATAAGCTGGTTCTTTAAAAAAATGAGGTAAATTAGCAGATCTCGACAAGACTAATTAAAACATACACAAATTAAAAGGAGGATACTATTATAGGTACTGCGGATATTTGAAAACTGGAAGACACACTTCACTTTGTTAAATGATGCGCTTAGAAGACCTAAATCCACAATGTCCAGAGCAACAGAAGAGAAGCAACATGCCAGAAAGCAGACAGAGGCATTGAGAGATTTAGCAGAGCTGAAAAAATTGAATCCTCAGCCAATGGTGGAGACAGCCAGTGCTGAGCAAACCAATTTACGTTGCATAATCCGAATATGGCAGCTCCAGATAGCCAATAAGGGAACTGGGAGCGAAAGGAGGGTAACTGGAGGGTTGAATGTCTGTTAGATCCCCTCCCTACTTTGGGCAGCTGGGTGACTGTCCCACCCCTGCCAATCAAGATTTATTCTCAAGAGAGAAAAACAGTTTGTGGTCTGGAGGTCAGAAACAGAGCTGAGGATGAAAGTACCATCAGAGGATTGAGTACTTGCATTCCGAATGTTCTCTGCCATCTTGTGCTCCTAGAACTCATGCCCGGCAGGGGCTCGCGGTGGCTCAGTCAGGTAAGCGTCCATCAAGAGATGGTTCCAACTCGGGTGGTGATCTCCGGGTCCTCAGATGGAGCCCCATGTCAGGCCCTGCGCTCAGTGCAGTCTGCTTGTCCCTCTCCCTCTGCTCCTCCCCCCTCCCCTGCGCGCTCTCTCTCTCATAAATAAATAAAACTTAAAAAAAAAGAAAAGAAAAGAATTCTAGCGCCCAGGAGATTGGAAATCTCTGGGGAATCTTGATTAGCCCAAAAGGAAAGACATGAAGAACTATTTTATGGCATAGAGCATTATTCTATGAGACTGGCACAACTGTCGAGGATAGTAAGAGAAAAAATTACATGTAAATCATACCCATAAACATAGATGCAAAAGTCCCAAAACAAATTATAAACCAATTCCACAATATGTAAAAAATAATCTTCATAGCCAAATATTGAATAAAAGCTATTTCTCAAATAAAATTAGGGTCAAGCGGGGAGAGACACCGTGCGTGTGTCTTCTCTGCTGAAGATAAAGGGAAATGGGTCAAAGGTTTAGCCAGAGACCTGAATCGGGGGGCCTTGCTGATATGTGGGGGACTGCTGAGTGCGGGAATAGGAAGGTGTGGCGGGGAGCCCTCTAACTGATACTCTGACCCCTAGAAAGTCCTTGCCGGCCTGGGTGACTCTGGAGACGTGGAGAGTCATGCTGATCTCACGCATCCAAGAAGCCAGGACCCGATAATGCGACGTGCCTTCCGGATGTGGTCACAGCCCCGTGTGCTTGCTCCAGCTTGTCCTTAAAGAGCAGCTTGGTTCTAATTTGCTGCTGGCAGCTCCAGGGCCCTTGCGCTCTAACGAATTCCTTCAGTTGTGCGGTGTGGGCCGGCGTGGCTCTGACCACGGCCACAGTCACTGATTAAGCTGGACTTCGTTAAGTAATTCCAGATAAGCATTCCCGTGCTTAGGACAACTTGTTGGAACCATTGTTGCCCTTCATGACGCTGACTCTTCCTCCCCGGGGTCTATGATACAATTTGATTGAAAACTAGGAATAAACCAGCCAGAGTTGTTTTGTTTCCCTTTTTTTTTTTAAAGAGAAAGAGAGTAAGGGGGGTGGGGAAGAGGGGTCGAGGGGGGAGGGGAGGGGAGCTGGGGGGTGGGCAGAGGGAGAGGGAGAGAATCTTCAGCACTCTTCATGCCCAGCATGGATCTGGTCCGTCTCACAACCCTGAGATCATGATCTGAGCCAAAACCAGGAGTCAGACGCTTAACCAACTAAGTCACCCGAGCGCCCCTCGTTGCCCTTTTCGAATTCCTCAGTACCGCAAAGGGAAAGGGAGAAAGGGAGGGAGGGAATGTTCAGTTCACACCAGCCGCAGTTACTTGGGAATGGGACCGACCGTGAAGACAGGGGACGCCCCGCACTCCTCTCTCTTGGTACAGCTTGAATGCTAATTGCTCTCTCTTTCGCTTTGCTTACCCTTCTAGAAAAGCTGGAGTTCCATAACTCCTCTTGAAGTGGATGGAGGGCTCTTGGGAACCATCTCTCAGGCTGCCCCATGACAGTTTTGTAGTTTTTTGTGGGTTTTTTTTTTTTTTTTTTTTTGGTCTTAGTTTTAAAAATCAGCTGCAGTTCAGAAGAATAGGGCAAAGGAGGCCAGGTGGGCTCCTGGTAGAAAGTACCAGAGTGTGCTTGACTTAGAGTTGTTGGCCTCCCTGCGTCTTCCCTGGCTGGGGACCTTAGAGGTTACCTCGTCCAAACTTGTCCAACACGGTTAAGAAATCTTTGGGGGCGCCTGGGTGGCTCAGTCGTTAAGCGTCTGCCTTCGGCTCAGGGTGTGATCCCAGCGTTCCGGGATCGAGCCCCACATCAGGCTCCTCCGCTATGAGCCTGCTTCTTCCTCTCCCACTCCCCCTGCTTGTGTTCCCTCTCTCGCTGGCTGTCTCTATCTCTGTCAAATAAATAAATAAAATCTTAAAAAAAAAAAAGAGAGAAATCCTTGGAGTTTTACTTGGAACATTCAGTGACCGGAGCCCTCAGCCCCCTCCGTTGCGGCCTCTGCCCACCTCTGCAGACGCAACCTCCTCACTTCCCTTCTTGTTCTCTCCACTCCTGTCAACTCTTCTCTTCCTATTTTGTCCCTCAGACGCACCACGCTCGCTCCCACCTCCTTGCCATTCCTCTTCCTAAAGCTCTTCCCTCAGGTCTTTGCATGGCTGGCTTCTTGGGACTCCAGTCGTGGCGCCATGTCAAGGCCCCCCTGAGCACCTTACCTGCACAGCCAGCCTCCCTTCCCCGCTGCCTCTACACTTCCACGCCTGTCCCTCTCTGCTGTGATCAGGGCCTACTTTCTTCACAGCGCTCACCACGCTCTGAAATGCTCCTATTTATATGCTTGTGTGTTTCCCCCAAAGTCGATACTCCCTGTCAGCTCCCCAAGGACGGGGGCTTTGTCTCGCTCACTGCTGTGTTCCCAGGCCGGGCTCACGGTAAATACTGATTGGCTGACTGACTGAAAATGCCCTATATTCTGACAGCTATACGCAATTAAAAGCTTATACATAGATCTGAAGTCTGCTTTCCTATCCAACCTGCTCAACAAGGACAAGCAGCAGGAGAACAAAGTCTCCGTGATCTTCATTTCAGTGCTTCACAGAAAGGTCTAGACTCCATGAAGGTGACTTACTTGAGGAGAGTAGAAACAAGAGGGAAAACCCGCAAAGTGTTATGTCACTTTTCTCACTGCTTGTACCTTTCTCCTTTCAAATCAGCCCAGCACCGTGGGGGGGCGCAGGGCATTTGGACCAGATAGGCTGGTTTTGCCACTTGGGGTCTGTGTAACCGTGGACAAGTTCCTGAACCTCTTTGAGCCTCAGTCTCCATACCACTTTTATTGAGAAATCACTATTAAGTGTATTAAATATGAAAACTCACAGCTTGAGAAGGAGGAAAACTGTCATTTATTTTTAAAAACACTTATAGCAAAATACAGCCAAAGAGCCCACACTGCATGTTACCCATAAAGTAGAAAAAGGACAAAAGACAATGTGTAGAACAAGTCTGGTCGATGCTCCATAAATGGTAGCTTTTATTTTATTATTTTTTTAAGAATTTTTATTTATTCATTTGATGGAGAGAGAGACAGCCAGTGAGAGAGGGAACACAAGCAGGGGGAGGGGGAGAGAAAGAAGCAGGCTCCCAGCGGAAGAGCCTGACATGGGGCTCGATCCCAGAACGCTGGGATCACGCCCTGAGCCGAAGGCAGACGCTTAACGACTGAGCTACCCAGGCGCCCCTATTTTATTATTTTTTTAAAGATCTTATTTATTTATTTGAAAGAGAGAGCACAAGCCGGGGGGGGGGGGCGGGTAGAGGGGCAGAGGCAAAGGGAGAAGGAGAAGTAGGGTCCCCGCTGAGCAGGGGACTCGCTCCCAGGACCCCGGGATCATGACCTGAGCCAAAAGCAGCCACTTAACGGACTGAGCCACACCCCAAATGGTAGCTTTTATTAGTGACCAGTCTCACAGAGCTTCCCCGACACACCCAGTACTGTGCTGGGCCCTCTGTGGTCCAAACAATTCCCTCCTCTCTAGGAGTTTATCATTCTGCTGGGAACGTAAGATGTCTATACGTGAGCCAGTGGGGAAAGAAGGTGGCTTTATATGAGTGAGGTCTTCTAGTAAGTGCCCGACAGCTGCAGAAGCGCTGGAACTGGAGAAGGGAAGAAATGCTGACTGGTTTTAAACTAGCTGCTAGCCACAGTGACCACAGACCTCAGCGAGGGTGGTGGATGAGGGCGCCGGGCTCACCAAGAAGAGACCCAGGGGAGCCCTCCCTATGCACAGAGGCACAAGTTATCCTCAGGTTCCTAGAAGGGAAGAAAAGCCAAAGAGATGGCGAGTGTTTTATAATCTTAAGCCGGCAAAGGAAAACTGGCAGGAGGACCTCAGGGTCTGGAAGCACAAGACAGGCATTATTCTAAGAATAATTCTGGCCCTCTTGAGCCCATCCCCAGCGAAGCCCTCTCGACTCACAGCATCCTCGCTAGGAAATCGGGGCAAATATTTGCCCCCTTCCTAAGGGAACAGACAGTATTACAGTGGCGCTGGGTAACTTGGCCCCATGTGGGAAGGAAACGTGTGAATCACGGGAGGTAGGGCTGCGCCCCTGGGAGTGCCCCCAGGTTCTGCTGTGGGAAGGTTGGGGCTCCCAGGAGGTCTTCCTGCCTTCCGCCTTTCCCTCGGCTTTTTTCTTCCTTCTTTCTTTTCTCCTCCTCCTCCTTGTCCCTCTTCTTCCTCACTTGGCTATACCTAGGTTTCGACACGCATTATCAGCCTTCCCCTGCCCAGCAAACCGGGTAACCCCTGTTCTGTGCTTTGCTTTCCCCCCTCACTTAGCAATCTTGTGACCCTCCCCAAAGGAGCCCAGAGAAACGGCCTCCCTCTCCCCAGCAGCGTTGCGGTACCGTTGTCGCATGCGCCGGGGTTTACCCAGGGCCCTGGTTTTAATGGCACTCGGAGTCCGTCGAGAGCAAAGAGCATTTCGGGGCTCGTCCCTGGCCAAGCACACGTGCGCGGGGCCTGCGGGTGTCGGGCCGTGGGGTGAGGGGCGGCGCGCACGGAGGAGCGGTGCGCGGGCTCTGCGGACCGGGGGCGCACACACAGGCCCGTGGGGCCCTTCCAGGGGCTCCGGGCTGCTCCCGGCTTCCACGTCTCTGCCAAGGTCGGAGGTGACAAACCAGCTCCCCCGGAAACGTGGCCCCAGCTCTGGGTGTTTACAGGCAGAGGAGGGAATTCTGTAGGAAGGAAGGGAAAATCAGAAATCCGGGTTCAAAGATACTACAGCTAGAGCCCGGGGCCGTCACGGTGGCTGTCGGACCTGGAGGAAGAGGGCTGGTTTGTCCAAGGCAGGGGGCTCCCCAGGAACGGGACCGAAGGGGCCAGGAAAGGTGGCCAAAGCGTCCGCTCAACCCCATGCCTGCCCCAGCCCTGGCCCGTGCCCGCTCCTGGCACTCCCGGTGCGGCTGCCCCTCCAGGCCCTTTCCTTGTTTCTTCTGGATCCAGGACGGGCTGCCGCAGGGGAACGCGGACCCGGCCCTCTGAGGGCATGAGCACCGGCCTCCCAGGGGCGGCAGATCCTGCCCTCGAGGTGCCGGACTCCGCCTGTGGCTAAGCGTGGTGAAGAGTGTTGCCCAAACTGTGTCACCTCCCTGGCAAACCGAGGGGCGGGCTGCTTTGGAAGGGATGGCTCAGGCAGACACTGCCAGGGCTGGGAATGCTGAGGAAAGGCCCAGAAGAAGGGTGGGCCTTGTCTTCCATTATTGTGTTAAACAGAATGGAGGCAGGACAGACGGATGGCCCCAGGACTTCTGGAGGGACAGGTTTGGCCTTATAGGGTTTTTCCTGGTCTGGCTCCACAAGGGAACGGTTTGCTGGGCCTCGAGACACCCAGAACGTGGGTGCCTATGTGTGGTGAGGTCTCTCCCTCTGCAGAGGCTAGAGCTGGTGGAACTGAGAGAAATTATTACTGAACCACGGTCACCCGGCAGGGCTCTTCACCTGGTCACGGTCACCGAGGTTCGGCCAGGTTCGGGGCATCTTCGACAGCCCCATGGCTTTCCTGACCCACCAGCCTAGTCGCTGGGCCTCACAGGTTCTCCTGGTTTCCGACTTCCACCTTCTCCCTGTCTGTACCTTGCGTTCTGAGGACCCCGGTGCCTCCAGCGCCCCTGCTCCCCTGCTGCACCGCAGGATCCTTCTGGAACCGCCGCTTTCCCTGCGCCTCTCCAGCTCCGGGCTCCCTGCTGCCGCCCACGTCCAGCACAGCCCTTCAGCCTGGCTCTGGAGGGCGGGGCTTGTGTCTTCCTCCACCTGGCATGGAGCAGGTGTCCCGGGCATGAAGGAGCTATGATGGACATGGACAACTGGCCAGGGTGCAGGGCTGCCCTTGCTTGGCAGTAGACAATGACATCCGTCCACTCCCCCCCCCCATGTGGATGGAGGATGGGCAGTCAGACCGGGGATCTTCGAGAGGGAGAGAGTCAGCTGCTGGAGATGACTGGGCAGTTGTGGCAATGACAGAGAGGCACGATGGGGAAGGGTTGGCTTTAGGGAGGAGAGAGGGGCTGGATTCGTGGAAGTGAAGGTGGGGCAGCTGAGGCTAAGTGGTGTGTGTAGGGGGGCACCCCCGGGGACAAGACGAAGAGAAAGCACACGTTTAGAGAGAAGATGGACGGTTGGGGGTAACTTTGTGTGGACTCCGCCAGGGAGGCAGTAAGGAGCGAGGGAAGGCTCCAGTCTCCGAGAGCAGTGCCCCCTTAGCCAGGGAGCAAGAGGAGAGAGGACTGGCCTGGGTGGTCCGAGGCCAAAGAGAGAGGATGGGGAAGCCTCCCTCGGGAGGAGAGGTGGGCCATGCACCTGTCAGGCTCTGCACACCCCCGAGCCGTGTGGTGCCCACCATTCATAGGATCCCTATTTTACACACAAGGGACCCAAAGTCTGGACAGGTTGAGCTAAGGGAACTAACCCTGTGTGGGAACAAACCCACACAGACAGTACAGGGTCAGAGCTGAGATTTAACCCAGGCTCGTGGGACCCCCACTTTCTAGGCCAGCACTGCACCAAAGGAGGCAGAACCCACCCAGGAGTGGCTGGGCAGAAACGGGTATTAGGATCTAGAAAGAAGGCCAGGAGTGGCGGGGTCAACAGGTCCGTGAGACTGTGGAGTGGTGTTAAAAAGCCACGTTGGAATCAAGGTGGAGGACAGACTTGGGAAAACCTTAGCCAAGGGCTAAAGTCATCCCCACTGCTCCCACAGCCTGTGCCCCCCCCCCAGTCTCCTCCTCCCTTGGTTCTGCCCTGCCCCCTCCGTGGAGCTGCACCCTACATTTGTGTAGTTCCTTGTTCATACTGCATTTACACATGAGTTTAAGAAGGCCAAACAGAACCTGGGGGCAGCAACTCATTCATCTCAAAGGGGAGGCACCCATGAGGGCCCCTGCCGCCTGGGGATTTGGCCCCGAGATGAAATTCCCAAGCTTGCCCAGGAATCACCAGCCTGGCTTTGCAGCCTCAACTGCCGGCCGGCTCTCCAGAGCTGCCCCCCTCCCTTGCAATCGCCACCCTGACGTCTAGGTGGCGCCAAAGCCTCACACTGATTCCTCCCAGGTTGGGGAGCCCTTGGGCGCCCTGCAGACACCTTCTGAACCCAGCTGAGTGTGTGCCCAGTTCCTCCAAGTACAAAGGGGCTGAAAGCTTGTAATTCCTTTCTTCCTTCTACTTTGCTCCATCCCTGGCCGCCTTTGGGAGGAGGGTGATGGGTTAGTCTGCACCCTCTCATCTCTGGGGCAGGGACAGCCCAAAGCAAGGACTCCATCTGTTCTTTTCAAATGTTAAAAAAAAAAAACCAAAACCCACTACTGAATAGCTAATACAACAAATAACATGAAATTCATTTTTATACTTAAGTTTTTAAAAACACTATCAAAGCAATATTTTCACCTGGTTCAAAACAATGCGCTTCTGTTGAACCTCTTCAGATAATTAAAATACTGTAGGAACTTCTGGACTCCAGCAAGGCCACAGGCATATCCTCTTGGGCAGCTCACCACCCCGACACTACTCTGATACGGCTTTGAAGTGTGGTTTGTTGACAAAATGAGAAAGAGTTCTTCGTTCATTCATTCTGTCTGCAAGTATATACTGTGAGCCCCCAGGTGTGCACTGCTGGAGGCCTTGGGGACCGCCAGTTACTAGACTTGGTCCCTTCTGGCCAAGCGCGCAGCCCACGGTGGAACCAGATGAACCCCAGGAACGCCAGGGGCTAAGTCCTAGGAAGAAAAACAGAGCAGCATTCCGGGTGGGAGTGATGGGCAGGTGTCAGTGGCCCAGAAAGGTCGCTCTGAACGAGTGATTTTGCGCAGAACACTAAACACGACTTGGGGAGCAATTGGTGGGGGCGGAAATATAGCTGTCGGTTGTGGCGGGGCCCGGTCCCTCGAAAGGTGAGAACGAGCGAGTTGGGATTCGAGGCTCTGCTAGGCTTCTGCCAGCGCCCCCCCTCCCCCCGCCGCCCTGGGCTCTCAGCTTCCTAGAGCACTGTCCCTTCTAGGGAGGGAGGACGCCCCTCACTGCCTCTGGGGCCCCGCCCCCGGCCCCCCCCCCCGCACGGCGCAGCCCCCCACCCCGCGCCAGCGCCCGGGCGGCCACCCCCACCCTGGGGGGGAACGCGGAGACGCGACCACGCGGAAACGTAAAGTTTCTGAGGCCCAAAGTGACGCAAAAATCCTTAAAGAGCTCTTTGGCGGCGGATATCTAGCGATCAGACCATGTGAGGGAACGAGAGTACAAATACGGCCGCTCGGGCGCCAGCTCCGGCACAGGCAGCGGCGCCCCCGGTGCCTCGAGGGCGCGAGGGTCGCCCCGCCTCGGAGAGCCCTGGACCAGCCTCCCCACGGACTCCGGGCAGGTGGGTCTGCTCGCCGGGCTGCGGATCCGCGCCGCGCACCCCATCCGGCGGGGCCTCTCCGGGCGCGGGCGCGGGCGGGCGTGCGCCGCGCGGGGGGCTCCTCGGCGGGAGGACGGGCGGGGACGGGGCGAGCGCCGAGGCGACTGCGGGCTCCGGAGGGCTCCTTTGTCTAGGGCTCGCGGAGGCTGTTCCGATGGCCTGGGGACCAGAGCGAGACCCTGAGAAGACGGGCTGGGGCTAAGCGCTGCTCTGCGCGTGGGGAAAAGTTGCTCTAGTTTCAACTCGCGCCTGCGGTTCGGTCCTCGCTTACCGCCGTGCGCGCAGGTGGCTTTGCGCGAAGGCATGTCTGCAGGGAGGGCTGCTTGACAGAAATGCCCGAGAGCTAGAGAAATCTCTGAACCGACTCTGAAGTGGGACGAGTCTCCGTGCGCCTGGGTGGTTGTCGCTGGCAGAGCCGGTGCGCGCTCAGCCCTCTCACGGGCCATTCAGAATTTATGGGAAACTCCAACTCCAACGCGCTGTTTGACACGGTTCAACTGTGTAACCGTCAATTGCTAAAGAAAATGTGTACATTTAAGTATGTCTTTGAAAACACTCTCCGGAGCTGAAGAACCCAAAGGAGCACGTTTCCTTCTGCACTGGGTCTTTTGCATGAAGGATGTCTTGTTCCGTTGGGGTTCTGAAGAATTTGAGAGGGGTGGAATTTCTAAGAGTCAGACATTACAAACGCTTGTGTGTGTGTATTTTTATGATCAGTTTTGTCCAGAAAAATGAACCAGGTCAGTGGATTATTTATGAGCCTGCTAGCTCTCATCATGGTAAGACTAGATCAAATATTTAATGTGTTTTGCCTTCAGTTACATAGGAAAAACGTCTAAGAAAGCAACATTGGGATTTACGTTTAATGACACGGGCGGGCACTATGGGTGGCATTAGCGTTTGGGTTTTGAGCAGTGGAGGGAAACACACAGCTTTCACTCTGTCCCATTCCTTGCTTTTGCGTGGTGCCACTGATGCCCAAAGGTGGTTTTCCTGCCACAGACTGGGGTGGGGGTGAGGAGAGCCAGGTTCTGATGCGGCTGGTGCAAACTGAGCAAGCCATTTTTGTGCATAGGCTTCTCTTTTTTTCACTGAACTTGAACAAGAGCAGACTGAGGCTGCTTCACGATTAACCGGAAGGCCCCTCAGCACGCCAGTGATCCGTGCGGGCCATTCAGGAATCTAAGAGCAGCACAGATACTTAAACCCATTTCTTCGGGGCTCTTGCTTAAGTAACATATACTAAGGGTGGGCAGAGGGGTGAGGGTGGGGACAGAATGATGTTGAAGTTTTAATGGAATCAGCAAAACCTCAAAAATGTCTCTTTGGGGGATTCTGGGAGTTGTCCGAGAATTTTGATGAAACTCGGAGAAGCATGTCCAAGGGTTTCACGAATGGGCGACGTGGCCGTGGGGTGGGGTGCTTGGCTGGAGACGGTCGTCACCGAGGGCAGGCTTGCAGAAACATCCCCGATGTCCCCTTCCGAAGAGAAACGCAGATGATTCCAGAAATTAAGCCAGTAAGGGGCATTTCCTTCTCCTTCGTAGTCATCAAATGGTTTCATTTGAGAGAACAAAGGCAGGGCTGCCTGAAGAAGTTTAATTTCAATTTGGCTTAATGAATCCATAGGATATGGTCATGATTCGACTTTTTTGAAGAAAGATGCCTGTGTGACCAAAGGGAAAATCACGCAGTCATTTCTCCGTCAGAAGGTACCTCACGCCTTAGTCCTTCCCATCGCAGGTCAGCTGCTCAGCTCTAAGTGAGGGGAAGGGGGGGCCCTGCGTAACATGATGTCTGAGTCCCCGCCGCTCCTTCTGTGACTGTGCCCCTAATCTCTCTGCTTTAAGCAAACACGACTTGAAATGATGCTGCAAAATGCCTGAGCGCTGGGGCTCTACCCAGATGTTGCCATCAAATCAGGGTCCTCTGGGGACCCCAGACACCACTCGAAGGCAGAGGTTTGCACAAGTCACGTCCTGCGCCTCAACCACCCACAGGCAACAGGAGCCTGAGTCCCCCGTCGCCACATCCTCTTTGCAGCTTGCCCAGGGTGTGGTGCGGTGGAAACGGCCTCCGGGCAGTAAGATTTGGGCTGTGCCCCTTTTCTTCCCAGTCACCGAGCCTTTGCCAATCGCTGTGGTCCTCCGAGGTTGTGGTGTTCCACGTAACAGCAACAGGCTTGGGTGTGGAGTCCAAGATCTGATAAATTCCGCACTTCTCCATTCCTGGGGCAAGTGAGACTTACTCACCCTGCTCCTGGGGGGAATTAGTCTCTGGGCTTAACCTTCTAGTACCCTAAGGAAAGAAAACGGTCATCTTTCTAGGAGGAACCCAGGTGGAAAATAGATGACAGTGGCCTGTAGGAGACACCTGGCAGAGGTGATTTTCCCTGAGCAGAGGGTGACCTGCTTCTCTAGGGTGGGCACAAGACCCACCAGAGGCTGACACAGCCCCCGTCTTTCTAGGCACCGCTCATCGTACTGACTTGGGCCCATTTTCGGAAACGATCTCTGAGTAACGGCTCTGTGCAGGGGCACCCCTCCGCCTGACCGGGGCTGGCTGTCAGGGCATGGGCGGATGAATGCTCATTTACTGGATGTCGATAACATGTTTTTAGACCAAGGGAGTGTGCGCCCAGCCCCGTGTCTATGTGGTGACGAAATGTGTAGAGATGAGGCCAGCACGAGGCAGTTTGCCTTATTTTCTCCTTTCCTTGGGCTCCCCTGGAAGCTGGCAGCAGCTCCCTGGCTCCCACCCAACCTTGGACCAATGGTACTTGTTAGTGGGTATTTAAGCCAAAGGCTTTTTTTTAAAAAGATTTTATTTATTTGAGGGGCTCCTGGGTGGCACAGCGGTTAAGCGTCTGCCTTCGGCTCAGGGCGTGATCCCGGCGTTATGGGATCGAGCCCCACATCAGGCTCCTCTGCTAGGAGCCTGCTTCTTCCTCTCCCACTCCCCCTGCTTGCGTTCCCTCTCTCGCTGGCTCTCTCTATCTCTGTCGAATAAATAAATAAAATCTTTATTAAAAAAAAAGATTTTATTTATTTGAGAGAGAGAGATATCACAAGCAGGGGAGGGGCAGAGGGAGAAGCAGACTCCTCACTGAGCAGGGAACCAGATGCGGGGTCGATCCCAGAACCCCGGGATCATGACCCAAGCCAAAGGCAGACACTTAACCAACTGAGCCACCCAGGAGCCCCTAGGCTTTTTACTTTTAATTAATTTATTTGATTTGATTTTTAAGATCTTATTTCTAAGTAATCCCTACACCCAATGTGGGGCTCGAACTCCCAACCTTGAGATCAAGAGTCACATGCTCCACTGACTGAGCCAGCCAGGTGCCCGTAAACCATAGGCTTTTTAAAAGCTGGGACTGGATATCCCTTCAGCAATCCCCGAATCCCCCTGGACTGCAGAGCGAGAGATGAACCCCAGCAGTGTGGAGACATGGAGGTCATGTCCCAGAACCAGCCCGGTGGCCAGGGCCTCCAGGCACTGACAAGTGGGAGATGGCATGGGGAAGGAATCCTGGGATCCTGAGGTCCAGATCTTTATGCCGTTATTTGAGGTAGGGAGGGAAGAAGTGGGGTGGGGGCGGGGGGGAGGTGGCGACAAGGCCAAGTGGCGGATCTGGGAGAGCCCAGAGCTGGAGGCTGGGAGGCGGGCTGGATTAGAGGGAGCGAGTCAGCCGGCCTGTGCCTTCTTGTGTTTTTGTGTCATTTTTTCTGGGCACATTCAAAGAAAAAAGAACACTTTATTTCCATTACTACCGAGCTGCTGAATGAAGATAAAATAAACACATTTTTTTTCTGTAACTAAGGGACTCCCTCGACAGTAGGAAGGGGCAGAGCTGGAAGGGCTCCAAGTCCCCTGTGGTTTACTGCAATTCATGCGTGGCCATGGTCGTGGCCGTGAGGGCTCAGCCAGGCCTGGGACTTGAATTTCCTGCACCTCTGTTCTTCCCTCTCCCTGGGTGTGTTGTTTTTAAACCCTAATCAAGCTAGCTGGCTCTTTTCCTTGTTTCAGAGGAAAGGAGCTGGGCCGGAGGAAAGGGGAGGGAGGCCCTGCCCCGAGAGAGGAGAGAGGAGAAAGGAGATATGCTATTCTGGGCGAGCCCCGGGCCGCAGGGACGTCTGACTGACTGGAGGTTTCCCAGTGCTCCTAAGACTAGAATGATTTTCCTCCCCCCAGTTTTTTCTTTTAAAACATTTCAACTGAAAAGTCAGAGAAAGGGTCCGGTGAACCTTCCCTCAGAGCCACCAGTCATTACCATGTTGTCATGTTTGTGTGTGCACTGGCTCTAATTTTTGCAAATGTAATATATATAGTTTGATCCATTCTGTATAATATGTGCAACATAATTCATGTAACAGGGATACAATCTATATATAATACAATTTTTTGTTGAACTTCCGAGAGTTTGCGGACATGTAAATACTTCACCTCTTCTCTCCTAAGAACGAGGACATTCACCTACATAAGCAGAGCCCCATTATTATCACATTTGGGACACAGTTTGAGAAACTATTATCAAATATACAAATATCACAGTCTTTACTTCAATTTCCCCCACTCTCTCAATGGTGTCCTCTGTAGCATAGAGGGTTACTTCTGGAGACCGCGGACGCCCAGGGGCCGGAAACCACCTCTTGCCCTCACCTCTGTGCCTCTGAGGCCTGGATCATCATTACTGTGTAACGATGAACTGATTGTCATGAATGTCCCCAAACTGCGTGTGTCACACATGGTAGAGCACATTTCAGAACTTCTCAACCTAAGAGTAGAGGTCCCTTCAAGCAACAGTCCCTAAATTATAAGCATCTTGTGGCCTCCGTGGCCGCAGGCACTCTGCGGCTTGATGACCTCAGGCTTCAGCTCAGCTCCCTGCCCCACCGGAGAAACAGGCCCAGCTTCCCCTTTCCCCTTGCCTCCAGCACTCCCATCGTACTTAATTCCACTTCAAATCCCTTTCTCCCCCTTCCTACTTCTCTCTGTTTTGCTCAGCTGCCACAGATAAATCCACTGTCACTTCCTAACACCCTCTCCCCCCCCCCCCCCCCCCCCCGTCTCCCCCTCTTGGCTCCATTTGTGGGTCTAATCATGTCTGTTTTACACAAAAGTAGTTTTCACGATATACGCCGTATTAAAGAAGAGAACATCTGTGTTTGGAAATGCTGCCACGTTTTCCGATCTTGGTTTCTATTTATGGCATGAATTGCATTACGACAACAATAAAGGAGGGTTTCAAAGGTGTAAGTGACCCTCCTCATCCCGCCTGACCTAACGCATCAACCGTTTGAGTTTCCCGAGTCCTTTCCTGGCCGTGTCCACACAGAAACACAGAGGCTGCAGTTTCGTTTTCAGCAAAACGTTGTGAGTTGTGGGTTTATCACACTGTGGTTCAATGTAATAACAAGTGTGTGTCCTCACCTTCTCCGGCTCTCGGGGGCCTGAGAGGCTCCCCACTTCCTGTCCTCTCCTGAAACTTCGTTTTTCTCAAGAACCAGAAAGAGCGTTAGGCTAGAGAAAGGACGGACGATAGATGCCTCCCAATCAGCCTCATTGTCCCCGTACCCCCTTTCGTCATACCTCACAACGCCGTGTCCCACAGCCCACATTTTAGATGTTTCCCTATTTTCCAGGCAAACTAGGATTCTGTAAGCTGGTGTGGGAGGCTGACTGCCGTTTACAAGATTGATTTCGGTAGGTAGAAAATACATTCCACGTTCCAAACGAGCAACTCACAAATGAACGTTGGAGCACAGACCGCCGATGGGTGTGCCTGCTGGTACTTGTTTCAGTCTAAAAGCACAACCCGGACTCTTCTTTAATCCCAGACATGTCCGTCTTTTGTAGTCCATAGTCCATGAAAATGTTGTGACATTTCTCCCTTCCCCCCACCCCCACCAAGATGCACAGACATCTTCCCAAAGAGTGAGGGGTGGGGAGGGGCCCCTGAGAATGGGACCCCGGGGACGAAAGGGTAGTGCCTCGCCTGAGGCTCAAAACTGCCAGGAGAGCGGCTGGGGCTCCCTGGGCCCCGCACCCAGGGAACCCGAAATAGGACCTCCGTGCTGGCAGCTGTGCAAGTATGTGAGCCCAGGGATATATGAGCCATGGCCCCTGCTGCCGGGGCATCCAGAGCAAACAGACATAAAAGGGTAACTAATAATACGCAATAATCAGTGATGAATGACATATTAGTAATCGTACAGAGTAGAGAGAGGTCATCTTGGGCTGGGGTGAGTGAAGCTTCGTGGAGGGGGGTGGGTGGAAACTTAAGCCAGGCCTCGAAGGACACGGGATAATTTGGGGCAGCAACGGCGTGGGGTAGGGATACACTTGGGTGCGCTCGGTGGCCCACCTGCCCCTGATGACCTGGGGCGCCTGTTAAGCATGCAGCACCCACATGGATCTCTGGGACAGCAGCCCGGGAATCTGCCGGTTACAGCTTTCCCAGTGACCCCAAGGAGAGGAGCTGGTTGAGAGGAACCAGCACAGTCAGGGAGGGCCCGTGGAAGGGGGTGGAGTCGCTTTGCTTCTGGGCCCCGTCCCCCTGACTGGCGTGTAAGCCGGACAGCGGGATGGGCTGCGCACGTGTGGTGGCCCACTGGCCATTGACTCCCTGTCATTTATTGAAGGTTTCCACGTGCTAGCCACTGAGGGAAGCATCCGTCACACCTCATTGCCCACCTCAGCTCTAGGAAGCAGGGGTGTTAATGGTCTGGTTCTACACGCCAGGAAGTGAAAGCTCAGAGAGCCTAAGCAACCTGCCCAAAGTCACATAGCCAGTCGGCGGCGGGTCAGGGGTTCCAGGGCAGATGAGTGAGCCACGAGGTGTGGGCACGACAACAGCTACATGATGCCTCCGGAAGGTGGTTGGTCTAGGCTCAGCCGGCCACGTTCACTAGAGAAGGGCTATCTAGGCCGACTTAGGCCAAACCCATTTCTTTTTATTGACGTCAAGATAAATAATCCGTTGTATATTTGCCCAGCCTCTGCGGCGATGTCAACCACACCACACACGGCTCATCCTCTGTATTCTACACTCTGTGTGCAGAGAAGTTCGAAGCTCCCCTCTCCCAGGCAGGGAAAGTTCTGGACAGAGACCCTTGTCCTTTCTCATCATAACTGCCCCAGCGGCCCTAAGGATTATAAACTGTTTAATCCCTGTCCAAAAACCTGAACTGTCCGACCATCTCACACAAAGAATCCTTTGGTTGGGAAAATGGTATTCATTTCTACCCCTTGTGTCCAAAAACAGACGGATTTCCCCTGCCCTCCCCATTCACACGGTGAAGTCTGTTTTGTTTGAAAGGTGAGTCCCTCTGGGTCCACGTACAAACCACTGTCTTACGCTGCGGGCCACGGTGAGTCAGAACCACTCACATCCCGGCTCCTTCGGGAGAAGCTGAGCAACAGGGACAAGGGAAGTCTTGTCGACTCTGAAGGCACCCTGGGGCTACAAGTGTGAGCTGCAGAAACGTGCTGCGTCAGGCCGGCCGAAAACTCCGTTTACGATGGGATGTGCAACGGGCATCTCGAGCACCACCTGCCCCTCCCTCCTTCAGCATAAGGACTGTGTTCCCACAGTCGGAGCTTGGCCTTGCGCCAGGAACTCCATGCGGGCAGGACGGCGCCTGCCTTGCCTCCGAGAGCCTGGCACGTAGTAGGTATACGGAATGTCTTTGCAGAATTGGCGTTGCTGCGTGGCGGGGGCCGGGCTCAGGGCTCCCCATCAGTGGACACCAGAGCTTTGTCATCGCTCTCGCCCCCCACCCCGGCCGCGGGGGGGCGGGTGTTGGGAACTCCAGACTCCCTCTCGGAAGAGAGAAGGCGAACTGCCACTTGGCCATAGGACCTATAATTAATCTGTTCCCCGTGATACACCCATTGTTCGTGCTGGGTTTGCTGCGGTTTTTGAAAATGAAAACTGAGTGTCCTGAGAAATGAACTCACTTTGATCTCAACAAGTGAAGTCAAAGTACAAACTTTCTATAGTGTTTCTGCTTAGAGCGTGCTGACGGACGTCAAACAGACAAGTCGGGTCACGGACATTTCCAAAGGTCTGGGTGGTTTCATGACTAATCGCTGTAATTACATGCTTGTTCCGATACTGGTTCCCCTGGCTACAGAGAGAGTTTGTGGGACGAGAAATGGAGATTTGATCAGAAGAAGTTTAAATAGAAACAATCCTTTCTCCTGGGGTGGGGGAGGGGAGCGGAGGGACTTAGCCCACCCCCTGGGCTGAGAGGAAGCAGGAGCGAGAACAGAAGCGGGCTGGCAGCGCCCCCCCCCCCCCCCCCCCC
>NW_024424897.1:42495880-42660792 GCF_017311325.1 Ursus maritimus | reverse complement strand
AGCCCCCCCCCCCCCCCCCGCCAGACACCACCGTGCTGCTGCCCATGTGTGGAGATGCGGGGGTGAGGGTCCCACGTGTCAGGTTGTCATCCCAGCGAGCAGCAGGGTGATGTGGCACCACCCCCAGCCTCTCACCCGCTCAGCCTGGTGCAAGAGCCCATGTTCAAGGTGCAAAGGAAGGTTTCTGGGGCTTTCTCTGGCCATGGAGAAACTCAAACACTGCCTGGAGGAGGTCACACTGTAATATTGACCTCGTTTGCAATCTTCACCCAGCGGGATAAAAATATCTTTTTAAAAAAGAAAGCTTTTAAGAGAACATTCTTAGAAGCCAATTTTCTTAACTCTTACTTCTATATTCCCGGAGCAGCCTGCTCTCAACTGTGACCTGCTGGTCTCAGGAGAAAAGGTGGCCGTTGCTCTGTAAAATCAGAAAAGCAGGAAAGGAGAGTGGGAGCCACGGGCAGCGTCCCGCCAGCAGAAGGGGGTCCAGGCCAGGCCGTCGTCGTCTCCTGGCCAACTGGATGAGTCACCAGGAGGACCTTTCTTCCAACTGGGAGAGGCAGAAAAAAAGGAGATGTGCGCCTCCTGCCCGTTTGGTGGCTTTGGGTGGCTGTCACTTACGTTTGTACCCCAGGGTCTGTGATCAGGAGTGCTAGAGCCCGGAGCTGGCTGGAGAGAGGCCAGCCTGAAGTCATGAGTCAGCCAAGGAGCCTTCTTAACAGGCTTTCTTAGGACGTGGGCCATTTCAGCCTGTTGATGCAATTAAAAAAAAAAAAAGTACTGGGGGATATTTCAGGAAACAAGGTCTTTGTAATGCTCAGAAGAAAAATAGAGACGTGCGCATTATTCTTCCAGGAGCCGCTCGGGACAGGTGCCAAGAGATCAAGATCAGTTGCCTTAGGGGACGAACCCCTGAAGATACTGAAGAACATACATTGCCCCAAAAAGTTCACCGACACACACACACGTTTTCCAGCTTCCCTGCAGGACGCCCCAAGGGAGAAAGTACAGGAATCCTAGAACAACTCACTAGACCCCAGCGTGAGGAAGGTGATAGCGTCACTAGAATGGCTAAGTGTTTGCTCCCCCCACCACGATGTTCTTTGGAGGTGGGTGACGTGCCCCTCCCATGGACGTGGGGGATGTGCCAGAGAAAGACTGGAGGGTACAGCTGCTCTTTGAGCTGCAGTGTTTCGTGTTGTTTTTTAAGTCATCTCTACACCTCACCTGGGACTCGAACTCACGTCTCGGAGATCAAGAGTCGTGCGCTCCACCCACTGAGCGGGCCGGACGCCCCTGAGCTGCACTTTCAATGAGAGCAACAAGGTGGTGTCCGGATAGGAAGAAGTGCCTGCAGAAAACTCGGGGTAGAATTTTGAAGGTGGAGAAAGAAAGGTGGGGGAGGAGGAACCTTGGTCAAGGGCAGGCTCTGCCCGTTGGGTGCCATCGGGCTGCCCGTGGTAAAGCTCTTTATCTCTGTCATCTGGCCTTCAAGTTCGTCAGTGTTTAAGGTGGAGAACACGCCGTTGATAGAGGCCAAAGGGAAGGGCAGAGGCCTTCTTCAAACAACACAGTCAGAGACCACAAAGTGCCGGCTTAATTCAGCTGTGTATTTACCTACACTGACACCGCATCATCTCTCGAAAAAATTATGAACTTTAAAAAAATCCCTCGGCCTGGTACATGGTTACTTACGGTGAATGAGAGAAAGGGGGGTTAATCTGAAAAGTCCACGGGCGGGGACTGGGAGAGACTGGAGAGCGGCATGGAGACCAGCACAGTGGGGTTTTATCTAGATCACTCTTCATCAGAAATTCATGTTCTTCTCTGAGTGGTGTTTGCATCCTTGAGCCCGGGGTAGGGTCAGGGGTCGGGCCAAGCAGCTGGGTAGCGTAGAACCCAGGACGTCCACCCCGGCCCCTTACTTACACACCATAGACCCAAAGAGCTGGTCTCTCTCTTGTTGCTGTAATATTTTCGGCAGCAATCAATCCCTTTTAAATTTTCATTTTCTACTTTACAGAAAAAAGAACCCAACGAACACAGAGCTCTAATAACTTGCATCCCCTCGTGTTCATTTCTCATCCTTGCCCAAATTCGTGTACATAATCATCGGTGTGAACCTATTTGTGGTCTCATTTTTCGCTGCATTTTTATCTTCACCCTTGACGTGTGGATAGTTAAGATCTAATCAATGAAAGCCCCGAAGAGGTAGGAGACAGACAGTGCCATTATTTTGGCTATCCATTTCTAGCCGTCCTCCCACTGTGGGATTTGAAGGGGTAATATCAGATCTTTGCCATTGTGAATAGTGACAGCAGTCATCCCTAGACATCTCGACCTGAGCTAAGCAGAAACTCCCAGACTATCTCAAGAGCTTGAAAAGTTCAGGCCCACATGAAATGAAGTTAGCTGGAAGGTCTTGGCTCCTTACTACTTTATAACAGGCCACAGGTTTAAAGTCCAAGAGGGCTTGGATTTCTGCCCCACATTTGACGTGTGAGGCCTCGGTCCAGATTGCTGCGCTGACTTCCCCACACCGAGGCCCCGGCTAGCCCTCCCCACCAGACTGCGTGGGGACGGGGACACCGGCCATGCTGACGTCTGGAACCCGCATGCCCTTCTCCCCGGCTCTTCTGGCTTTCCCCGCCGGCCCACTGTAGCCGCCTAACAGGTAGACCCCCTGCCTCAGGACTTGCTGGGAGAGGCAGGCAGAACGCACGGTGAGCAGCAGGGCCCTTCCAAGCCCGGGCGGTCTTGCAGGGGCACACTGCGAACACAGCTCGGCGAAGCACAGATGGACTGGACACAGCCAGAAGCAGCTGGAATCTCGAAGGGCTGGGCCACAGGAAGAGGGGAAAAGTCCACAGCTAAGGCGCGAGGGGTGCCTTTGCTCTTGTCCTTTTAAAGTTATACCTATAATTTCTGTAAAATACGCGGCATGCTCAGCTTAAACGGTTTTAGGGTTGTCCTCGTTTATTTGCAGGCAGCGACTGCTTCTTTCTTTGTGTTTCTTTTCCCAGCACAGCATCCAGGACAAGGTAAGAGCTCTGCAGAGCTTTGGCGAAGCAAGCCGTCTTCTTACCTTCTTCTGAGGGACTGGTAAGCTCCAGGATGCAATTCCAGTCCCGCAGATGAAGTCAGTACTCTGTTCTTAGAGCCGATGCAAGACCTGGTGGTTTGCTGTCTGGTCTGGTTTGTTTTGTTGGTCTGGTTTTTTTCCTTTTGAGATGACTTGATTGTGACTTGATACCGTGTCTAGGTTGAAAGCTGTAGTTGATTTTATTGACGGCCGTATAGCAAACAGGATGTTTCACGACTGACAGATGCATTTGTAATCCCATTAATTCATGTCATTTACGATGTCCGGTGAGTTAATACCAAAGACAGTGGAATGCGTAATTCTGTTCTCCCTTTGCTGTGTGCCTTTCCAACAGAGCTCTCAATCCCATTGATACAAAGCTCCGAGGAGATCCACAGAGCTGAGCGCAGAGAAGTCGGCTCGGGTCCTCAGCAGATGGGTGTCACTGTCATCTCCTAGCCAACAGGATGGAGACCACGCCCTTAAATTCCCAGAAGGAGCAGTCCGCGTGTAAGGATAAAGAAGATTGTCAGGAAAATGGAGTTCTGCAGAAGGGTGTCCCTGTCCCCGAGGATAAGGTGGAGTCTGGCCACATCTCCAACGGGTACTCAGCGGTGCCGAGCCCGGGTGCCGGAGATGACACTCGGCACTCCATTCCGGCTGCCACCACCGCGCTGGTGGCCGAGGTTCATGAAGGGGACCGGGAGACGTGGGGCAAGAAGATGGATTTCCTCCTCTCCGTCATTGGCTATGCCGTGGACCTGGGCAACGTCTGGCGCTTTCCCTACATATGTTACCAGAATGGAGGGGGTCAGTATCACGGGCCACAAGCGGAGGCTCTGACCCGGGGATGGTCTGCAGGTCATGTCTTCTCTGTCTTGGGTAACTGATGAGTCTGGGGGCATGATTGCTTAGACTCTCAAGCTGGTCCCAAACACAGTCAGCATGTCTGAGGCTCCCTGGGTTATGAAGTTGGATAAAAGCTCTCCCAAACCTGACCTCGCCAGATTTTCAGCATCCTTAGTGCCTCATGTGTGGGAGAGCCCCCTCCTCATCCCTGCATTACCCAAGCTCCACCGTCACAGCGAGATGTGAGAATAGCCGTCCGCGCTGTGCAGGCTCTGCTCGGCAGAGGCCAGAGAGGCCAGATCTGTGTAAGGGAAACCTGGGAAGGGGCCCCAGGGTCCCAGGCCCTCGGGGGGCCTTTGGAGCTGTGCCTGGTCAGAGAAGCACGTCTGCTCAGGCCCAGAGCCGTGAGTTGGAATGTGAGCATGACCCAGAGTTGAACCCAGCCACGGCAGGGCCTTCGTGATGACGCCGAACCATACAATGCATCTGCCTTCTGTCTCCTCCAAGAGTGCTAGGTTTTTGAGGCTCGAGACTATTTCATATTCCTCCTTTGACCCCCCCAACACCTTCAGAGCAACTAACTTGTAGATTATCAGAAAGAGTGGCTGACTGTAGGCATGGCTGTGGGAGCCGCAGGGAGTGGAGTGGAGAGGAGTGAGTAGGTATGGGCCCTCTGTGTTGACATTGGACTTGCTATCAAAATGGGAAAAGGACGAGAAATGGAAGTCAAATCAGTCAATATTTATTTTGACAGAGGCTCTGGCAAATGACTTGGGAGGGCAGCTAAAGTGAAGTTTGGGGAGAACTCCTTAGTGTCCTCATTTCCTCCACGGCCTGACACAGAGCTGCCTGGGTTTGCTGCATTTTTTAAGGACCTTGGTCCTCGCGGCTGCAAAGCCAGTTCTGGAACACCCCCCCCCCCAAGCCCAGCCCTCCCTGCCTGGGAGGAGCGGAAGTTACCTCCAGCTTGGTGGGGGGGCAGGCTCACCTTTAACCTGAGCTTTCTCTCAGGGGCTGGGGCGCTGGTGACGTTTTTCCTACACTCATTCCCCACCCTAAAGCCCATCAAGCAAACACCATGAGAACACAACGTGGTTCTTATTCTCCAGCCAGATGCACCCGGAGCGATTGTAAGTGAGGTGGGACCTTTCTGAGTTGCCCGAATTCTGGTTTCTAGGTTCACAGCACCTTATGGGAGGGAAAGTTAGTGGAGAAAATCACAGCTGACCCACCCCTTGGGTTGAGACTGAAGCGGCAGGTGAGCGATCCCCCACCTTGGTGTTTCCAAATTCTGCCTCAGCCACGAGAGCCAGGGGACGCCGGCATCTCCAGGGACGCAGCAGCCCCGCGCTTCCTCGTTCTGTGACAAACTACCCTTTCCAGCCACATCTGCAAAGGGGGTCCAGAAGGGACTTAGTGGAACTGTGGCGACAGAGCCCTGTATCAGTGATGAGGGTCGGCAGCCAGGGGTAATAGCGATGGACACAGTTAGGAATTCAGGGGCTTGCCGATGACCGCAGCCGTTGTGCAGCCTGTCACAG
Organism: Ursus maritimus; assembly: GCF_017311325.1. NCBI lineage: Eukaryota > Metazoa > Chordata > Mammalia > Carnivora > Ursidae > Ursus > Ursus maritimus. Next base: position 42,655,320 of record NW_024424897.1, on the reverse strand, counting down.
ATGATCTGTCCCAAGGGTCTCACTCTCGTTGCATCAGAATCACCTGGGCCACTTACACCCACACCTGGAACTTCCGCATCAGGGGCTCTGGGTGGATGTGCGTTCCTGAGCTCGCCGGGGATTCCCTGTGATTCCCTCGTGTGGCTGGCCTTGGGGAGCTCAGTCCTCCTCAACCCTGTCATTTCATAAGGGAAGAGACACGTTCAGGGAGGGGCGGTGGCCCAGGGTCCTCCGGGTGATTAGAAGTGCAACCGATTGCGGCCTGGTCTGTTGATCCCAAACCCAGATTTCTTTCCACATACTCTCTGCCTCCTCCGTTTACTCTCTGAAACCCCATTTGACCGTGGAGCTCTGGGAACGCGCTAAGCCCAGGGGAGCATAGTGTGAGGTCACTCAGCACAGAGCGGCTTCATGAGACTCGGGCATCCGATGGCCCCGTGAATCTCGGCGCGACCCCGGGTGTCCAGATCAGTTGAGCTGTCCTGGGGCAGATGTGGGCAGGAGGTGAAAATGTCTTTTGTCTGCCTCAGGGGCGTTCCTCCTGCCCTACACGATCATGGCCATTTTCGGGGGGATCCCACTGTTCTACATGGAGCTCGCGCTGGGCCAGTACCACCGAAACGGATGCATTTCAATATGGAGGAAAATCTGCCCAATTTTCAAAGGTAACTGAAAGGCTGGAGTGGGGGGCGGGTAAGTGGGTCCGCAGGGAATAGGGAATTTCCATCCATGCATGGGAGCTGGGGACCTTCTTCTGGAATCAATTAAGCCTTAATGTATCTCTGGACAATAACTTGAGTAATTCAGTTTTTGACTGCTCAAGGGGGATGAGATTGTGAAAGGGAAACAGAATAAATGGCAATTAAAAGTAAACTTGGGGCATCTGGCTGCTAGAGCATGTGACTCTTGATCTCAGAGTCATGAGTTCAAGCCCCACGTTGGGTGTAGAGATTACTAAAAAAAATAAACTTAATAAAGTAAAATAAGCATTTTAAAAAATAAAAGTAAACCTAATAGAGTCCTATAAATATAAAGGATAAACGAATGAGGAAGAGGTGGGGGATGGGTAAAATGGGTAAAGGGGACTGGGAGGTGCAGGCTTCCAGTTACAGAATGAATGGGTCCCAGGGATGAAAGGCACAGCGCCGGGAATATAGCCAATGTGCTGTAATGGCGTTGTGTGGTGACTGATGGCAGCTACACTCGTGGTGAGCAGAGCATGACGCAGATTGTCAAATCACCTGTTGTACACCCGAAACTAATGTAACGTTGTGTGTCAACTATACCCAAATACAACTATTTTTTAAAGCAACCAGAATAGGGCACCTGGGTGGCTCAGTCCGTTAAGTGGCTGTCTTTGGCTCAAGTCATGATCCCAGGCTCCTGGAATGGAGCCCCGCATCCCATCAGGCTCCCTGCTCAGCGGGGAGTCTGCTTCTCCCTCTAACCCTCTCCCGCTTGTGCTCTCTCTCACTCTCTCAAATAAATAATAATAATATAAAAAAATAATAAAAATCTTTAAAAAAATATAAAGCCACTGAAATAGAAGAAGTTTAAAGCAGTAACGGCACACACACACATTTTCCCAAACGTGGGATGTTGCAAATACATCTAAAGAATCTGCCACGTTGCCACCTGTCCGCCCTCTCCCAGAGTCTGGGGAACGTCAGCCCCGGCACTCCCCCTCCCCTGAGCCGCAGGCCCTCCAAGGCCCGGCTCAGTCAGCCCGCCCTGTAAGCGTGGCCCCTCCCCCTCTCCCCCAGGGATCGGTTACGCCATCTGCATCATCGCCTTCTACATCGCCTCCTACTACAACACCATCATGGCCTGGGCGCTCTACTACCTCATCTCCTCCTTCACCGACAAGCTGCCCTGGACCAGCTGCACGAACTCCTGGAACACCGGCAACTGCACCAACTACTTCTCCGGGCACAACGTCACCTGGACGCTGCACTCGACGTCCCCCGCGGAAGAATTTTACACGTAAGTGCATGTAAGTGAGGGGTGGTCGGCTAGAGGTAGGCCACACCCCGGGGCGTGGCTTCTGTGGAGGGAGGCGGGGCCAGGGGCTCTAAGCCTCTTTCCTGGTTTCCGAGAAGCTCTTAAGGCAAGAGGAGTAAATGTAGGTGAGGGAGCGGCAGGGCCGGCCCCAGGCACATGTGCAGCTGGGAAACTCGACCTCGAGTGCTCCCTAATCTGGCCCTCTGGGCTGTCCCCCCACCCTTGTAATGTGCCAGGCCAGGCTGCCCCCAGGCGGTTCACATTCCAAAAAGACTCTGCGGCGTCAAAACCACCCTTCCTCCTGGGCCCCGCTCTGCCCGTTGTTGGGGAATCAAAGCCTCCCCCTGCTGCAGCAGTTTGCAGCTATTCAGAGTCTCTGGTGTCATGTGTTCGCTTCACAAGCGGCACCTACCCTTTGGAAGAAGATGCCTGGAGTACGCAGTACTCTTTAATGCCGGCATTCCGGGCAGCTGCAGCCCCGGAGAGCGTGATTGTGGGGTGGGAAGGGACCCACCACCCACCCATACAAAAGCCGCCCCAGCCGGGAAAGGAGATGCCTGGGAGCCGGCCTCGGGGGCTGAGTGCTCTTCCCAGGGGCTGTGGGCCCAATGCGCCGCTCTGTCGTTGAGGAGGGGCAGAGCTAGCTCTTTCCGAGGCTTGGTGACCGCTCGGTCCTTGCAGCGCGGTGCCCGTTTCTTCTCTTGGCACCTGCCGGAGGTATGGCAGGCCGCCGGCTCCGCTCGCTGCTCAGGCCATCTCACGGGCTTTTCTCTGCCACTCACTCCAGGCGCCACGTCCTGCAGATCCACCGGTCCAAGGGCCTCCAGGACCTGGGGGGCATCAGCTGGCAGCTGTCCCTCTGCATCATGCTGATCTTCACGGTCATCTACTTCAGCATCTGGAAAGGCGTCAAAATGTCTGGCAAGGTGAGGGGAGCTGGCTGCGATCCAGGCCGGCCACGGGGCCACGGAGGAGTCAAACTCAGAACTCAGTAGCCTGGACAGAGGGACATTGTGTCCTTCCACAGCAAACACGATTCGTGACGCTCAATGTCTCTTCACCAAATCTGTTCAAGAATTCTAGAAATGAGCCAATCCCAGGAACCATCACATGAGTTTTAAAAAATTCCTTGAACCCACCTGTAGTGTCACAATTAATAATCATGGCAATAATTTATTGAAAACCCACGATGGGCCATAAGCAGTGCTTTATATACACTGGCTACTGTCTTGCCTTTTGCTGGGTGTTTTCCCCTATTGCAGGTGGGAAGTGGGTTTGGAGGCGGTAACACTGGCAACTTGGGAATCAGATCCCCGTCTGATTCTAAAGGCCTTGATATTTCTGCCGCATCACCCTGCCTCCGACAGTTACAGAAAAGAAGAGGGACATCTCCTTTCTTGGCGGTTTTCAAGCATAAAAGACACCAACATTCACATGCTGACAGTCCGTGTTTCCACCCCCTCCTTCGCAGGTGGTATGGGTGACAGCCACCTTCCCTTATATCATCCTTTCCATCCTGCTGGTAAGGGGGGCCACCCTCCCCGGAGCCTGGAGGGGTGTTCTCTTCTACTTGAAACCCAACTGGCAGAAACTCCTGGAGACAGGGGTAAGATAATGGGGAAAATGATGGGTACCTGTCTGTCGTTTTACTAACTGAAGCTAGTCCCCCCCGCCCCCCGCCCAGTAGGGACAACTGAAATTTAGGCTCAATGGCAAGTCTTGGATAATGTTTTAAATCAGAAGTGCAAGCATGAAAAGTATAGTCAAGGCCAGTGGGTTTGTTTATGCCAAAGTGTGAGGAAGAGGAGTCACATTTCTTTGTACTTGGTATGTGGCCGCCCCCCGGGAGGAGCTTTGAGAGCTGGGTTTTCACTTTGCACGGAGCCGCACGGACCTCACCCTTGCCTCTGCTGCCGTCCAGGTGTGGGTGGATGCGGCCGCTCAGATCTTCTTCTCTCTCGGTCCTGGCTTTGGGGTCCTGTTGGCTTTCGCTAGCTACAACAAGTTCAACAACAACTGTTACCAGTGAGTATCTGGGGCTCCCCAGGGCAGGCTTAAAAGTGGGGGGAGCAGAGTCAGCTGGCCCAGAGGAAGGTGATCGAACTAATGGCCGCAAACTTGGCCGGGCTCAGGCACTTCACAGGCCCCTGACCAGTTCCCCCATGGCCAGAGCCCACCCAGTCCATAGCCTCCCCCAGGCCAGTCAGGGATTGAGAGGGGCCCCCGGCCACTTCCGTTTTGTGACAGCTTCTCACACACACACACACAATTTTTTTAATTAAGAAATTCCACAGCAGATTTACAAAAATTGCAACGTATATTAAATATTTAGATTCCACTTATTAATGTGTTTAACAAAAATTGTAATGTGATTATTTATGTCCATATTCACAAAAGTATAACGATTGAGCTATTTTGACCAGTGCAAAATGCCACTGTGATTTTTGTGGCAAAATCTCATTTCAGAAATTTTGACAAAACGGGGAGTGTTGTACCAATTACGATTTCACTACCGCTCGCCGTCTCTAGAGTTAACTTCGGTTGAATGTCCTCTCACGGATGGCAGTGTCCAGCAGTCTCATTGTGCTGTCCATAAGATGATTACAGAATTCATTTTTTTCTTACAAAGGAACCCAAGGACCCCTTACAAGGACCCCAAGCAATGTGGCATTGCACTGGGACACCAGCCTGAAGCTGGATGACGAGGTCTTCTTTTAAAAGAGTCACGATATTCCCTGTGACAGGCTCGTAATGTCATTGGCACATAAGGTCAAAAGTCTAAATCTGAGGCCCCGCCTCCCATCCAGACCCTGCTTCAGAGCACTTCTTGTTTGAAATCAAAAGGACTGTGTCCTTCCAGTTCGCCACGGGACGTCACTATAACCAGTCCTGCCCAGCGGCCTCCCCCCGCCGTGTGTGGTGCTAAGGGCAGCCCGTGCTTCGGGCCGCCAGCCCGCGTGAGAGGCCGGGCCTGCGAGGACAGGAGGGGTCACCAGCACGGGCTTGAGGGGCCTGCGGGCCTTGGCTGGAGACACATGCTCTCGAAACTCTCTCCTTGGAAATGTCTCAGTCCCCGTGGCTTTTCTGCTGCAGAGACGCCCTGGTGACCAGCGCGGTGAACTGCATGACAAGCTTCGTTTCCGGATTTGTCATCTTCACGGTGCTCGGGTACATGGCCGAGATGCGCAACGAAGATGTGTCTGAGGTGGCCAAAGACGCAGGTGGGGACTTGGCTTCTCTTTACGTCCCGTGCTCTCACTGGACTGCTTGCTGCTCTTTAGATCCTTACAGATACCTAACTTCGGAATTATTTCTAAATGTTCCTTTAAACACAGTCCAAGTTTTGAGAGAAACTTACTGCCTTCTGTGAGCTCAGCCATGATGGGGATGGGGCAGCTCCCCTGAACACGTGGCTTGGATGAGGGCTTTTAAAACCAGGGGGTTTGGGTCCGGCGATGGGTCCAAGTCTAATAAGCACCTGATTACTAATCCGTAGAATTTCCCCTTGCAGAAAAATAAAATGTAGATGATGTAATCACCCTACTGGATTGTGAGGTTTTTGTGGAAAAGGAGTGACAGATGTTGAAAAAGTGACCATGGAATCCTGCGGATGGAATCCCAGGGCTTTCTTGTCAACATGCTTCTGTCTTTGGCCCGATGCACAGCTCTGATCATCCCCGTACCCCAAACTCAGGCACCCCAATCTAGCTCGTGAGAGGTGGAGGACATGTCCCTCACACTATCAAAAGGGACTTTAAAATAGCGGGTGGTCTTTATCCCAAGGCCTCTACGACTCTTCTGGAATCAGTTCACATGTCCCACTGTTCCGGCGCTAACGCATCCGAGAGCTAAAAGCCCTAGAGCTCTCTGTCCTGGCCCTGAATTATACGGTGGAAGCTTATCCCCGGGTGCAGCTTTGCCAGTCTCAGCGTCTTGGGTTTGTTTCCATCCCCCCCCAGTGACCGAGGGTTCGCGCTCTTCAAGATGGCTACTGTCCCCTCCCTGCCTCGCGTGATGTCGGGGTGGGCAGGGGGGATGGTGTGGCGTGACAAGCAGTCGGCATGTGTTAAAGCCTAGTTCACGTGTAAGGGCTCGTGACCAGAGCTGGAGTGGTTGGTGTGGCTGAGTTTCCCCCGAGACGTCTTCGCAGGGCAGGTGTCGGTGACCGCGTCCCCGTGTCTCCCGCTCTGTCTCAGGCCCCAGCCTCCTCTTCATCACGTACGCAGAAGCCATAGCCAACATGCCGGCATCCACCTTCTTTGCCATCATCTTCTTCCTGATGCTAATCACGCTGGGCCTGGACAGCACCGTGAGTGAATGCGGGGGGAAACCTGGCTTTCTGGAGGAGACAGGGGAAGAGGGGGAGGAAGGTGCCCCTACGGCTCCCATCCTGGCCGCTCCCTCCCGGTGCCCCCAAGCCCCCGGTTCAGGCCTCACTGCTGGTGCTCTTGGCCGTCTAGGGCGCTAGAGGGTCGTTCATGGGCTAATGAGGGTGAGGTGTCTGCACGGGCCGGGCTCCGATACGTCAGCTGCTATTACTGTGCACTGTCCCTGGACTGGAGGGCAGCACCTAGAGGCCAGAGCAAGGTCGCTCTGTGTCCCGGTGCCCTGCTGCCCCGCATCTGGCCCAGCACCTCGTACTTAGCAGCGTGGGATGACTCTCAGCTTTGAGTTGGCCTTTCTGGCACAACCGCAGTCTCCCCGAGAGAAGTCCTGTCCAGGCGCTGTATTTTCTTTCCTTGATGTCCTTGGGGGTAGGTTCTAAATGACTGTGCCAAACGGGGTGATACGTTGCCAACGAGGGCCGAGGTATGCGGGGAGCCGCTCATGACCAGCCACTGTCCCTCCTGTTCGCCATCCCTGAAGGTAACAGACTTGTTCCGAGCCTCTCCTGTGACTGCTTGCGTGCCCCTCTCAGTTTGCAGGCTTGGAGGGCGTGATCACAGCTGTGCTGGACGAGTTTCCGCACGTCTGGGCCAAGCGCCGGGAGTGGTTTGTGCTTGCCGTGGTCATTACCTGCTTCTTCGGATCCCTGGCCACCCTGACTTTTGTGAGTACCACACCCCAGCTTTGAGGTCTTTATCCCAAGGCCTCTACGACTTTGGAATTATTTCTGAGGAGCCCGTCCTAGGGCAGCAGAACCCCACAAGAACCCGCTCCCTCGCTTCCATGCTCCGTGGGCCAAAGGAAGAGGGTGGACGCTGCTGTGAAAATGTCACCAGGGGTCAGACCAGTTGTCCTGCAGCATCTGTGTGCAGAATCCGTGCGTGGTAGCCGGAGGGCTTCGCGCCGTACGGAGACCCAACTAGCGTTCCGGGTCGGCAGGGGGTCTGGAGAAGAACTAAGATTTGCTTTGGGGATTATTGCCCTGATGTCCTGATGTGCAGAATATCTGGGGGCTGGCATCTCATGTTAATCTCACTTGGTCTCCTCCAGAGAATTCACAATCGTGAAGAAGTCAGACCCTCTCCCATGATTTTTTTTTTTTTTTTGTAGCTGAAGCCAATATGGTAAAACAGAATCAGACAGCACCTACAGGCGTCCTAGGCTTGTGTTCTCCTGACTCGGGGCAGATTTCGAAGAGCTGCCTCTTTAAGCCCCGGGGGGGGGGGGGGGGGCTGAGGAGGACCCAAGGGATTGGCCAGCTAAGACGGAAGGCGAAACCAGGACCACGTGCTCAGCGTGCCTGTTATTGCGAACTCGCCCAGATTCAGTCTTCAGGGACCAGGATCCTTGAGGGTGGAGTATGCAGTAAGCGCGGCGTAAGTGGAAGAAAGTTGAAAACAGATGCAGGGGCTCGTTTGAGTTTGTGTCCTAAGAGGAAGCGAGGAGAGAGAGCTCTGCAGGACGGAAAGACGTCTGACGGCGGGAAGCCGGCCCACGCGGCGGGCGCCCGTCCAGCAGGCAGGCTCTGGGACCTTTATATCAGGCCCAAGGCGGGAATGAGCCAAAGTTAAGAAGCGGCTCTTGGCCTTCATCGTAAAGACGAGGCAGTGCCTCAGAGGGCCCTTAACCCGCTTTGCGGTCTCGTTTCCAGGGAGGGGCCTACGTGGTGAAGCTGCTGGAGGAGTACGCCACGGGCCCCGCGGTGCTCACCGTGGCCCTCGTAGAGGCCGTGGCCGTGTATTGGTTTTACGGTAAGATGCTTCCCTCCGCCAGTCTGGAGCCCTGCTACACCGGCCTGCAGCCCCCAGACTAGAGGAGGGCTGATTTCATCAAGGAAAGCCAGGCCCGGGTACGAGGTGTCCCCTAGCCACCCCAGCCGAGCGCCTTCTCAGAAACAGGCCACCGTTGCCTCCGCGCTCCGCACCCCAAGTCCCCCGCCTCGTGGGAGGGCGCTGTTTCCTTCTGAGCTTGACCGCTGGCCCAGCGGACGCAGGCCGAGGCAGCTCCACAGAGCTCATCCGGAGCGGTCGCCGAGGCGCCGGCCGGGCTCTGAGAGCAGCACAGACGGCAAAGCGCTAGTGCGCGGTGGCTGCGGGTGTCGGGTGTGCGATGTACTACCAGAGCCCCCCCAGAGCCCCGAGATGGAGTTTAGATCATGTGCCAGGGAAGAGGCAAGAAGGTGCCTGTGTGAAGATCTGCACTTGGTAGAATCCCCCCTTCACCCCCCCGTGATGCTGGGATGGCATCTGAGAGCAGTGACACTCGCAGGAGCACCGAGAGCGGGCCAACGTGGGTCCGTTGGCAGGGGTCCCAAGAATCCGGGGGTGGGGATGGGGATGACCCAGGCAATTGAAATGAAGAGAACCAGCTTCAGGGCCTCCTGGCTGGCTCAAGTCCGTAGAGCATGTGACTCTTGATGGCAGGGTTGTAAGTTCAAGTCCCATACTGGGTGTAGAGATTACTTAAATAAATAAATAAAATCTTAAAAAGTGAGAAAGAAAACCAGGTTCAGAGATACCCCTCATCTTTAAAATCAAGCACTGATTATTTCATTTTGAAAATGTATTGATTTTCCTAGTTTCCATGGTAATAAAACAGTTTAGCATGCTTGTCATTACACATACCATGAAAAAGGGGAGGCCCCATATTTCCAGTTGCACATGAGCCCAGTTTTTTAAAAAAAGAGTTCCTCTCTCCTCAGTGATTCAGAGGACAGCGGTCAGGGCACGTGCATGGCTGTGGACCTCCTGCGGCTGGGGCTTTCGGGGAAGCGACTGTAGAACGCCCCGCCTTCCCCTTCCTGATTTCTCACCAGTTCTCACGTTCACATACTTTTTATAGAAGAACCTTGATCTTGATCTGGCATGTGAATGGGCAATCTGTGGTTAAAATTTTCTCTTGAAAGTTTCTAGTCTACGGTCCAAGTCAGTCTCTGTCGAGTGGGTTCACAGCTCCCAGACAAAATTCGACTTTCTTTTCTAAAGTAACAATAAAATAAAATGTGTGCTGAGATCTCAGAAATCAGTACAGTGTGGGCAGCGGGAGGGGCCTTTGGGTCCCTCCTCAGATGTCCACCTAACCCCCCACTCTAGGTAGAGAGAACGTGGGTTGCTGTCCAATGCGGTTTTGTGACAAGTCCGCTGTCCCACTTTCAGACCCGATTGGTGCCCCTGAGCCCCTGCTGTGCACAGACTCCAGAGCCTGTAGCGTCTCTGACCGGCAGGGGCTAAGACAGTCCGTGTCCTCCCTCAGTCAATCTCTTTCTCTTGCGGGTGACTTTAGGCATCACTCAGTTCTGCAGTGACGTGAAGGAAATGCTCGGCTTCAGCCCCGGGTGGTTTTGGAGGACCTGCTGGGTAGCCATCAGCCCTCTCTTTCTCCTGGTGAGTGGTCATTTCCCTCTCCTTCTGGCCCCGGAGAAAGATTCACCCAAACACTATATAGCGTAAATCACAGTGAAGTACAGCATCGATACAGGAGAGCGTGCAAACCCTAAGTGCACATCCCACTGGAACTTTATAGCTCAAGTGCATTTTCGCAGCAGAAACCATGCTAAGAAACAAAAACATGACCAGCCCTTCAGGAGCCCCTCCGGTGTCCCCTCCGAGTTGCTGTGCTCCCCATGCTCCCCCCTTCTGACTTCCAGTGCCACGGAAGGGTGGTCTGGGCTGGAGTCCTGCTGCATGTGTCCGTCACTCCCCTGCTCAGTGATGATGACAAATAGCATTTACGAGCATGACGTGCCAGACCAGACTTTGTGCTAAACTTAGCCCGTGGCTCTGTTAATCCTTCCAACAATTCTGCGAGGAGTGTAGTCCTAATACCCCATTTTACAGGTAAGGAGATTGATGCCTGAGGGTCCCAGGTCACACGACACATAAGACCTGATCAAGAGCTGGGAAGGATTTACTGAGCTGCTATTGAAGGCCCTGGGAGGAGGGTGCTCGTAATTTCGTAGTCGTTTTCTTCAAGATGCCCCACGCGGAAGTCCTCAAGTGTGGACTTGAGTCAAAAGTAGAATCCATTTAACACCAAAGAGCCTGGGTGAGAACATTTTGTTCCAAGTGTTACCTCTTTGCCAAGACGTGTTCGTGCTCAGTCCCCCCCACCCCCCTCGGCAGCAAGTGCCTCTGCTCACCCCGGTGTCCCCTCCTCGGGAGACATTGGCCCGAGGTGGCGGAGCTGCCTGCTCACATCCCGGGCGTGCTGTGGGGTAGCCTGGGGGAGAGCTCACTCTCCAGTTCTTTCATTGAACCGTAACTTGATCTTGGAGGGAGTTTTTTATCTTTGAGAGCCAGAGAGCTTGTTGGACTCGTCCTTCCACCAGGCTCCAGCTTGTTAGGAACGTCTGGGCCAAACATTTTGTCTTAGGGGCATCTCAGCCCTTGACGCAGAGCTAGCTGTCCCTTCCCCATCTTGTTTAAAACACCACCACCACCCAGAAAAACCCTTCATGTATTCTGTTTTGACTTTCTCTGGGCGGCCCTTTGCTTGCTACTTTTTGTAGCCCTACGTCTGGACGCTGACGTGGAAGAGGAACAGTACGCTCTTGCCCCTGCGACGCCGCATGGGTCTCTCTGTACCCCAGGGTCCCTGCTTCCCTTCCATTCCCCTGGGCCCTGGAGGTTCCTGAAACCAAGCCAAGCACCGCCCCAGGCAGCGGATGATTCTCAGTGCCCAGTGGCTGTGGGGTTGCTCTGGGCTCTAGGGTCCCCTGCACTTGGCTGGTAGTTCCTATTACTGTATCAGCTCACTGGGGCTTTTGGGTAGGTTAAATACACACGCAGATTTTTCTTTCACATTTTTATTTAAGTTCTAATTAGTTGGCAGTGTCATATTTAGTAGAGTAGAATTTAGTGATTCGTCACTTACAACACCCAGTGCTCATCACAACAAGCGCCCTCCTTAGTCCCCCTCCCCCACTTAGCCCAGCCCCACCCCTTCCCTCCATCAGCCCTCAGTTTGTTCTCTATGTTAAGTCTCTTAACGGTTTGCTTCCCTTTCTCTCTCTTTCTTCCCTTTCCCCATGTTCATTTGTTTTAAAAGCATGTCTTTTTTTTAAAAATATTTTTATTTATTTATTCGACAGAGATAGAGACAGCCAGTGAGAGAGGGAGCACAAGCAGGGGGAGTGGGAGAGGAAGAAGCAGGCTCATAGCGGAGGAGCCTGATGTGGGGCTCGATCCCAGAACGCCGGGATCACGCCCTGAGCCGAAGGCAGACGCTCAACCGCTGCGCCACCCAGGCGCCCCAGCATGTCTTTTTTTTTAAATCTGGGCGTTCTAGTTGTTTTCAGGGCGAGGGGTGGCGTGAACCGCCTAGCCCGCCATCACTAGACGCAGAAGTTCTCACATACACGGATTAGTCATATTTATTATTACCAGTGCCTCTTGATAATCTACTTAAATCCTTTCATTTGGTTTTCAAAGGAAGAGGAGACACAGCCTTAGCTCCTTGAGGGGAGGAGCTGTATCTGTTTGTTTGCTTGTCTATGTTAGTCTTCCCCACGCAGCGAAGAAATGCGTGCGGTCCGGGGCTGGGATTTGGGAGAGGCGAGTAAGGCATTCACCGCAGGTGTCAAATTTAAGGGGGGGCGGAGGGGTGCCAAAAAACTCAGGAATCAAGATAAAGACTATTTTAATATAATATTTTTTAAAAACCAAAATTAATGCCAAAAAGTCCCCAGTCAACAGATTTCAACATTTTAAATAAACACAAGATCTGACCCTGGACTTGCATGTCTCTCCTCACGCACTGTACCCTAATCTGGCCCTGTCAGATCTTGTCTTTATAAATATCGTACTGTAATGTTACTCCTTGATGCCTAAAATTGACTTACCTGTTGTGCCCAAGGTGAGTGCCTCTCACGCTCCGCCCTCGTCCTGGCCCCCAGGCTTTGAGTACCCCGATCTCTGTGACCCTCCGGCTGTCTTGCAGCCTGGGTGAGCCCTTGGTGTGCAGTCAGGGAGTTCCCGTGCCCAGCAAACGTCACGCACAGATCTGCGTGGAGGCCTCTCTCTCCTAATCCCTGTGATGTCTGCTTTACACCCTCCCTCTAAAGGCAAGGGCTCTCGTCTTCCACGGCTGGGTTTACTCACCAGATCCCTTGCTCTGCACTTTTTAAGGCTGCCTTCAATAAACAACGAGTAGCTTACTAAAAATACTTGAAACTGAAGCCAAGTTACAAAAAAAGAAAGTATTATCTGTGAGCAGGGAGAGGCGGGGCCGAGCATGGGGCTCGCGGGGAGCAATGCACGCTGGCCGCAGCAGGAGCCCAAGGCCTCTCTGGACTGTGTTGGATTCCACACACCTGACATCACCGCCAGAGGAGTTATAGAAGGGGGGGCTCCTCACTGTGTCCATCCCGTCTTTCCGTGTTCCAGAACTGGCTCCCTTAGTAGCGGGGTCTAGGGGGAAGAGAGTAAGTCCGGAGAAGGGTCTGCGGTTGGCCGGGCTCCTGTTTGGAAAGCTTCCCCCAGACTCAGGGTAACACTGTTGGGGAGATGGATGTATGTTTAACAACTTCCCTTTTATTACCTGCAGACAAAGAAGAAAAGATATAAATAGATGTTTAACCACACAAATAATTTACATTACTGCTTTCTTTATGAGTACGAAGTAATAAAATAAAATTAAATCAAGAGCAATAACGATTTCGGCCCCGTGGTTACTAGGCAAAAACTGGTATTTACGCTCTCTCTGGAAACCAAAGTGAAGTAAGAAAACCTATAAACTGAGTGTTGGGAGCACACCGTGGCATTTTTCTTGGGAGACGTTTTTCACTCGAATTTTCAAGTAAAAAGTGCGCGAAGCTGCTTTTCCTAACGTGATTCGTGACAAGGGCCTGGGGCAGGCAGTGGCTCGCGGCAGAGCCGTGCTGGTGGAAACCCGGGCTGGCGTGCTCAGTGCAGAAAGCAGAGAGCTCAAGAACGGGGAGAGGAGGGCACATAGACCCAGGAGCCCGGGGCCTCCAGCCTGGAGAACCTGAGTACTGCCCGGGACACAGGGAACGTCCCTCTGACGGCCGCGAAGCGCAGGAGGAAATGAAAACGAGCGCAGAGAGCTCTGAGGCCTGAGGACTGGCGGACGCGTGGAGCGGTCGTCCCGGTGGTTCCGCCGCTGTCTGCGACCCGGGGCCCAGACCGCTTTCCGCGGCTGCCCGTCTTCCCCTCTGCCCGGTCGGGAGGGGGCAGAGGACAAGCAGTACAAGCCCCCGGCCGGTTTCCCGTTGCAGCTGGGCACAGGCTGAGTGAATTGTACGTGTCAGAGGCCAGGCTCGCCTCTCTCCATTTGGGGGTCCCCGGAAAGGGTCCCCGCGTCAGCCCTGCGCGTCGGCGGAGCAGAGCCGCCCCGTCTGCAAGCGCGCGGGGAGGTGGGTCACGTTTCTTGGCGTTGCTGTTTCAGTTCATCATCTGCAGCTTCCTGACGAGCCCGCCGCAGCTGCGCCTTTTCCACTACGACTACCCCCCGTGGAGCGCCGTCCTGGGCTACTGCGTGGGGACGTCCTCCTTCGTCTGCATCCCCGCGTACATAGCCTACCGGCTGATCGTCACTCCGGGGACCTTTAGGGAGGTAGGTGCTCGAGTGTGCGTTCACACCAGTCATCGTTTTGGGAGAAAAGGACTTTCTGGCTGTGCTCTCTTTGGAGGAGAGGAGTCCCCGCGGGGAGAGCACCGGTCGGCTCTCAGGCTGACGCACGTGTGTGCCCGCACCAGCGTGCACACGCGAGCCTGGATGCGGTGGCCAGAGAGCGGGCTGGCTGTGCACACGCAGCCCAGCGCAGCCTGAGGTGTGTGCGGCGTCCTAACCTTCTCAGATGACCGCTTTGCCTTCTGCTTGCCGTTGGACATCAGATCTGTCCTGTCTGAAGCAATGCACATATATTTTATTAGGGATTTATTTATTTGTTTAAGAGAGAGAGGCTGTGAGCAGTGGGGGAGAGAGAATCCTCAAGCAGACTCCCTGCTGAGCGGAGAGCCCAGCATGGGGCTCCATCCCAGGACCCTGAGATCATGACCTGAGCGGAAAATCAAGAGTCGGCAGCCTAACCGACTGAGCCACCCGGGGGCGCCCCTGAAGCAATACACATATTTTGATTTAAGTGGAGATTATGGTGGAAAATGTCCACGGTCATTTTTCTAACTGCAGTGTGACGAGTGGTATTTTGAAAATCATCACTAAATCAGGATGTTGTGGTAACATAATAGTTTTAGCTCAAACCATTGGAGTAAAAAAAAGGTACCAGTATAGTAATATTAATACAGTAACGAATAATGTGCTATAACATTTTTTTAATCAAGCCTTACCACTTGGAGAAGTGTGTCTGTGTTTCAAAGCATCTTCCTGTAGCTGATCTCCTTTGGCTCTCAGAATCCCTCGTGAGGTGGATGGGCAGGTTATTAGACACAAGATATTGAGGCTGGGAATAAGCTTGCTCAAAATTTCCTTATTTCAGTGACTTGTCCAAGGACATAAGTACAGGGAGGCTCACACTCCAGGTTTTCAAATTCCTGGTCCAGTTCTTTTCGCTTTCGTCCCCAGGGTGTCAATAGTTTATGTAGAAATTGGCACTAGTTGGGGCGCCTGGGTGGCTCAGCGTCTGCCTTCGGCTCAGAGTGTGATCCCGGAGTTCTGGGATTGAGCCCCACGTCAGGCTCTTCTGCTGGGAGCCTGCTTCTTCCTCTCCCACTCCCCCTGCTTGTGTTCCCTCTCTCGCTGGCTGTCTCTCTGTCTCTCAAATAAATAAATAAAATCTTTAAAAAAAAAAAAAAAAGAAAGAAATTGGCACTAGACGTTCGGGAGCAGAGAGTTGCCGTTTTTCATCCAGTGCCACCAGGGTCCGTAGCTGAGGTCACCAGGATGCCCGGTAATGTGGCACTTCATTACTTCCAGAATTGAAAATGCTGGGGTTGTTACTTGTTCGGTTGTCTGTCTTGCCATAGCAAGAAGGTTGCGGTGGTGGAAGAGCTGCGGGAGTCTGTAGGTGGGTGTTTTTGTTGGGGTGAGCTCAAAGGTGAGGAGTGGTGTTTGGGGAAAGATAGAAGGCACCGTCTTTGTAGTGACCTGAGAACAGAGGTGGGCTGGTCTACGGGCTCTTCGATGCAAAACTCACATATGAGACCATCACACTCATCTTCCTTAAACATTTCATAAGAAACATGAAGCAAGAGAACATAAGGCAAATAAACATCCCCTCTTTCTAAGGACAGCTGAGTTCGTTTCTTTTTCCAAACAGGAAAACTGAATTCTAAGTGGACAGAACTCTGCGTGGAGTTATTAATTTCCTACACTGAAACCAGTCCTATCACAACCTCATTCCTCCCCAAAGGCCTTGGACCCTGGTGTTGCTTGAAATACACACTCGGATCCAGAATCATTGAATTTGTTCCTTCAGATTGTCCTTTATTGCTGTCGTGCTGATCCCTTGGTTCTATTGATTAAAATCCAGAGGTCAAGGTCAGGGGTGGGAACTCTAGTTAGGTTAGTAAATGTCAGTCTTCTTTGGTCAGACTACACCTCTATTCCTGGTCATCTCTCTTGCAAAGTCCTCGTGGGCCACAGGGAAATGTCACCCACAGGTGATTAATGAATGCAGCTCAGATCCGTTAGCAACAGAGGTAAGTAAGCGTGATTGCACGGTCATCTTTGCCTTAGGCCACCGTATGGGGAATGGTGGGTTTCCAGGAAGCATCATAGAGCCAGTCGAGGAAGACTGGTAGAGAAAGGACCTGGTCAACTCTGGCAAGTCACCCATCTTCTCTGGGCCTTAGTTTCTTCATCTATAAAATGTGTTTATTGGACTGGATTAACAATTCTCAAAGTGTTTTAAGGAGTAAAGTATTCTTGGAATATCACTAGGTGTTACTGCTGGGGGAAAAGATTATGTGGTCAAATAACTTTGAAGAATGCTGGATTAATGCAAGTTAAATAGGTTTCTTTACTACAGGACTTCTCAAAAGCCTTTATATGCTCATTTGCATGCTTAATCTCTGAGAGGGATAATGCATGCTGGGGTTTTTTTGCCAAGCATTCAAAGGGACTGTAATTCTTTGTGAATACCAGACCTGCTGGTCTATAACATTCTATCTATAAGGGAGGGAGGCCTCATATGAAAATTTGGTATCATTAAGAAAAAAAAAAAGACCAAGGTAAATTTCTTAACTCTTTTGGGCCCTCACCATATAAAAGGTTGGAGTTTGTGGAATGATCTTCCACTTGCTCACCTGGAATTTGGAGGATATCACATGCACCTGTAGCCTGAAAGTCTCAAGTCTGGAGTCATCAACTGGATTAGGTCATTGTTGTGGAAAACCCTAGTAAAGTGCACAGAGATACTGGGCAGATGGTCCCTAGTAAGTAAGCATTCATGAAGAGGTCAACAGTGATCTGTTTCTTAGACTATCACCTTGCAAAAGGCCAAGGCCTGGCAAATTTTGAGAGCAATGGTGGTCTGGCAACTGGGATGCTGTCAAAATAGGGAAAGCAAAAGGAGGCCTGGCATTTTGGAAGATCGGCAACCAGAAGGGCAGTGGAACGGGTGGCGGGGACTAGGACACCAAAGCCGAAAGCTGGGCTTTGCAGTGCTGTTCATTATAGCATTGCACCATACACCTTGGTGCTTTCTTCTCTTCCTGCACAGCATAGCTCCACTCAAGACTAGTTAGAATGATCTGCGTCCCGTTCCCGATTAGCAAGACTTAATTCTGCTTAATCAGTTATGTTCATCTGCGGGGAGGGATGGTTTGTGAAATTTTGCTTTCTTTGGCTTGACATGTCCAGGTAGGTGATGAGGGCTGCAGCAACTCCTTTTTCAGGGGATTTCTGGTGTGAGGTTTCAGTTCTTGAATGTTAAGGTCATCAGGAACACAAAATATACAATTTTGTTGATTTCATTAACTATGCAGATAGAACTGTTGGAATTCCATAGGCCCTGCTCCGTAAAGAAAAACAAACTCCCAGAATCAGTAAATTAAAGATTGAAGGACCGAAACTAATGTAATATTGTGTATCAACTATACTAAAAAAAAAAAAAAAATCGAAGGGGAGTACATACTTTTTCAATTCAAAATAAAAAGGACAAGTGGCAGAACTTCACCTGCCATCCATAAATCGAAAAATGCTTTCGGATCCAATTTTGCCCACTTGCCGTACGTATCTTCAGCCATCAAAGATTTTACTAAGCAACTTACTAAAGATTTTTCGAAACCACTGAAGTGCTGCTGTTTTCCCTTCCCCACACCCCTGAGCCGCTTCATGTCAGCCCGATGCTGAGCTCTCTATGGCGGGCTGTATATTTCATACACGAGCCCAAGCGTATTTCAGATCTGCCTTCAAGCCTCTGGGTATCTCAGCAGTTTCTAAACCAGAAATTCCTAAACTCTTCCCTGTGATGAGTCCTATGTCAACATGAGTTAGCTTTAGGAGTGATGATTTAAATGGTCACATCTTTTTAAATTATGTGGTGATTTGTACCCTTGTGTGAAGGGACCAGTACTTCTTCACAGCTACACTCATGAGATCAACAACATCCCAGCCATCACAGTGGCTGCTGGCACCATGTACCACGCTCCGGTGTGTGTGGACGTTCTACTGAAAGCTCATCATCTTCTCCCGTCAGTGTTAAAATGATTTTGGTAATTAGTCAACACGTGCTTATAGTTCCTGAATACATCATTTTTTAAAGTTGCATTTATTTTATTTATTTATTTATTTATTTATTTATTTATTTATTTATTTATTTAAGTGCTCTCTACACCCAACATGGGGCTCAGACTTGTGACCCTGAGATCAAGAGTCACAGCTTCCAACTGAGCCAGCCAGGTGCTCCCTGAACACATCACTTTTATCTACATTTGAGAATAAATTGGAAATTCCTTTCTTAAGGAACATCAGTGAGACTATGCCCACTTACTAGTACATGCCATTAAAACGCTATTTAAATGTTTTTTGCTGTTAGTACTGTTAAGTATTAAAACAGTAAAATACTGTTAAGTTATAAGAATGTTTATAACATCGTATTTTCTTCCCAACAGCGTATTATTAAAGGTATCACCCCAGAAACAGCGACGGAAATTCCCTATGGGGACATCCACTTGAACGCCATATAACAACGCGCTTCCGTGAGAGGAAAATGGCTTCCCGACAGCCTTCTTCCTCTGGTTCTGACAAGTCATGCCTCGCCTTCTCCCCTCGAAGTGAACGAGTTTCCAGCTACGCCTGACAATGGAAGGGCCTTCTTCATGGAGACACGGTCCCAAAAGACTATGGTGCCCAGACTCTTACGGCCCCAGCTACTCGTTTCTGGGAGATCTCCCGGACGTATCACCATGCTAGCTCTATGACACAGCTAAACTGGACTGTTCTGGATGTGTGAGGGGTGTCTGGAGGTGATGGAAGCCACCATCTAACCAGTTAGGATTAGGTTTAGAATCAAGTTTGTACAAGTCTCCTGCATCATTTCTTGTTATGATCATTGGTATCTGACATCCATTTGCTCCTAAAGGTCTCACTGTTCGTGAACGCCTCCACCACGCAGGAGAAAACAGGGATGCTGTTTTGCTAGCCATAGATTTTCTGAGTAGCATAGAATTCTATAGCTGGAATCTGCTAGAACCCCATAACCCGTGTGCTCTTGTGAAGTCAGGAGAGGAAGATGTAGAAACTAAATGGAAAAACAATGTATTTGTGTGAGCATGTGTGTCTGCGTATGCCGTTGTTTCACTGTATCCTTATCTCTATTCTGATACTTTGGGCCCATTACAAACTATACGAATTTCCTCTAATTTTTCTTACATTAACAATTCCACCTACTCAAATGTGTATGTATGTTATTATAAGGGTATCACTGCCACCTTCGCCTTTTCCAATGACACACACCTTCCTTTACGGGCCGGTGTTTGGCGTTTGCTGCAGTTCATTGCCATGTCCCTGTCTGCCAGCTAAACACGCAGGATAACGCTCCACAGCCAAATCTGGCCTATTTCGTTACTGACTGTGGCTTGGCCGCGAACTGCTTTGAAGATGGATGCTGACAAGTGCATCTTCGGTGTTCACTTGACTATCTGGTTTAAGCTCTGTTTCAAATGACCGGGTTTGACGGCTCCGATTACTTTGCTTTGTGACGAGAGGATAAATCCAATTCTTGCTTGTAGGGTAGATAGGTCTGGCACCCTGACCTTAACCGGGGTCACCCTCAATCCAGGAGTATTTGGAGACTCTGGGTTAGCCTTAAATGGAATTCCCCAACCCTTCCTGGTTGACTACCAGGATTGTGAGCCCAGATAATAGGGTTGAGGCTAAACTAAGTAAGGCTAAGGGAAAAGGGTCGGTGAAATGAATAACCTTGCATTCCACATAAAGCCTTTAAATATAGATCAAGTAAATATGATCTTTGGTGGCTTGTGCCTTTCAGATGCATAAGTAAAGAGGTAAATTTACCTTGTAGTGTAAGATTTCCTCACCAAAATCTTCAAGGGACTAAAGCCTAGTCAATGATCAAAGGACTCAATCATCTTGCCCCATATCATTTCAGTCCTCTCTATGTACCCCATTTAATTCTAACTACCTTATAGAAAGAAGACCCGTATAGCAGAGGCTTGGTTTTATCCAATTATAGATCTTCCTCTCTTGGCTTCTTTTCCCAACAGTCTCTGCCCTAGCCATCTTCTTGTATTCCCCCTACATCCTTCTATTTCTGATTCTTTGCTTCTCTCAGCAGGATAGTTTCCTTATAGATGTGAGCTGCTGAGAAGTTTCCCAAAATATTAGAGGAAAAGAGAAGAGGGATTAAAAAATGTCCCTCACTGACCCGCCTTCATTACCTTCCCTCTTTCATCCTTTCATGCTACCTGATTTCCATTCTCTGTGCTTGCCAGCGTTCTGAAAGGAGAGGGGTTGCCTAAGGGGCGGCATATTCAGTGCTAAATAGCTTTGCAAATTTTAAGAACTCCTTTATGAAGATATTGAGATACGGATTGTTTCCACCCCACACACACTGACGCATGCTCCAAAGACATCATTTTTTAAAAAGCACTTTTTCAAACAGAATTAGGGTTTTGCCAAGCCAGGTGTTGAGGGAATTAAAAAGGTATTTTAAAGTTTTCAGACTTCACTGGACTTAAAAAAACAAAACAAAACAAAATCTCTGTTCTGCACAGTTTGCATTTACTTGGTCCCTATTTATCAGTACTACCACGGATTTTTTTTAAAGGAAAACTTAGAAGTAGGTAGATGGACTTTGAAACAATCTTTTAAAGAACTTTTACATCTAATGTAGCCATTTACATAAAAGTAAAAAATAAAAATGGAATTGAATCGTAAAGTTATTTAAGTACTGAAGTTAATTTTTTTTCTGTGATGTTATTAGTAAGAAATACCCAAGAAATAGGCAAGACACAAGATAAAGGCACGGAGGGCAATTCAACTGATTACAGTTGTTTCCTATATTGATAAGCAATGGAGCCAAAAAATTCATCTCCCTTCCAGAAAACTTACAACCTATTTAAAATTTATTCCATTTGTGGTTTAGAATGCATATGACTCGTAACCTAAATTCATTGCCCTGGCTGCCCCACCTGGAGATGAAGACCTGACAAGCACGAAGTCAACAGAATAGCTCCAAAATCAACTGGTGAAAATCAAATCCGATAACGAAACCTCACAAGAAGGCAAAAAAAGAAAAAAAAAAAAGAAAAAAAAAGTTATTTGGTGAGATGAGTCACTCCCTCGCCGTCCTCTTTTTACTAAGCTTGTTAATTTAGTGACACCAATCTCAAAATGTAAGCTTCAATATGAATTTCCATTTAAGCTATCCACCCCACCCCAAGCCTGAAAAGGGAGATTACGCTCCTAGAATTAGAATTGTATTCTCTCTGATAAGTTGGAAGGAGTGACCTGATATGTTCTACCTGTTGTATCATTGATTTGGGGCTCACCGTCAAAGCAAGCAAAGCTTAAAACTATGGAACGCAATGGCTTAACTGAGGTGTTCTTACCTGCATCTTAGCGCTTACGTACCGAATTGTACAATCCAAGCCTGGTTCCCTTCTTAGCACGTCTCTACTCATATATCTGGTGTTTAAGATACCAGAATGGTTCGGAATGGTGGTCCTTCAACACGGCAGCAGTCAGAGGACATTTTTCACCACCCTTTCCTTGTTCCTTTTTTTTTTTTTTTTGGTCAGGGGGTAGTGGGGAAAAGCAGTAGGTTCCTCGGAGAGACTATGTTACAACCTGTCATCCCCCAAGTAATCAAGTAATGTAATAAAAGCAAAAGAGTCCTCTGCTCAGTGGGAAGAGTTATATACCTTAAAGCCATCATGGAGATCACACATCATTTAAAACACAAGGTGAGTTACACAAAAGGCTCTTCCCTAGGAAGTTGAGTTTAAAAATGCTTATTTGAGAAGGATGTTAGAGAGAGAAATTTATAAATCCAAATATGGGAAAAGAAATGTTATAGCAGAGATTATCCCTAAACTGTAGAAAGCTGTTCTGGTCCACTTGAAACATTCTGGTTTTTGAAATTTCTTTTTCAATATCAGAGATAAGTATATTATCTTATAAAAATTCGGTGTGATTAGCTTCATGGATGGAATATTTCAAATCTCTAATTTTTTTCTTTTCTTATTTTCCCTTAACTGTCTCTAAATTTTAATGATAGAACAATATTTTAAAGTTCAGATAACTACATTACAGGCAGAGCAAACCTGGTGATCTAGCTAATTTCTCTGCTCTTCCTGGGATCTGGAAATTTCTAAATGAAGGTGAGGTTATTTCCTCTGCTAGAATGATATAATACTCCTCTCAATTGGTTTAGTGGGCATTTACCTCAACGGAAAAGATAAACATCTTAGGATGGAATCTTAAATATGTCTGCCCTGCGGTTTCATATAATCGGGATCTATTTAATATTGTTTCCAAATTGGGTGCTTCAAAACAACTCACCTTTTCAAGAGAAGAAGTCTTTTTTTATTTTTATTTTTATTTTTTTTTTAAAGATTTTATTTATTTATTCGACAGAGATAGAGACAGCCAGCGAGAGAGGGAACACAAGCAGGGGGAGTGGGAGAGGAAGAAGCAGGCTCATAGCGGAGGAGCCTGATGTGGGGCTCGATCCCATAACGCCGGGATCACGCCCTGAGCCGAAGGCAGACGCTTAACGACTGAGCCACCCAGGCGCCCCAAGAAGTCTTTTTTAAAAAAAAAATGATTCACAATATATTTCAGTTGGAATTTCAGTTGGTATTTCTCTTACCAACACATCGCAATATCCATGCCAAATTGCTCCGCTAAATTATACTAGGTCATTATTTCTAGCAGTTTGTAAACACTGGCAGCCCAAACAGGAGGGACTTATCCCATCTTTACGCTAAAATACTTAAAATACTATAACTAAATAAGAACATTTTTTTTTCTTAAAGCTATTTTGGGGGCGCCCGGCTGGCTCAGTAGGTTTTGAGTTCAAGCCGCATGTTGGGTGTAGAGATTACTAAAGAATAAAATCTTAAAAAGAAAAAAAAGCTATTTTGAAAGATAATTCTTATTCAAACTCTAATACTAGAAGTGCACCTCAAGAAAACTTGATATATGAAAAATGCATATATTAAAAGATAAAATTAGGGAGGGACTTTAAGAGTTTGCAGTAATTTCTCCAATGGCATTTAAAATAGTATTTGATTGGGGCCCCTGGGTGGCTCAGTTGGTTGAGTGTCCAACTGTTGATTTCGGCTCAGGTCCTGATCTCCAGGTCGGAAGATGGAGCCCCCGCATCAAGTCCCGCGCACAGCGGGGAGTGCGCTTGGGATTCTCTCCCTCTGCCCCTCCCCGACTCACACACCGCTCTCTAATAAATCTTAAAAATAAAATGGGATTTGATTTACAAACATTTTTCCAGGTACATTGTGTTGGGCATATCAGTGAGGTACTCAAGCTCTGGATTATGGTTCATTGAATTTCATAAATGGTATTTCTTTCCCTTCCTTTTCCCCTTCTTCCACATTACCTACAGCTAAAATTAAGTAAATTCCTTCTTGTATTTACTCTGTCAACAGTGGTAAAACGAAATTTCTCACTGTTATTTTTTACATGAAACAATTATTTTTAAGCTTTAGTGGCAGAACCAAGTTTTATTTGTATAAAAGTAGAATCCCCTCTTTGAAATGCGTAGCATGCCTGTGTATTCATCTATGCAGTTTAGTCATAAATGGTCCAAGTTAGATGAGAGATCTCAGCAAATGCCTTATGTTGTGAACTGTCAACTGTAATAACTTTTTTAAATTTTATAATAATTTTTTATTGTTATGTTAGTCACCATACAGTATATCCTTAGTTTTTGATGTAGTGTTCCATGATTCATTGCTTGTGTATAACACCCAGTGCTCCATGCAATACGTGCCCTCCTTACTACCCATCACCGGTCTATCCCATTCCCTCACCCCCTCCCCTCTGAAGCCCTCAGTTTGTTTCCCAGAGTCCATAGTCTCTCGTGGTTCATTCCCCCTTCTGTTTACCCCCCCTTCATTCTTCCCTTCCTTCTCCTACCGATCTTCCTATTTCTTATGTTCCATAAATGAGTGAAACCATATGATAATTGTCTTTCTCTGCTTGACTTATTTCACTTAGCATTATCTCCTCCAGTCCCGTCCATGTCACTGCAAATGTTGTGAAATCGTTCTTTTTGATGGCTGAGTAATATTCCATTGTATATATGGACCACATCTTCTTAATCCAGTCATCTGTTGAAGGGCATCTCGGTTCCTTCCACAATTTAGCTATTGTGGACAATGCTGCTATGAATTTTTGCCATTCTAATTGGCGTAAGGTGGTATCTCAATGCGGTTTTGATTTGAATTTCCCTGACGGCTAATGATTTTGAACATTTTTTCATGTGTCTGTTAGCCATTTGTAGCTCTTCATTGGAAAAGTGTCTGTTCATATCTTCTGCCCATTTTTTGATTTGATTATTTGTTTCTCGTGTATTGAGTTTGAGAAGTTCTTTGTAGATCTTGGATACCAGTCTTATATGTCGTGTCATTTGCAAATATCTTCTCCCATTCCATGGGCTGCCCCTTAGTTTTTTTGACTGTTTCCTTGGCTATGCAGAAGATTTTTATCTTGATTAAGTCCCACAAGTTCATTTTATCTTTTCTTTCTCTTGCCTTTGGAGATGTGTCATGAAAAAAGTTGCTGTGGCTGATGTCGTAGAGGTTGCTGCCTATGTTCTCCTCTAGGATTTTGATGGATTCCTGTCTCCCATCGAGGTCTTTCATCCATTTGGAGTTTATCTTTGTGTATGGTGTGAGAGAGTGGTCATTCTTTTGTATATAGCTGTCCAATTTTCCCAGCACCATTTATTGAAGAGACTGTAATAACTCTTAAATCATGATATATAGATTTGTTCTGTCTCACAATAAAAACAAACTTCCAAACTCTTAGGGTTAAGATAAAAATCTTAGCTGTACATTATCCAAACATTTACACAATTCCCAAACACTGCATGTCATTTGCAAATACTTATTATCAAAACTATGTAGAATTAGAAATATTAAATTTCTGTAAAGCTAAATTACTACAATTCTTTGCAATTTGTGCCAAACTTTAGTTTCCAATGTGTTTTCTCATATATCATCTCATGTGATCATCAGAGCTCTGGGTGACAACAGTTATTTCCCTAGTGTTGCCGATGAGGAGGCTGAGGCTCAAAGAAGCCAATTAATTTGCCCAAGTTCACAGCTGAAAAGTTCCAGGACAGGACCTGTGCCTTGGGTTTTTTTTTTTCCTTTTTTTATTAAAGATTTTATTTATTTGACAGAGAGAGAGACAGGGAGAGAGGGAACACAAGCGGGGGAGTGGGAAAGGGAGAAGCAGGCTCTCCGCTGAGCGGGGAGCCCGATGTAGGGCTCGATCCCAGGATCCTGGGATCATGACCTGAGCCAAAGGCAGACGCTTAATGACTGAGCCATCCAGGTGTCCCTATGCCTTGGTTTTCTTTCTTTTTTTTTTTTTTTAAAGATTTTATTTATTTATTCGACAGAGATAGAGACAGCCAGCGAGAGAGGGAACACAAGCAGGGGGAGTGGGAGAGGAAGAAGCAGGCTCATAGCGGAGGAGCCTGATGTGGGGCTCGATCCCATAACGCCAGGATCACGCCCTGAGCCGAAGGCAGACGCTTAACCGCTGTGCCACCCAGGCGCCCCGTATGCCTTGGTTTTCTGATTCAAGGCCAAAGGTTATTTGCGTGCTATCTTTAAAATCACCATCCATAGAAGCCTAAATACACACACAGATCCTAAATTCAAAAATGAGAATCATGAGGGCTGTATTTTCAACAAATAAGGACATTCTCCTTCATAATCAACTGTCAAAATCAGGAAAGTGACGTTGATACGTCACTGCCATTTAATCTCAGACCCCATTCAATGACGTCCTTTTAGCAAAAGGATCCAGTCCAGAATCACACGTTGCATTTAGTTTCATGTGGCTTTTGTCTCCTTCAGGCCAGAACAGATTCCCAGTCTTCCCTTGGCTTTCATGACCTCGATACTTTTGAGGGTTACAGGTCGGGGATTTGGCGGAATGTCCCTCAGTTTGATTTGTTTGATGATAGATCCCTCACGATTAGATCCAGGCTAAGGATTCTTGGCAAATATCGTGGGAATGATGCCATGTTCCTCTGTCTGGTGGAGCACAATTTGATTTGTCCCATATTGATGTTAACTTCAATCACCCAAATAAGGTGGTGTCTGCCAGGCTTTCTGCTGTCAAGTTTTTCTTTTTTGTAATTAATTAGTATTTTGTAGGGAGTGTTCTTCTCCTTCTTCTTCTCCTCCTCCTCCTCCTCCTTCTTCTTAAGATTTTATTTATTTATTTGACAGAGAGAGAGACAGTGAGTGAGGGAACACAGGCAGGGGGAGTGGGAGAGGGAGAAGCAGTCTCCTCACTGAGCAGGGAGCCCGATGCGGGGCTTGATCCCAGGACTCCGGGATCATGACCTGAGCCGAAGACAGACACTTAACGACTGAGCCACCCAGGCACCCTGGGAGTGTTCTTCTTCGATTGTGCAACTATCCCCTTCCTCCTCTAAGTTTTACTCATTTATTTTTTATGGATTCCTATTTTGTTCAGTGGACTGTAATCATTAATTCTGATGCTCAAATCACCCCATATTTAGCCAGTGAGAGTCCTGGTAAGCTGTCCCTTTGACATGTCCCCATCATTTAGAACACTTCCTTACTTTCTGGACTAAAATGTTCCAGGATCATCTTGTACTTTCCCTGACACAGCCTTTCCTCCAAGAAGCCCTGGTTCCTTTTAGTGAAGAATGTATTTAGAAACCAAGATTGAGGGGTATGATCATTGCTATTGAGCTGTCACTGATCCCAAGTCCTCTCATTGGGCAGAACAAAAGTGTGTGTGTGCATGTGTGTATTCATGCACACACATACACACACACACACACACCCATAATTGTCGATCTCTACTGTGAAAACTGAGTTCACACCGTTATCTCCAATTCTAACCCAACACTGCAAAGTTCTCTCTAGTTTTCTCCCTTTATAACTCCTTCTAGGACAGTGAGAAACCTGGCTCCCATTATCCTGAATCAGTGTCCCTGAATGTCAGCAATGTTCTATGGCTGCTGCTCTCCTTATCCCACTCAGGTTCTGACCCCTCATGCTGAGATTGTCCCCTGAACGAGTGCCCTTCTCACCTGCTCAGGCTGATGACCCATGTTGGGCAGTCGCCACTACCACTTACGGAGTCCTTCTCGAACATACCTGGGCTCAACCTCTTGCATGGGCCTCCTCTCTGCACGAATACCCCCCACCCGCATTTGGGCTGACACAGAGTGTAGGCTGCTCCTACATAATTCTTTTCTTCACTGTGTATTAGTGACACCCAGCCCTGGGCCATGACAGCTTTTACCCTGCACAGCACCACTTAATGGACTGGGATGATCAAAAGGGGAGAATCATCGAACTTCACATCAAAAACCAGGGATATACTGTATGGTAACTAACATAATATAGTAAAAAATATTATTAAAAAAAAGGGGGAGAGGATCAGTTTACATTCATAGTTATAATTATAGCCTTAAAAAGCCATCATATTTTCTTAAGGGACCATTAACGAGGAAGGAGGTTAGTAGTATAATGGGGTGGGCAGAGCTTGGACAAAGAAAGCATCTTTCAGGGGAGAAACTTAAGGATATTTCTAAACTCCTTTTTCCAACCCACAACCTTTCCTGCTAACTATTCCTTATTTCTTCTTTTAGGCTTTGTCTTAACACAACGAACAAGAATCTAACACATCTGGCACATAGCCCTCAATTTGCTAAATGCTTGAGAATATATCATATTTCATGTCATTCGTCTGGCCTAGTTTCCTTCCATCATAAGTATGACTGATCACGTATTTTCCAAAAGCAAAAAACTTCCCTGCACCAATGCAAAGAACAACCAGACAGGATTGAGAAGACAAGCCCTCAAGTCCTTTCTCAGCAACTACCAAACTAAGTAATCTTACTTAAGTCACTCAGCTTCACTGGCCCTTTCTCCTCATGGGTGTAATACTATAACTGAAGACAAATACTGATCTTCACGGGGTGCTTACTAATGTCAGGCACAGCATTGCATGCCTTATTTTAAGCAATTCTTACATCGATCTTATGGAAGACACACTTTTTTTTTTCTTAAGATTTTATTTTTTTAAGTAATCTCTATACCCCACGCGGGGCTCAAACTCACCTCCCTGAGATCAAGAGCCGCATGCTCCGCTGACTGAGCCAGCCAGGCACCCAAAAGACACACTTTCATGATCCCCGTTTTACAAATGAGACTGCAGCCTAGAGAACTTAATTTGTCCAAGGTTATGCAGCTAGTAAATAGTAGACCCTAGACCTCCACGCCTCAGCTTTTAAACATGATGTCATAATGCATTGAAAACATTTTAAATGGGAGGGGTTACATTAGATAATCTCTAAGGTCATTCCAGTTTAAAAATTCTGATTTTAAGAAATGCTTAAGGGATATTAAAAGAAACAACAACTTTGCATTATAGTAGGCAATGGGCATATAAAGTTGAGATTGGATCTTTGCACAGAAGGCAAAGGAAACAGAGGTGCTGCTGAAAAAGGGGGTATTCAGAGAGGCTTTATGGAGGCAATACCACTTTAGTTCAGTTTTAAAAATAAGAGGTTAGGTAGAAATATGGGTGGCATTGTAGGCAAAGCAACCACCATGTGAGAAGGCAGAGTTGTCAGGAAACAGCACTATGTACTGATATGACTGCAGTGAGAGTCAACAAGGGGAGGGAGAAGGAAAATGACAACATTTTGAGTTATTTATGTATTGTTGAAAATTGAGTCGGAAGAAGAGCGGTTTATCGATTCATAAGATTTCTTTTAAGTACATTATTTTGGACCTTGTTTACTTATTTTTAAAAAGATATATTTATTTGTGAGAGAGAGGGAGAGAGATAGAGGGAGAGACAGAGAGAGGAGAGAACCCCCAAGCCGACTCCCCGTTGAGCGTGGAGCCTGAGATGGGGCTCAATCCCACCACTCAGGAGATCATGACCTGAGCTGAAACCAAGAGTTGGACGCTTAACTGACTGAGCCACCCAGGTGCCCCATGGACCTCATATCCATTTAAAAGACACACATCTAGGGGCACCTGGGTGGTTCAGTGGGTTAAGCATCTGCCTTCGGCTCAGGTTATGATCCGGGGTCCTGGGATCGAGCCCCACATCAGGCTCCCTGCTCAGTGGGGAGTCTGTTATCTCTCCCTCTCTCTCTCAAGTAAACAAAATCTTTTCTTTTAAAGATTTTATTTATTTATTTGAGAGAGAGTGCATAAGCAGGGGGAGGGGCAGAGGCAGAGGGAGAAGCAGACTCCTTGTTGAGCAGGGAGCCAGATGTGGGTATTGATCCCAGGACCCCGGGATCATGACCTGAGCCAAAGGCAGCCGCTTAACTGACTGAGCCACCCAGGGGCCCCAATAAACAAAATCTT
Organism: Ursus maritimus; assembly: GCF_017311325.1. NCBI lineage: Eukaryota > Metazoa > Chordata > Mammalia > Carnivora > Ursidae > Ursus > Ursus maritimus. Next base: position 42,625,921 of record NW_024424897.1, on the reverse strand, counting down.
AAAACAAAAAGAACACACATCTAGCAATAAAGTTAATGAATTTCTTATTCATACTAGCCCAAATCATACATTATCAAATAACTGCCACCCTGTGGATAAGCCATTCTATTTTTTTTTTAAAGATTTTATTTATTTATTTGACAGAGATTGAGACAGCCAGCGAGAGAGGGAACACAAGCAGGGGGAGTGGGAGAGGAAGAAGCAGGCTTCCTAGCAGAGGAGCCTGATGTGGGGCTCCAATCCCATAACGCCGGGATCACCCCCTGAGCCAAAGGCAGACGCTTAACCGCTGTGCCACCCAGGTGCCCCGGATAAGCCATTCTATTAATCAACATCTCTATAGATTCTTCCTGTAGAAATGACTAAGATTAACCAGGATGGCCAACAGTTCCTCTGACTCATATTTAGAAATTTTAAGATTATGCATACAGAATATATAAAACATATTTACAACGAAAAGAACAGCCAAGTAACTACCATCCAAGAAGTGGAATATTGCTGGCATCTAGAAGTCCTGTGTGTACCTCTCCTGTATCATGAATCATTTCCTTGCTTTTTCTTAGTTTCATTACCTACCCACGTGTCTCTATATGGTATCATTTTGCTTCTTTTAAAAATAACAATGCAAATTACTTTTTGTTTCTTACGATACTGTGAAATTCATCCCAACTGTGTATAAGTCTAGTGTTTTCACTATATTGTGTATCTATAGATACCAGATTCATTTGCTACTGATAGACATTCTAGGTTGTTTCCGGTTTGATGAAAAACACTATTATGGAAATTCCTGGGACAACTGTGGAAAAAACACAAGTTACAGAAAATGTGCATCACCACACTGCTTTCAAAAAAGGTTCTACGAATTCATTTGCCACTGGTAGCATATATGACCTACTACCGCCCCATGTGCTCAGCTACACTGGGTATTATATCTACACATTTTTGCCATTCTCAGTGGATGTTCAGGGGTATTCCTTGTGGTTTTAATTTGAACAGATTTTCACTCACCGATGAGTCTATTTGATGCCCAGATGGAAAAAAGTAAATCTTAATCCCCATATTACACTACATAAAAAATTCTTTCCAGGTGCATGGTAAATCTGATTAGAAAAGTAGACATTATTGTAGACGTTATGCTTCTAGAAGAGTGTGTCCGGAACTTTCTGCAATGGTAGAAATGTTCTGTAATTCTGCACTTTCCTATATGGTAGCCAATAGATAACAGCAGGCTGTTGAGCTCTTCAAATGTCTAGTGCGACTGAGGAAGTGAACTTTACATTTTATTTAACTTTTGATTAAGTTGAACTTTATGACAATTAGATTTCTGTTCATTAATAGATACCATTATGAGAGTGAAAAGGCAAGCAAGGGGGAGAAGTTCTTGCAAACAACTCCTACCCAGAATATATAAAGAACTGGAGGCCTGGGTGGCTCAGCTGGTTAACTGATACTCTTGATTTTGGCTTGGGTTATGATCTCGGGGTTGTGAGATTGAGCCCTGTGTCAGGCTCTGCACGGGGTGTGGAGCCTCCTTGGGATTCTTTCTCCCTCTGCCCCTTCTCTCTCTCCCACTCTAAAAAAAAAAAAAAATCATGTAGGTCATGAAAAAAAGGAGGGCAATAGCCCCAGTTCCTCTAAGATAGGCAAAAGAAACACACTCTTCAAAAGGGAGATATTCAAATGCTAATAAATATATGGCAGCCATAAGGGAACCACAAAACCATGAGATATCATTACACCCAACAGAAGGACAAAACTCGAGACAAAAGGTAAACAATTACCAAGTGTAAGCAAGCACGTGGAGCAACATGAGAATACACTGATGAAGTGTATTTTGGATAACTGATTGACGGTACCTGCTAAAGCTGAACATGCCTCAGCAATTCCATCCCTAGGAAACACCCAACCAAAACATATAAATGTATATGCAAGAAGACAAGGACCAGAACGCTCCTGGAAGTGTATTCATCATAACCCCGAACAGGAAATAACTCAATGTTGACTACAGTAGAATGCATTAAGAACTATAAAATCTAGAGCACAAGAAAAATTAATCTATGGTGTTAAAAGTCAAAGGTGTGTGTGTGGCTCAGTTGGTTAAGTGTTCAGCTCTTGGTTTTGGCTCAGGTCATGATCTCATGGATCATGGGATTGAGCCCCACATCGGCCTCTGTGCTCAGTGCAGTCTGCTTGTCCCTCTCCTTTTGCTCCTCCCCGACTCATGCTCTCTCAAATAAAGTGAAAGGGGAAGGGGTAATAAGGAGGACAGGAAGGGGTGTGAAGAGAGCTTCTGTGGGTCGGGTGATGTTCTTTTTGCACTGGATGTGTTCATTCCGTGTAAACCATTTAAAACACATACTGTGTACTTTTTTAAAAAATGCATGTTATGCTACAATTTTTAGAAGTTTATTAAGAGTGTTCCAATAATTTCCGGCATCCACTTATCACAGGCAGAATCTTGTATCAAAATAGGGCCTTTGTGGCTATAGTGGCAGAAACCCAACTGAAACGTGCTTAAGAAAAAACAGGGAAAGTATCGGTTTAAAATATCTAAAGAAATGTGCGCCCACTAGAGACAGAAAGTCGAAAGCAATCCTCAGGTGTTTGTCCTTCTCCCCCTTCATACCTGCTCTTTTTTGCGGGCTGTATCCTGTCAGGCAGGGAGGCACTCATTCTCCGAGAGGACTCTGGACTTACCTCATCTTTAAAGTCGGCAATGGTAGTGGAAAACATCTAAGTCTGACTTGGCCTCGCCTAAGTCACATGCCTTTCCTGGAGCCTTTTCAACCCCACTGGATTAAGTAGCGAAGGGGTACTTTCTTAAGGGAAAACCAAGGGACTGTTCTCAGAAAAGGGAGAGAATGCCAGAGAGGCAAAGTCATCTATGTATCTGGAGATCAAAGAAAACCCTTAATTTGGAGTTCGTCCCTGAGTTATGTCAAATTTTGTTAATAAAAATAATATATAGCTTTTCCTATCCAAAGCATCCAAGCTGCTTTGTGAAAGTCTCTGAACTATGGGCGGAAAGAAATCGAGTTTTTTTTTTTTTTTTAAGATTTTATTTATTTATTTGACAGAGATAGAGACAGCCAGCGAGAGAGGGAACACAAGCAGGGGGAGTGGGAGAGGAAGAAGCAGGCTCATAGTGGAGGAGCCTGACGTGGGGCTCGATCCCGTAACGCCGGGATCACGCCCTGAGCCGAAGGCAGACGCTTAACTGCTGTGCCACCCAGGCGCCCCAGAAATCGAGTTTCTTATCAGATCTGACTCCTGTCTCTCCCTCCTTGACTGTATCTTACACACTATGGTTAAATTAATCTTTCTAATATATGGCTCTATGTATAACAACTCCAACAAAGGAACCATATTCCCTAGAGGTTGATGATTTTTAGCCTGTCACTCATGCTCTTCCATCATCTCACCTGAACTTCTTCATAGTTACGTTATATGACTCCTCCTGTGCACATGTATTCAGTGCTTTTTAAGTCTTTGTCACGGATCTATTTTATTTTTAAAGATTTTATTTATTTATTTGAGAGAGAGAGCGAGCGTGCACAGAGAGGCAGAGAAAGAAGCAGATTCCCCGCTGAGCACAGAGCCTGACGACGGGGCTTAATCCCAGGACCCTGAGATCATGACCAAGCTGAAGGCAGATACTTAACCGACTGAGCCACCCAGGTGCCCCATCACTTATCTATTTTAAATTATTAGAATACAACTGGTATTTAATGTGTCAGTCAAGAGATAGGGGCATTAGATTTCCTGTTACTTTCCCTTTTTGGCTTTAAAGGTATAATAAAATGATTTATGAATGCTAAATTTGATCCTTAATTTCATGTCTTTTCTAAAAGTCAATATTCTTTTTTTTTTTTAAGAGACAGAACAGGGCAAGGGGCAGAGGAGAGGGAGACTCTTAAGTAGGCTCCACGCCCAGCACAGGAGCCGGACACGGGGCTCGATCTCATGAGCCTGAGATCATAACCTGAGCCGAAATCAAGTCAGACACTTAACCGACTAACACAACTAGCTGCCCCCAAATGTTAAGTTTCTTAAGTATATAAAATAAGACAGGCTCTGAACTAGGCTACCTGAATCTTTAGCTAACTTCACTTAGACTAAATGTCTCTATCTTTTCACTCTTACCTAAACCTGAGTGATATAACCAATTTACTAACTTGATAGGGTTTCAGAATTAAAGTGATTTTCAAAAATTAAAAAATAAAAGAGGAAATGTACGAACACATCACTAATTTTATTTGCATTTAAACCAAATGTGCTGAGCTAGAAAGTTAGACAAGATGTATGATCCATATTTTATACATTAACACAAATTTCAGAACGTAAAGTATAACAGTAGTCTCTATTGTTCAGGTCCACATATTTTTATCTGAATATGGTATTTATAAAATTAACACCTCCTGCAACAAAACCAACATTATTAGGGGAGTTGTTTGAATTATTTTTTAATGGCCATAGTGGAGCCCATTTTCCTCATTAAGTAACTATAGGGATTTAACATTTCTTTAAGTTGCTTGAATACAACCAAGAATGTGGTATTGATAATTAAATATGTATCAATTCACTCAAACATTCAGAATAAAAGGACTTATTTTTTACTTACCCCAAAAAAGAATTTTGAAAATATATTAAAAAATACCCTCCCAACCACTGTTAACACACTCCTGTACGCCTTCACACAGCATGGTCCAGGAGTTACAGTTTTTGTGCTCCCACAGGTCTTTCTATTTGGGCAGTTATCAATCGTCTTCTTTCTCAATGTATGTCTTTGCATGAACGCGGGCCATCTGCCTGGCCAGGTACCTGTCTCTAGCCGACATTACAGTCTCTTCATTGCTTCGCTTTGCAAACTTGTTCCCCACCTCATGCGGACTCTCTTGTTCTTTGCCCATCTCTTGACGAACCTCTGTGAGTCTGTGTTTTGCTCCCAGGGATGTTTCAGAACTGGAGGCTTTCTCTGGGTTTCTTTCTCTGTCCTTTCCCATATTTCTCATTTTACTGGATCTTTCCCGGTCAAGAAACCTATCCTTTGCCCTAGAATTTGGGCTGCTTTCTTTTTTGTCTCGGATTCTTTCGGAAGATTGAACACTTATTTCTCGTTGTTCTCTATCTCTGTACTTCCCACTGTTTTCATGTCTTTCTTTCCTTGCTTTCATGTGCTCTTCCTTCTCTCCTCCTTTCTCACTGTGTCGGTCATGATCATTTCGTTGTCTATCTCTTTCTTGTTCTCTTGGGGAGTATTTTTCCCTGTCTTTCTCCCTTTTCCAATCTCTGTCATTTCTTTCTCTTTGGTCTCTTCCCCTCAGTTTATCTTCGTGTTCATGCCTCTTCCAGTGAGAATCCCTGTGACTGGCCTCTCTGTGCCTATAGGAATCCTTCTTTTCTTTTCGGTAATCACGGTCAGCATAACAGTTCTCCCGATCCCTGGCTTGCCTCTCTTGGTGCCGATCTTCCCTTTTCTCACGAACTCCTGACTTGGACCTTTTTGTGTGGCATTCGGTACCATGCTCTCTTTCTTCGCTAGAAGACCGTGAGTGCGCTTCATTTCTCTGATGCTTGGAGTCACTCTCGGAGGTCTCTGGGACCGTTCTCCTTCTGCAGTTCACTTTATGATCTTCTTCCATTTCATCATCCTCACTGTTAGCATCAAAGTCACTGTCTGCATCTGGGTTTTCCTCTGTTTTCACAACAGTTTGGAGACTGCATTTCTCACGTGGTATTCTGTTCTCTGAACTTACTTCATCAGAATAACCCCTTGATTTCTCTTCTTTTATTGCAGACCTTAAACAAATAATATAACACAAAATGCCACATTATCATCTTAGTAAGCACATGAAGTGTTCATATCATTTTTCTCAATACTTAAACCAATACAACTACTAAATGCAAAAAGCAGCTATTTACCTTGTAAACACCTGTAAACTAGTATTTTCTAACCATTCAGAATATTTTCAGAAAAAGAAGGTAGAAGTGAAATAAAGAAAATTAGCCTTTCTGTATTGGGCCACTAGAACCTTCAGGCACAAGCCTGTGTAAGGTCTTCATTTTTGTTAAGCATGACAAAGAACAATTGGGAGAAGTAAGATACACTCTGGATCTAAGTGTTATTTTCACAACAAGAAGTTCAAGTTGCAGCTCTTTGTTGGGATTCTTATTCTTTTTTTTTTTTTTAATTCAAGAATAGTTCTGGAAATAGCTGAAGATATTTTCACAGCAAAACGGTAGTAAAATCTAATTCTAAATATCACTAAATAATCTCCAATGACTAAAAAGGCACGAGCGTCTTGATATAACTCCTGGCACCTGTCACAACAAGAGAGGAATATGTGAATCCATCTGTTACAATCGATAGCACTGAAAACTGTTTGCATCACCTACATTTTCCCGACTGGTAAGTGTGGCTGATTTACTTACATTAGCTACACATTCATTCTTACCGATCTCATAGTAATCATAACAACAGAACAACTGTGGTTTTCTGGGAACTGCTGGCAGAACTGTCGTGGCTAACGGATTATCTAATAGCTAGGAATTCTATTATTAGACTCTGAGAGAAGTACAACTACTAAATGACATTATGGAGTCTCATGGCTGGCCTCACAACTATTCCAGATGAAATGCTAACAGAAATTCTAATTTACCACTCAAAAATCTCTCTTCAAATATCCTTTCCTAGACTCATAATTTTCCTCAATTTTGTAATCAAACCCAGCATTTGCTGGGAGGGAGGGAAGGTGGAGTATAAATCTAATTCTGTCTCTTCAGCCTTAATTCTACTCTCTCCTTTTCCCTGCAACACGGACTTACATGCTCTCATCTGAATATTCCTGTTCCAAAAAACCATTTACGCAGACACAAGCTTGGGACAAATTCTCCCTTTTACCTTCAGCTATATACTTATGACAGCCATTTCACCATTCCTACAATACCTTACAATTTTATCAAAAAACCCCTCCAATCCTTACCTTCTGTGCCAGTGCTAAGGGACGTACCTACAGAAACGGTAACGTTTGTATCTGTGCCACCTAATACGGTAGCCACCAGCCAAGTGTGGCAACTGAGCACTTGTGATGTGGCTACATATTAGGGAGTGCATTTCTAGCCCCTGATATGTGAATCTTCTGTTTTATAGAGGCCATGTCCTATTTACGAAAATAAACCACTTCTCTTACATACTATTTGAACACACATGTAGGATTACTGCAGAATAGAAATAAGTAACCTGTAGGTTTTTAATCAAGAAAGTGTAAAGCCCTAGCAATTCAATTAGGTCAGGTTTGGCTGACAACACAATATGCAATGCTACAAACCTCTATCTTTCAGAGGGTTAAAATGACCCCACAACCACAGATCACGAACAGAATCTTTCTTCTAATATTCTATACGTCGCGTCTCACCTGGCTTCACGAAAGCTGCATGTAGGTACTTCCTCTTCACCAACTGCTTGATTTAACAGGTGTCTATAAAATCCACTGAGATCTTTCTGCTTGGTTACATCCAAACGTGCTAAGAGAGGGCAAGCAGAAGTGAGAGGAACATATCCAACAGGGCACAACACAGTTCAGTTTTACAGGTGTAGAGAACGTTCACATACACAGTGTATAAACCATTCTCTAGATCTAGCTGGCCAACTACAGCCTGCAAGCCAAATGGGGCCTTCTGTTCTGTAAATAAATTTTTACTGGAACGTAGCCTTGTTCATTTATTATTTAAGGCTGCTTTTGCATTAGAAAGGCAGAACTGAGTAGCTCCAGCAGAGAACATACGGTACACAAAGCCTAAAATATTTACTTTCCTGGTCCTTCACAGAACATTTGCCAACGGGTATTCTATATAAACACACAGTACATGCTTAGAATATTATAGAGCGAGCATTTGCCAATGAAGCTACTTATAAGTATACAATATACTTAGATCTTGAGAAATGACCACTGGTAGGAAGTACTGAGGTAAAGACTAAGACATTCTGTGGCTCCCGCGCATCTTTGTTCTTTCTTGAATTAACGTCATTCTTTTTCTAAATGCCCATCCAGTTCCTTGAGTGATGTTACTCTAGTTTTCTAAACCCAGAAAATATAACAAGGATTTAAATCTTAGTTTAAATTGCTTCTGACAAATATTGTGGTGTTATGACTTGTAATAAAGGTTTTACATTTGAAATTATTTTCTAAGGCAATGACTTGTAATGGCCATAGTTTTAAGCAACAAAATGAGAGATGTGAAAAGTCCAGTAGAAGTAATAGTTACCAGAAGTACAGCTATGTTTTTAGTCATCATCTTTTCTCTGTTTTATAGTATTACAGAATATCGTATGTACACCTCGAATGCATATACATAAATGAGGACCACAACATTATAATCTAGAAGTTCAGGGACAGAGCAAATGGCAAGACCACAGGGCAGAATTCTGCCGCCTGTTTCCTTCTGCCCTCCTCCCTCTCCCAGTTCACCTTCAAGTGCAGCAGCCCTTTTTTCTCTCTCTTCCTCTTCAGCTCTCTCTTGCAGTTTTTTCTTATAGGCAGAAGTCACAAATGCCTCCTTATCATCAAACTCTCCCTTCTCCATTTCTCGTTCTCTCTGTATTTTCTTTTCCATTCTCTTTTCCTGTTCCTTTTTTCTGATCTCAACTGCTTTTAGTAAGTTGTGAATATATTTCGGCTAGAGGAAAAAATAAGATTATTTAGGGAAGAATCAAAGATAAAAATTAAGAATATTGTTTTTATCATGAATTTATTAAGATAAAAAAAGCTAGTCCAAATAGGGGATTGTCGTCCTCTCAAAATTAAATATAAATTTACTAGCAAGCCTGAAACTAAAAATCTTTTCAACAAAAATTTAAGTGTAAAGATTGAAATTATTCAAAATGCTACTTTTTAAAAATTTCAAACTAAGTAATTTTTCCACTGTGTTTTTGCCCTTTTTACAGATATTGTCTCAATACATCAACAGATAAGTGAATCAGAAAGGTTCTCACTAGTTTTTCACATTAGTTGAAATACGATTATTTAAAAGAATAGATGGAGGTGCCTGAGTGGCTCAGTCAGTTAAGTGTCCGACTCTTGATCTCAGCTCAGGTCTTGATCTCGGGGTCGTGAGTTCAAGCCCTGCACTGGGCTCCACATGGAGCTTATTTAAAAAAAAAAATAGCTGTGGGGCGCCTGGGTGGCACAGCGGTTGAGCGCCTGCCTTCGGCTCAGGGCGTGATCCCGGCGTTCTGGGATCAGGCCCCACATCAGGCTCCTCCGCTGTGAGCCTGCTTCTTCCTCTCCCACTCCCCCTGCTTGTGTTCCCTCTCTCACTGGCTGTCTCTATCTCTGTCGAATAAATAAATCTTAAAAAAAAAAAATAGCTGTAATTTTACACCTGTACATACTATAAAATGTAAAGATCTTTAAAAATCAGTCTGTGCTTATGAAAGAAAAAGAATGATAGAAAACCTGAACTTATATCAAGACCCCACTCTCAATTATTTTTTCAAACTAAAAATATGATATGTGCAGACGATTCAGTTACCAGCTTGAAAAGAATAAAGAAATAAGAGGATGATAAAACACAAAAATATGAACAGGAGGAGGAGTTACTAATAAAAAGACTTTCTAAGAAAGAAATTTCAAAAATTTATTTGTGAAGGTGGTAAAACAAAAAATCATAACTTATTGTTTTTATTGTTAGATAGTTCTAAATTAAATCTGTATTACCTGGAACTAGGGGCTCTTCATACTCCAAATACCCTTATAAAAGCTTTTTCTCAGATCACTCCTCATGATGCAGCTCAAAGGGGTACTTGGGTGGCTCATTCAGTTAAGTGTCCAACTCTTGATTTCGGCTAGGGGTTATGATCTCAGGGTAGTGAGGATCAAGCCCCGTGTCAGGCTCCGCACTCAGCGGGGAGTCTGCTTGAGATTCTCTCCCTCTACCCTGCCCCCGCTTGCACATGCACGCTCTCACTCTAAAATAAATAAATAAATCTTTAAAATACAGGCTGAGGTCAGAGAAATTTGAATTTTCAGCTACAAACCTTTCGGTCTTTTCCCAACAGCAATTTGGGATTATTTTCCTCCTTTTTTTTCTGCATTTCATCATAAATACTGTCGTATTCATATACAGTGGCATCTTCTGCAAGGGCCTTCTGGATTTCTAGTTTGGTCTGAAATAAACAAACAAACATGTCTAAAAAATATGAGCCAGCTAAAACATACCATAAAAAGTCTTGGTTAACTTTTTTGAGAGAGGATCATGAATCAGGTTTATATATTACAAAAAATATCAGTCACATTTTAGACTGGAGATATAAACATCGGTCTGGAGCCAGGCTGCCTGGATTTGAATCCTGGCTCTATAACTTATTAGGTACTCTAGGCAAGTTTGTGTAATCTTTCTGTGCCTCGGTTTGCATCTAAAAAAATGAGGATAATAATTGTATCTACCTTCCAAGTTGTATTATCTACTTCATATAGTTCATTCACATACGACTTTTGAAAATAAACAACACACACCTCAAACCAAGATCAGAGTAGAACTTCTGAACTTAGCTTACCAGATATCTACCAAAGAACCTACTGCAAATATTATACCTAACGATGACATTTCACAGCTTTTCCAATGAAACAGGGAGTAAGATAATGTTGCCATCAGCAATTCTGTGCACTTGAAGACCAGATAAAAAGAACAGAAAGAAAAAAAATGTTATCTATTAAAATACCCCATTTCTTAAAAGGAATCTGAATCAGCAAAGTAGTCACACACTCACTCTTCGCAGATGACATGATACTCTACGTGGAAAACCCAAAAGACTGCACCCCAAAACTGTGAGACCTCACACAGGAATTCAGCAAAGTGGCAGGATATGAACTCAATGCAAAGAAATCAGCTGCATTTCTATATTCACTAAAAATGAGACAGAAAAAAGAAAAATTAAGGAATTGATCCCATTTACAACTGCACCAAAAACCATCAGATACCTAGGAATAAATCTAACCAAAGAGGCAAATGATCTGTACTCTGAAAACTATAGAATACTCATGAAAGAAAATGAGGAAGACACAAAGAAATGGAAAAACGTCCCATGCCCATGGACTGGAAGAACAAATGCTGTTAAAATGTCTACACCACCCAAAGCAATCCACACATTCAATGCAACCCCTATCAAAATAACCACCAGCACTTTTCACAGAGCTGGAACACACAATCCTAGAATTTGTATGGAACCAGAAAAGACCCCATATAATAGCCAAAGGAATGTTGAAAAAAGAAAACCAAAGCTGGTGGCATCACAATTCCCGATGCTCTATCACAAAGCTGAAATCATCAAGACAGTATGGTACTGGCACAAAACCAGACACACTGATCAACGGAACACAACAGAGCACCCAGAAACGGACCGTCAGCTCTATGGTTAACTCATCTTCGACAAAGCAGGAAAGAATATCCAATCGAAAAAAAGGCAGTCTCTTCAACAAATGGTGTTGGGAAAACCGGACAGCCACATGCGGAAGAATGAAGCTGGACCATTTCCTTACACCACACACAAAAACAGACACAAAATAAATGAAAGACCTAAATGTGAGACAGGAATCCATCAAAATCCTAGAGGAGAACACAGGCAGCAACCTCTCTGACCTCGGCCACAGCAACTTTTTGCTAGCCACATCTCCAAAGGCAAAAATGAACTACTGGGACTTTATCAAGCTTTTTGCTTTTGCACAGCAAAGGGAACAATCAACAAAACCAACAGGCAACCTACAGAATGGGAGAAGATATTTGCAAATGACATCGCATAAAGGGCTAGTATCCAAAATCTATAAAGAACTTACCAAACTCAACACCCAAATAACAAATAATCCAATCAAGAAATGGGCAGAAGACATGAACAGACATTTCTCCAGAGACAACATACAAATGGCCAACAGACATGAAAAAACGCTCAAGGTCATTCAGCATCAGGGAAATAAAAATCAAATCACAATGAGATACCACCTCACACTGGTCAGAATGGCTAAAATTAACAAGTCAGGAAACGACACGTGTTGGTGAGGATGAGGAGAAAGGGGAAGCCTCTGACCCTGTTGGTGGGAATGCAAGCTGGTGCAGCCACTCTGGAAAACATTACGGGGGTTCCTCAAAAAGCTGAAAATAGAACCAGGCAATTGCACTAGTGGGTATTTACCCCAAAGATACAAATGTAGTGATCCAAAGGGGCACCTGCATCCCAATGTTTATAGCAGCAATGTCCACAATAGCCAAACCATGGAAAGACCCCAGATGTCCACTGACAGATGAATGGATAAAGAAGATAGGGTATATATATACAATGGAGTATTACTTAGCCATCAAAAAAATGAAATCTTGCCATTTGCAACAACATGGATGGAATTAAAGGGTATTATGCTAAGTGAAATAAGTCAATCAGAGAAAGACAATATATGATTTCACTCATATGTGGAATTTAAGAGGCACCTGGGTGGCTCAGTTGGTTAAGCGTCTGCCTTCAGCTCAGGTCATGATCCCAGGGTACTGGGACGGAGCCCCAAGCTGGGCTCCCTGCTCAGCTGGGAGTCTGCTTCTCCCTCTATCCGCCCCCCTCCCACTCGTGCTCTCTCTCTCAACTGATAAAATCTTTTTAAAAATTGTGGAATTTAAGAAACTAAACAGAGAGGCATAGGGGAAGAGAACGAAAATAAAACAAGATGAAATCACAGAGGAAGACAAACCTTAAGAGACCCTTAGTCACAGGAAACAAACAGGGTTGCTGGAGGGGTGGGGAGTGGGGGGAAGGGGTAACAGGATGATGGGCATTAAGGAGGGCGCGTGATGTAATGAGCACTGGGTGTTACATGTAACTGATGAATCAATGAACTCTACCTCTGAAACTAATAACATACTATATGTTAGTTAACTGAATTTAAGTAAAAAAAAAATAATACCTTAAAAAAATAAAATACCCCATGTCTAAGAGTATTGTATCTTAGATTTAGTAAATGCAATCAAGTTAGTATTCTTCATCATAAAAGTTAGTTTTAAAGCAGAAGACAAGAGCTAAATCATTCAAGTGGGGAATAGAGTGAAAAGCAGGAAGTACAGGTGGGAGATCAAAGGGGCAGCAGGCAGGTAAGAGGTACAAGAATAGCTATAGGAGCGGCGCCCGGGTGGCGCAGTCGTTCAGCGTCTGCCTTCGGCTCAGAGCGTGATCCCGGCGCTCTGGGTTCGAGCCCCACATCAGGCTCCTCCACCGGGAGCCTGCTTCTTCCTCTCCCACTCCCCCTGCTTGTGTTCCCTCTCTCACTGGCTGTCTCTCTCTCTGTCAAATAAATAAATATTTATTTAAAAAAAAAGAATAGCTATAGGAGCACTCCTAATATTCAAGCAAACTATGAGAACAAGTCTCACTAATAGAAAAAGTGGTTTTGGACAGCTAGGATTAAGACTAAAACTAGATTTGGGATTTATGCTTTAAAAAGTAGGTAAGAAAAGGCAACACAAAAATGTCAGAAGAACACTAGAAAACAAGATAACTACATGACCTTGGAGAAGTCACCAGATTCTCTGTAACTAATTCTCTCATGGATAATGGTAAAGAAGTTGAATCTTGATGGTCTCTCTAGAATTCTACTGAGCTCTAAAGTTCTAAGCATTTCAGCATTTCTGTTAAAAAAATCATTGTTTAAATTTTTTTGTTTAAATGTTCAATGTTTAAATTTTTGCATTAAATCATTTTGAGACTGTTGAGTTACACGTTATATTCCACTACGAAACAAAGATATTATCTTAACATTACTAAAATACGTAATTCTGTGCCCATTCCCCAGGGTGGCAGTAAACATAGTGGCTAAAAGCATGCACTCTGCAACTATATTGCTTGGGTTGAACTACGAGACTTCATAAAAGTCACATAAATCCTTTTGCCTTCATGTTCTCAACTACAAAGTGAAGACTATAAGAGCATCTACTTATAGAATTAAAGAATTTTTTTTTTAAGATTTTATTTATTTATTTGACAGAGAGAGACAGCCAGCGAGAGAGGGAACACAAGCACGGGGAGTGGGAGAGGAAGAAGCAGGCTCCCGGTGGAGGAGCCTGATGTGGGGCTTGATCCCAGGACCCTGGGATCACGCCCTGAGCCGAAGGCAGACGCTTAACGACTGAGCCACCCAGGCGCCCCTTTAAGAAGTTAATTCTTAAAAAGTGGTTGCCACCTGGGTATTCTATAAGACTGATGAATCACTGACCTCTACCTCCGAAACCAATACTACGTTATATGTTAATTAATTGAATTTAAATAAAAGAAAGTATTTTAAAAAATTAAAAATAAAAATTAGTTTTGTTATGTAGCGTTTCAAATAGAAAAAAGAGCACATACACCCCCCCATGCAATAAAACAGAACTCACACTCAAGAATATGTCACCCAGCTTAAGAACGAGAATATTACAAGTGTCTTCAAAGTTATCTGTGTTCCTCCATGATTCCCTTCGCCTACCACACAGAAGTAAACGATATTCTAAATTTAATGCTTATTTTCTCTTCCTTCCCCCCCCATATATGTATATGGCTCTAAGTAATGTATTCTATGATGTGCTGTTATCAGCTTTATATAAATAGTATCAGCTTCATTTAAAAAAAAGTGGTTGCCAGAGTATCTGGCACATTAGAAAATGTGTAACAAATTTATCCTTATGCAGGATTCCAGGTAGACAGGGGAGAAAGAGATGCCAAAGGTTAAAGAAAACGTGGAGGGGAAAAAATTAAAATAAAGACGAAGGTACTGTGCCATTGTTTAATTTCATGATGTTCTTCAGCAGCTAAATCTAAGATACAATGGTGTAGTAGAAAAATTAGTAAACCTTCAGGCTTAGTTCTGTAATTAGCTGTGTGATCATGAGGGGTAATTTATCCTTTTTAAGTTTCAGATTTCATAATCAAGACTATGGGCAGGTTTGTGAGATTTTTAAAAAGATAATGTATGTACAAAAAAGTGCTTGGAAATATGACCGGGCACTATATAAGGTGCGAGGCAAATCTACTGAAAGTTATCAGATATTCCCCATTCTTAGCAGACAAATTTCAAGTAATTAAAAAATTATGAAACTACTTTGGTGTGAAGAAGACTTTTTTTAAGCAAGTAGGCTCACTAGTAAGAATTATTAAACCATATAATCCACTGTAAGACTACTGTAGAGTCATCTGAAAGCAGAAATGGGTTTAATCTACAACACAGCAAGGAAGAGTTAATTCTTCATTGTGCTTTCTCTTTGAAAATTTATCACAAAAACCTGAAATATATGTAAATCAAGAAACATCTTAAACATTTTCAGAAAAGAAGTGTCAAGATAAAATTATTTCTTTATACACAACTACTCTGCTCAGTCTCAGGACTTAGATACTAGAACTGATACTGAAATACTTCACCACATACATTTAATTCACTCAGCCACCTTACCTGTTTCATTGCCTGCTTCTTAGCAGCTTCCCTCTGGAGGCTTTCACTCACGGAGGTCTATAAAACACAAAAATGCTGTCATTGTTTGCCAATTTAAGATTTCTTTTCCAGTATTCTGGTTGGCAACTAGTTTCTTACTTATACTAAAAACCAGAAAAGTATTATGAAAAAAATATTGTAATTAACATTTTCAAGGTCTTTTACCAAAACCTTAAGAAACAAATGAATTTTACTGTAGATCAAGAGCGTACGTGTAGGAGAAAATAGAAATGGTACAAGAAAAAATGAGGTAACATGGCTTTTTATTCCCAACTTCAGCACTAAGGCACTCAGTCTCTACGGATTTCAATTATTTTGTGTGCACATGTGAATGTGACTGTGTGATACACAATACATGGGTGGGGGAGCACTGGTCCCTTCCAACACATTTAATGACATGACTCCCAGCAACAAAAAGCACATTTAAAAATATTTACTACTGAATATATGGTATATCAAGTTCTTAGTATATGCTTAAGGCTTAGGGGCAGCCAGAACTATCTGGGGTTATAATCTTTCAATAAATATGTACTAAGGCATTGTTCTAGCTCCTGAAGATAGTAGGGAAAATAAGGACAGTCCCTATCCCTCAGAGATAAATGGTCTGAAAGGGAAGATAAGTAACTAAAGAGATCACTGTAATATAGATGTGATAAGCTATATAATAAAGGGATTTAAAAAAAAGGGGGCTGTGGGAGCACAGAATCAAGAAAGCCTTCCTAAAAGAGATACGACATTTGACTTGAATCAAAAAGAATTTAAGAGAAGGCAAGAGGTGTTTAGGAAGTAGTAACTACAAGGGCAAAAGTAAACATTTACAGCTAAGAAAAAAATATATAATTAAACTACTTAAAAAATGTTTTCTCTTAAAAGGTTTTGTAAATATACTAACCAAAACTGAACTGTATATTTTAAAAGGGTGAGTTTTATGTTATGTGAATTTTATCTTAAATTAAGTCTACTGATGCATTTATCTTTTATTGAAAAATATAGTCCTCAGCCCTAGGACTATAGTTCTCTAGCCTATTGACAGGTGCTGCTTTCAGCTGTACAGTATCAGTTGGTGCTTCCTTTGTTTTCCATGGCAACCAACAGAACAAAATAAACCTAATTCTAATTCCCTATGACCACGGAGATAAAGTTAACTCAAAAAGGCCATACAAGTAACAGAACACATACTTAATAAATTAAAAGAAGTGGACAGGCAAAGAACTAAGGACATTTGGTGACAGTAAACTGACTACAACTGGAGGAAAAGATACTAATAACGAAAACAACAATAGCTAACATTTTCGAGCCAGATGCTATGCTAAGTGTATTACTTGTATATTACATTTATTACTCATTTAATACAAATTTCCGTTACGTGATACATCTTTACTCATTAGAATATCAATTTTAAACATTAAAATATAAAATATTCTAATAAGCCTATCTCATGAATTCTTTCCAATCTACTTTTAATGTTTCAGTCTTTCTTTTTTTTTCTTTTTCTTTTTTTTTTTTTTTAAGATTTTATTTATTTATTCGACAGAGAGAGACAGCCAGCGACAGAGGGAACACAAGCAGGGGGAGTGGGAGAGGAAGAAGCAGGCTCCCAGCAGAGGAGCCTGATGTGGGACTCGATCCCGTAACGCCGGGATCACGCCCTGAGCCGAAGGCAGACGATTAACCGCTGTGCCACCCAGGCGCCCCTGTTTCAGTCTTTCTAATCAGCAAAAATTAAGTATCTCTTGATCATTTACTGAGTAATGTCTTAAGGATTGACTAGAAGAGTATAAGTCTCCAAATACTAGACTTTTACTTCTTTTACTTGTTTTTATCATTTTTTCCTATCTCTCCTCCAGTCGGTCACAGTTCAAACTGGTTCCTTCAACTTAAACTACTGAATTTAGGAAAATAAAACACAAAGCTAGTACTTTTTAGACTCATACAACAGAGAATAAGCAGACTGGGAAGGGCCTTTCCAATGTAAAGTATATATGCTGTGGGACATAAGAGGTTTTGTTTCCATGTCTATAGCTGTTTTCTATGTTAATGCCAGGTCCATTTTATAGATACTAATGTTTATGTCTGTCTGTCTGACCTTTGAAAAAATCAGTTATTACAGAGTGATAACATAACAGAGGGAGTACAGTATTTTACAAGTTTTATTCACAGACTTGTATCCCTGGAATTCTAATAGCATCAATGGAAAAAGAGGTAGCTCTGAACCTAAGCTGAACAATTCAAGGAAGATTATCTCCTTCTGAAGCTCATTTGATTCTCAGTCTTCTAACTAAAGGAACTCTGACAATGACTATTAAGGTTTCCACTAAAATGCCAACACACTGAAAATATTTGGGCACCTGGGTGGCTTAATGGGTTAAGTGTCTGCCTTTGGCTCAGGTCATGATCCCAGGGTCCTGGGACAGAGCCCCATCTGGGCTTCCTGCTCAGCGGGGAGCCTGCTTCTTGCTCTCCCTCTGCCCCTCTCCCCGCTCTTGTGCTTGCTGTGTCTCTTGCACACACACTCTCTCAAACAAATAAATAAAATCTCTAAAAATTAAATTGAAAATATTGTAAGTTGAAACTAACCTACCCAACATCATGGCTTTGCCCAAATTACCTTAAACATGTTTAGAACACTCACATTAGCTACAGTTGGGCAAAATCATCTAACGCAAAGCCTACTTCATAATATAGTGCTGAGTATCTAATGTAATTTAGTGATTACTATACTGAAAGTAACAGAATGGTTGTATGGGTACATAATAGTTGTAAGTGTATGGACTGTTCACCCTCGTGATCACATGGCTGACAGAGTGAGCTGTGGTTCACCTGCATCATGACACGAGTACTGCGTATCACTAGCCCAGGAAAAGATCGGAATTCAATATCTGAAATACAATTTCTACTGAATGCATATAACTTCTACACCACTATAAAGCTGAAAAATCCTAAGTCAAACTATTCTAGGTCGGGGACCATCCATGGTTTCTATAAAAAGGAAGGAGGAGGGCCTGGCTAACTCAGTTGGTAGGGGTATCGTGAGTTCAAGCCCTGTGTTGGGGTAGGGCTTACTTAATTAAAAAAAAAAAAAAAGGAAGGATATGTGGGAGAAGACTAAAATGACAAAAACAAGTCTTCCTGCGTAAGTCAAGGAAGACTTCGTCTTCTTGAACTCAGTAAGAGATTCCATATATGCCTTATGAATAAAACAAAACTAAGATATATAATAACCACCAACATATCAGCCTCTAACTTCAGAGTTCCTATATCGCATGGCATAAAAAGGAAGTACAGAATAATGGTCACAAGCGTAGGCTTAGGAATCTGACCGAGATTCAAACTGTTCTTTCTCTTACTAGCTGAGTTATGTTAGGTATGTTATCATCTGTATAATAGTACCTACCTCACAAGGTTCTTTAATCCTCACAAGGATTAAACGAGATAATATATAAAATATAGTTGCTCAGCAAGTATCTGGCTCAAAGAAGTGCTCAATAAGGATTGGCTATCATTTACATTATTACTATGCTGAAGAAATGCTTATATTTACATAAATCAGTTATGGGAAAACAGTCTTACAGTTAAACCAAAGCACTCACCACGAAAGCATACAAACTATGTCTCACTATATATTTAGCAGCATACTTAATAAAATATAAGACTGGTATTTATATAGAGTTGTACAATATGATTCAATTTACATCCACTGAAACAGAAAAATCTATTCTGTTGAATATTTAAAAGGCTATACATGTTTTGTGTGCTAAGATTCCTTAGGTCTTATATTCAGAACACCAATAAACAGGAAAATGGAGGATGCATATATTTGAGTCCATCACTACCCATGGAAACGATGGTATAGCCAAGGAATGGGTTTTCTAGAACTGACAGTGGCTTTACCAGGAACGACTTATAAATGCAAGTACACTCCTGAAAGCATGAGTAGATTAAAAAGAACTCTTCTTTGAAGGAGTCCTCTACTGTGCTGCTATAGGAATAACTGGATGGTGGCACTTGATAGCAAGGAGATGCCAACTGAATGGATATCTGCCTTTAATAACTGCTCTGGTTTAGGGTGGAGCTCTTGTTAAAGTATATTTTCCAAAACTTTGTTTTGAAATAATTATAAATTCACAGGTATCTGTAAAGACATGTACAGGGAGGTCGTTTACCCATCCCCCCCCCCAATATTAACCTCTTGTGTTCACTACAATACAATATCAACACCAGGAAACAGACATTAGTACAAACCACAGAGCTTATTCAGATTTTTACCAGTTATACATGTATACATTTGTGAGAATGTGTGTACAGTTCTACACTATTATGATATGTATGGCTTCATGTAACTACCACCATAATCAAGATAATTTAACTACCATCACCACAACAGTCCTTTGTGCTACCCCTTTATAGCCATATTCACCTTCCTTCCCCCATCCCTAATCCTGTCACCACTAATCTATTCCCAATCTCTATGTTACTTCATGAATGTTAAATAAATGGAATCATTTTGAGATTGGCTTTCTTCACTCAGCATTTTAAAGGAATGTATTTTGTTTAGTACAGATATCACGAAAACACTTTAATCCTTGCCACAAAATATTCTAGCCTACAAATGGCCTGTTAAATAATATAAGGATGAAAGTGAGTGACCTAATCATACAATAGTCATTAACTGATTAGTTTCAAAATTAGCAGGCATGCAATTATTCTTATTTTATGTTTGAAGACCAGTTAGTTCACAGAATGATAAAAGAGAGTATTCATTAATAGTGCCTTCTAATAAAACCACAAATTATCATCAGTTTTAAATGTAGGAAGATAAAAATTACTCCCTGTAAGGGCCTTTATCTTTTTCTTTTTTTTTAGAGAGAATGCAAGAGAGTGAGCTCCACTCTCGCAGGTAAGCAAGGAAGGGCAGAGGGAGGAGAGTGACAGAAAGAGCCTCAAGATCTCAAGTAGGCTCCACACCCAGTGCGGAGCCCTACGAGGAACTTGATCTCACCACCCTGAGATCATGACCTGCGCCAAAACCAATGCTTAACTGACTGAGCCACCCAGGCACCCTGGGCCTTTATCTTAAAGAAAAAATAATTCAAGCTATAAATTGGCTCATATGTAAACATTCCAACCGTCCTAAAAGTGCAAAAACTGCCATTGTACCACACCAATCTTTCAAAATAGGTTTTATAACAAAATCTCAGGGAAATAACCTTTTATAAAACCTGAAGTAATAGTTCCTTGCAAATATTTCAACTTGATTCAACAAACATGTTCTGAGAGCCTACTATGTGTACAGCACTGAAAGTGGGAGAGGAGCCATATTTAATCAACATCTTAATTTTTTATGTCTAATCTAAGAGTTGGTAGGTTTAACTTTAATTTTCAAATAAGAAATGAACATGAAAAAAAGGATGATAAAATGCCAGGTCCATTTTATAGATACTAATAATATATAACAATACTCGCTACACACACACACACGTGGTTATCAAGTATAGGCACCATAAACTGCAAAATTAAGAAAAACACGAGACTGGATCTTCTTAGTCTTTACTACTTCCCCTGGTAGTTTGTTCTGTGTAGATAATAAAATTATTTAACTGGGTGCCTGGGTGGCTCAGTCAGTTAAGTGGCTGCCTTTGGCTCAGGTAATGATCCCAGGGTCCTGGGACTGAGTCCCGCATCAGGCTCCTCACTCAGCGGGGAGCCTGCTTCTCCCTTTCCCTCTGCCCCTCCCCCTACTTGTGTTCTCTCTCTCTCTCCTCTCTCTAATAAATAAATAAAATCTAAAAAAATTATTTAATCAATTTAATGTTTGTTTCATTGGGATGCAGTCAGACAGATATGATCTAATTAAAAGGGAAATGGTTTTTAAAACCTTCACAATTAGTTCAGACAAATGCAAGAGAAACCACAGGATTGTGCATTTCTTACATCACCACGCATGTTTAGATGGGTTGACTCGTGGGCTGTGATAACTGCCAGAAGAGAAACAGCTTTATGTATTACTAGAGCTCCTTCACCAATACACAGAATATAGTTTAATGACACTGGTAAAGAAATAAGATACTGGACTATTAATTTATATTATTGAATCACCTTTCTTCAGTCACAAAAATTTTTTATAAAATTAAACAAAACATTTTTTTAAAAATAAGAAAAAATAAAAGTTCAGAAAAGGGTTCTGAATTTTTTGCAGAAATCAATCTTTTTCCATAACTAAGTCACAAATTTAAAAAAATCACATATAGCCTTCTTTATGAAATAAGATGTTTACCTATCCACTTACCCAAAATAGTTCTCAACTAAAGAAAAAACAGTTCAAGAATCAATCTTTCCTCCAACAGCTTATGGCTATAATTTTCGGTTGTGCTCTGAGAACCTAGAAATGAAAACTTCCTGTTCTTTATTATTCTAACTTAGCAACAGATCATTTCTACAACTCAGCAATCTCCACCATGAGCTTTGTTTGTCCACATTCACATGACTCTTTTGTAAGTACAAAGCCCGTTTAAGAGTTGCAAAAAACACACAAAATTTTTATTATATAAGCTCAGAAAGAAAAAACGGACATGGCTATCAGCAGAAAATTTAGAAAAGAGAAAATATAAATGACCACTAACTGTATGAAAAAAACGTTCAATCTTACCAATAACTAAGGTGATGAAAATGAAAATATTAACTTTTATCATCAATCAAATTGATACAGATTTTTAAAGTTATATCATCCAACACTGGCAAGGTAAGGAGTAAATATATACTTCTACATTGTGAAAGTGTGAAATGGTTCCAATTTGGCAAAATGTATTAAAAGCCTGAAAAAAATATCCATTTCTTTTGAATCAGTAATTCCATTTTCAGGAGTTATTTGTATGGACATAAAAAAAGATATACAAACAGATTTAGGTGCTCTTATAGTCACTGTATTATATAATGGGATATCCATTCACATTAGTGAAAAACTTGAAGCAATCTAACTTTCAACATTAGAAGATCAGTTAAGTAAGTTGTATACCCTTCAACACAAAGCTCTGCAGCCATTTAAAAATCTGTTTCAGGGGCGCCTAGGTGGCTCGGTTGTTAAGCGTCTGCCTTTGGCTCAGGGCGTGATCCCAGAGTGCTGTGATCAAGCCCCACATCGGGCTCCTTGCTCTGCTGGGAGCCTGCTTCTTCCTCTCCCACTCCCCCTGCTTGTGTTCCCTCTCTCGCTGGCTGGCTGTCTCTGTCAAATAAATAAATAAATAAAAATCTTTAAAAAATCTGTTTTCAACAACATTTAATGGTATGGGCAAACTTTAATGCTATACCCATGTCTGTCCATGGTCACTACTCAAGAAGTAGGCCCCCTGCTAATAATCATCCCCTCACATACTATGGCCACACTGCTTCTTGTGTCTTTTACCTTGATTAAAACCTTCCCATGAAGTCCTCTATAACCCCTGCATTCTCATCCTCTTTGATGAACCTTTATTTCCTTGACTGAAACTGGTTCTTCTCCAAAGATACCCTTTCTTTTGAGGCTGCTCACAGCTTACATACTTCACATTAGGAAGACATTGTGTCTCCTCCTGATTCTAGCGTCATACACTGTGGGTAAAAGTAAAACCCCTACACCTTTGAAGTTCATGCCACATGACTGTTACCTTTATCCCTTTTTACTTTCAATTTATGAATCCTTTATTACTATCTCTGGCACCTTGATCTCAGTTTTATTTTCTACTTTATATCACGCCATCATCATCACAGATAATCCATACAACACCCTGACCTGACCTTGTTTTCCTCAGGTCCAGTTATTACGGTTTCCTCTCCACGTAGCCAGCCTATCATTGTCACTCTTGTCATTATCTGTGACTGCCCCAGCTCTGAAACTGTAAATCTGGACAACCAACGCAACAACAAACACTACTTTTCTACCAAATTTCACTGTATAGAAGATGTGTATTATTTCACATCCGTATATTGATAAAATCAGGATACACTTTATAATCAGCAGGCATCATCTAACTGCTGTTGACCAAGAGGCAGTCTTAATAGCTGGGTCTACCTGCGTGTATGTAAATACTAAAACTGTTAGCACCAAAACCTGCAGAATGAATATCATCAAGTGTTGGTGGTATAGCATTTCTTAAAATTGTGCAGTTATGTAGAGATAATTTACTTTGGACTCCCACTTGGGATTACTACTTAACATGCCTAGGTCACTACCTCCAAACACCCTCCTTAATGACCATTAAGCTCGATGTCAGAAAGAATGATAAATCTGGAAAAACACTGTCATCAATGAGTCTGAGTGAAGAAGTCAGTCCAAAAAAGACTGATTGATGATGACTCCTCATATGCATTCCTTGGAAAATCTGAACAAAATGAGAACTCACTATGATTAAGAAAAAAAACAAACAAAAAACTGTGGATTTGAAAAGTTTTAGGGATCCCTTAACTAATTATTTTTATTCATATTTTGCTTTTTAATATATGTATAAGAGTAACCAAAGGTAAAAATTTACATCGTAAGACTAAAAGAACTCTTTCAATATTGTATTGTAAATGTATAATTAGAATTCTAACTCATAAGACTACCATAGTTTAATTGCTAGTTTTCTTAATGATGTATAGACTAACAGTGCAACTTCACAATGTTTCAGATTTCCATAAAATACATAGTAAGCTCTCTTGCTCATTTATTTCCACTATATCTTTTCTTTGATCTTATGGATGCCACTAATCCCTTGATTTTTCTATTTTTTGTTAAGACTCTTAGGGGCACCTGGATGGCTCAGTCGGTTGGGTGTTTGCCTTCGGCTTAGGTCGTGATCCCAGGGTCCAGGAATCGAGCCCTGCACTGGGCTCCCTGCTCCGCGGGGAGCCTGCTTTTCCCTCTCCCACTCCCTCTGCTTGTGCTCATTCTCTCTCCAATAAATGAATAAAAAATGGAATCTTTACAGTAGTGAATCTTCAACTACTCTTGCCAATAATCTAAACTCCCACTGCCCATCTTTTGCACCTATTTGATAAACATGAGTCCTGAATCCATGCAACTACCTGCTGTCTATAGTAAGGCAGCTAAGCACTCCTGGAAAATATTTCTTAGCTTCCAATTGTAACTGGGTTCTAATGGTATTTACCAAATCTCCTCTTTTACTAACCAAGTCTCTCTTTTTTCTCTACCAACTATATTCAGGCCTCCTCTCTTTGTAAACCTCCTACACCCTGTCAACTTTCCCTATACGTGACATTACCACTACCTTTAAAAATTATTATGAAAGGGACACCTGGATGGTTCAGTCAGTTAGGCATCTGCCTTCAGCCCTTAATTTTTCTATTTTTTATTAGAATCTTTGGGGTGCCTGGGTGGCTCAGTTGGTTGGGTGTCTTCCTTCGGCTCAGGTCATGATCTCAGGGTCCTGGGATCGAGTCCTGCACCGGGTTCCTTGCTCAGTGGGGAGCCTGCTTCTCATTCTGCCTGCCGCTTCCCTTGCTTGTGTGCGCTAACAAATAGATAAAATCTTTAACGACATTACTATGAAAAATTATGTACAAAAAGTGTACAAAAAATAACACAGTACTTGTGAATTCATCACTCAGCCTAAGAAATGGAACATTATCAGTAGAGATGAAGTCAATACATATCCTTCCATAAATCTCATCTCCCACCCTTTCCACCCTAAATTTTGTTTATATAATCTCCTTGCTTTTTGTTAGTTTTGCTACATATGTATTGAAGGAGTTCAGGACATGGCCACCCCAAAATATGCTCCTTAGGCATACTGATTATTCTGAACTGAAAACACTTGAAAATTCCCATGTGAAAGGTGCCTTCCTTGTACCAGAAGGAAGAAGCAAACTTATTATTGAAGATGGGGAGCCAAGGCCAACAGAAATCTAAACTCACCTTGTTAAAATAACTACCTTCCTTAGTCTATACATATATTTTAGTTACTTTCCCACAATTTCTACTCTGTTCACCCTAGTCTATAAGCACTTATGTCACTTCTTTGGGTCTTCATTTTTGTGAGGGCTCCCATGTAAATATAAAATGAGCTTTGCCTTTCTCCTGTTAATTTGTCTGATATCAGTCCCAGCCAGAGACTATGACGGTGGAGGCATAGTTACCTTCCTTATAGTATGTCTCTAAATGATGTTAATTTTGCATGATCTGAACTTTTATACATTCTCCCGCTAATGAACATTTATTTGGGTTATTTCCTTCCCCCCTCCCCCAAAGAAAGCAGCTATGAACACTGTCCGTGTGTCCTGATACACATGTATAACCAAACAGGAGAACTGCTACGTTGTAGGATATCTATCTTTAACTTCATTAAATACGGACAAATTGTCCTCCAAAGTGGTCTAACCAATTTACACTCCCACCTACAGTGTATAAATATTTTCCATTAGTCTTGTGAACATTTTATATTGTCCATACTTTTCTGTATTTTTTTTTTAAAGGTTTTATTTATTTGACAGAGAGAGCGAGAGAACATAAGCAGGAGCAGCAGGAGAGGGAGAAGCAGGCTCCCCGCTGAGCAGGGAGCCCGATGAGGGACTCGATGCCAGGACCCTGGGATCACGACCCGAGCCGAAGGCAGACACTCAACCATCTGAGCCACCCAGGCACCCCTTTTCTGTATTTTCTAAATGGTCTAAAGGAACATGTATTTTTTATATAATAGGAGATCACTATAACTTATTAAGTAACCAGAAATTATTCTAATTTAAGTAACAAAAGCAACTTTAAGATCCTACTCAGAACTGAAAGTTAATTATGCTTAGTAATCCTGACCAGCTGTGAAATATAAAGTGCCACCTGCCTTTGTGTGGTCAAAGTTTCTAATTCTACACCTTCAGTCAGTTAGTACTTAATGTTGCTAGTCACTCAAAGCCAACGTTCAAAGAACTGAACAAACCAAACTAATACCTTTATGTAACTAAAGAGCAATTAACACCAACCTAATGGCATTTATTCATTCACTTAAGTATTTACTGAGCATATGCCATGTGCAAGGCACTATTCAAGGTATCGGTCAAACAACAATAAACAAAAACCCTTGCCCTCAATGAACTTACAGGGGAACAAAAACAGAGAAGCAAAATATGTCAGATGTATTCCACTCTATGCAAAAAAAAACAAAGAAAGGTACAGAGACTAAGGAGAAGACTGAATTTAAAATAAGACACTCAAGGAAGGCCTCAATGAGAAGGTGTCATTTGAACCAAGACCTGACAACGGTTAAGAAAACAAGTCACAATATCTGGAGAACAATTTTTCAAGCATAGAGAATAGGCAAGGGCATGGCTAACATGTCCAAGGAAGTGGACATGGATCAGGGTGAACGGAGAAACTTACTACAGGTATGAGAGAAATCATGGTCTGAGAGAGTCAAAGAAATATCTATGGAAGGGGAGATCTAAGCCAAATTTAGAAAGAAAAGTAACACAGGAAAAAAAAGTTGTATTATATAAAGGAAACCCTATAAAGAAATACAATGACATAGGGGCGCCTGGGTGGCTCAGTAGGTTCACCGTCGGACTCCTGATTTTGGCTTGGGTGGTGGTCTCGGGATCATGGGATTGAGCCCCACATAGGGCTTATGCTTGACGCGGTGTCTGCTTGGGATTCTGTCTCTCCCTCTTCCCCTTTCCCCACTTGCGCTCTCTAAATAAATGGAGTCTTAAAAAAAAAAGATATACAAAGACATAAACATGGCAAGAAAGGATGAAGAGATCAATATGATTAAAGCAAATGACTTCTGTATGGGTGCTAAGAACTACAATTGGACCCAGACTACATTATGAAAAATAGAACCCAAAATGTGATGCAAAGACAAAAAAGAACTTTTTACTAACTGAATGAAAAGTCATTTAGAAAAATGATCTGGAATCAATGTAATAGGGGTAACAGGGAATTAGACTAGGGGCACTGAGGTTGTAAGACTACGGCACATGGGATAAACTAGGTGATGCTCCGGAAGAAGCAGAACTCGGACGGAGACGGGCACAGAAGGAATGCAGAACACAGGACCAAACATGGTATTAAAGTTTCTAAGCTAGGAGACTGCAGAAATAGTGATTAGAGGTAGAATCATACATATGTTCTGTATAGATCATTTCATCCAGAGCTGTGTTTTTAGAATGATTACAAACTGAACAAAAAAATTATACTCCTTATCCAAAAGACATAAATGTACGTTTTTGAAATCTTATGACAATAGTTCTCCATTGAGAACTCAATTATACCTCATATACAGAACATGATCCTCATAATTTGACCTCCTTCAAATACTTTATCACATCCTAAGTGGAGAACCTTCTGATTTTTCTACATTTTTCTCTAATATCTAAACATTTGGGTTTTGAAGAATAGGCAAAGAACCTAACAATGTATTCATCTGAAACAGTTCCTTAGGAAGGCAAGTTTTAAATCCATGGAAATATGATAGGCTACTTATTAAAATGATGTGGAAACAACAGTCTGCCTTTTGAAAGAAATATTAAAACTCATTTCTTACCTTACCTCATTCTGTTTAACAAACACCAAAATACATTCCAGACATTATTAAACATTTAAATGTAAACACAAGTTGCAGAACCTTTAAGTTTTATTAAAAAGTAAAATGACAATATAGCCATACGAAGGACTCAGAGCAACCAGGACTCTCATATATCAGTAGTGGAAATGTAAAATGGTGCACCAACTTTGGAAAAGAATTTAGCAGTTTCTTGAAGAGTTAAACATACACCTACCATGCAATCCAGCCATTTCACACCTAAGTATTCATCCAAGAGAAATGAAAGTATAGGTCCATACAAAGACTCGTATACAAACGTTCACAGCCATTTTACTTTTAACAGCCCAAAACTGGAAACAATCCAAATAATCATCAACAGGTGAACAGATCAACTGTGGTATATTTATACGATAGAATACTACTCAGCAAGAAAAGAGTGGACGACTGAAACACACAGTGTGAATTAATCTCAAAGTAATTATGCTGAAAGAAGCCACCCACACCCCTCAACCAAAGTATATACTGCATGATTCCATTTATATAAATTCTTCAAAATGAAAACTATAGTTATAGAAATTAGATCAGCAGTTGCCTGAGTGTTGGAGAGGGGGATGGGAAGGGGCAAGGAGGAACTACAAAGGGACATAAGGAAATTTGGGGGTGTGATAGGTATGTTAATTATCTTTATCATAGTGACAGTTCATGGTATATACTTATGTCAAAATTTAACAAACTGTATACTGTAAATAGATGCATGTATATATCAATTATACCTCAATAAAGCTGTTTTAAAAAGTAAAATAACATCTGGCCATACACAAAAAACTGTAGACTCTTTTTATCTGCGGTGGGTAATTTTAAATAAAAAACTATATAATAATAACAATTTTAAAATAAAATGAGCTGTGGTTATTACAACTGAAAAATTTGGAAGAGGAAGAGAGGATCTGACCCAATGACCCAGTGTTTTAGAGAATCAGTTACAAGAAAGCCTCAACGAATCACCTCAGGGAGAACAAAAGGGCATATTTAGAAACTAAAGCCAGGAGCCAAAAGATGTCAAACCAACTACATATAAGGACAGGTACAGAGCAAATTCAGAGGCAGGAATGTAGTAGCAGAGGCAAATTATTAAGTAACAGATGAACAGAGTGACAGAGACAAGCTAAAGAGCATGGTCCAAGTATACGAAGCAAATCATTCCTGGAATGCACAAAAACACTAAGATATGAGGCTGATTTTAAGAACAGAAAGCAGGGTAGCCCAAATCCGGTGAAGCTGAAGAGAGTGTAGCCAGAAACAGGTCATAGTCAAGTAGACTGCGGAATGAACAAAAGCTGTGCACAAGAAAAGGAGCCCACAGAAAAATTCTTCTCAAAGTAAGGTGGGCTGTTCCATCTGGCTTTTATCTCTGGTTGCTCAAAGAGAAATGTCCTTAATCCCAACAAAACACCCTTAGTACCTTCTGAAATTTTAACTTCTCTCAGAAGTGAAGATATTTTAGTTTTAACCTGAATTATATATAAATTCACTTTCATAAGTATTAAAAAGAGCTCCCTGAAAGCACAGATGTTATCTTATTCAAACTTCTATCAGTAGCACCCAGTATAATGTCTTCTATACATCAGATGCTTAAATAATGATAGTTAAAGGTCTGAACAAGAAAACCATCAAAAAAAATGTGCACTGAAACCTACATTATCCACTTTCTGAATTATCACTTAATATTCCTAGGCCAGTTTCCCTCCATTGCCTAGGACCTCCCATTGTTCCTTTCCCGCTGTCAAGAGAATATGTGATCCCTAAATGGAAAACAACCAGTAAAAGCTTATATTAATAATTAGAAATAATTAGAAAAATTAATTTGTGGCAAAAAAATCTCATACAATCAAAAGCCAAATGTACACAATTTTTAAAATTAGTCATACTCAGCTTACAATTCTTGGTAAGATATTAAGCCATGCTCCCTCCCTTTGAAATTTTTCTACAACTGAGAGGTTGGATATAAGAAACAAACAAACAAACAAACTGTGAAAAATCCCTGGGGAAACAAACACTGGCTTGTCTGGACAGAGGAAGGGAAGAGTAGTAACCCAGAGCTGAACAGTATATGGCACACAAACTGGGGGGCTGGACGATGGAGAGCTTTTCAGAAATGTCTCTCTCCAGTCACCTCATGCAAAAAAAGCAATTGCTCAGAGGTAATGTGAGAGCAGCACTCCAGTTTGGCTGGGGTGGCAACCCCAATCTTTTCTCTGTTTGGGGGTCCTGGGATCAGGTCTGTGTAGGCTCTATGCTCGGTGGGGAGTCTGCTTCTCCCTCTCCCTCTGCCTGCTGCTCCTCCTGCTTACGCTCTCTCATTCTCTCTCTGTCAAATAAATGAATAAAATCTTAATAAATAAAGGTGATTTGAGATTCAATTTTAAAAAGAAACAACTTGAAATTATATAGAAAACAGAGTTAAAATGAAAATATTAAGAAATGGGTGAATGGATTAATGGGTACAGCTGAAAAATGTTTTCGTGAGCTACAATTATTAGGCTAAGAAACACTTCTGAAACATAAGAGAAAGGGATAAAAAAGAATTTTTTAAAGGTACAAAGACATGATAGAGTATTAACTTCGTAAAAACAGAAGATACAGAAGATGTGTAAGTTAAACAGATTCACAGAAATATATGAATAACTGAGAATTTTCTAGAATTAAAAAATGTCAAATTGAACAGCTTGTGAGTACCGAAGAGGATAAATAAAGCACATACATATAAACAACACCTCGATATATACAATGGAATTTAAGAGAATCAAAGACAAAAGAAAATTCTAAAAGTTTCTAACAAGGAAGAGTAGTTCACCTATAAAGGAATAAAACCAAAATGACATCAGGTATCTCATCAGAAACACAAGATTAAAAGTAATCCTTAAAATTACTCTATGGAGTAATTTTAAAATGTTGATAGAATTTTGAACCAAAAAGTTTATATCCAGATAAACTATAATCAAAAGTAAAGATATCTTAAGCACACAAAGTTTTAGAATATTTCCTATATTAAAGGCCCTCTTTGAAAATACTAATTAAAGGAACTATTCCCAACAAGAATGATGTTGTGAGATACATGAAAGTTCAACAAATACAGGGCGCCTGGGTGGCTCACTCAGTTAAGCGTCTGCCCTCAGCTCAGGACATGATCCCAAGGTCCTAGGATTGAGCCCCTGAACCCTGCATCTAGGCTCCCTGTTCAGTGGGGAGCCTGCCTCTCCCTCCCCTGCTCCCCCTGCTTGTGCTCTGTCAAATAAATAAATAAAATCTTTTTTTTTAATAAAATCTTAAAAAAAAGTGGACAAATAATTTAGTAAAACTTAGTATTATCTTCAAAGAGGAATAAAACATGTAACCAAAACAATCCAGAGCCAAAAATCTAGGGAAGTTATGTATGACAGAACTTTGTGGAATAACTAAAGTGTTCTACCTATATCTGTGTTGTCCAATATGGTAGCCATTAGTCACATGTGGCTATGGACAGCATGAATGTGGCTAGTGTGACTGAAGAACTTCTAAATTTTAAGTTTAAAGTTAAAATTCTCTGTAACTAGTGGGTACTGTATCCGACAGCACAGATCTTAGTATGTTTCAAAAAAACTTTACTTAAAAAAAGGCTGCTGGCTCAAAGGCCATAGTTGCCAACATCTCACCTGCTAGGTGATATGAATACAGTGATGACCAATGACCAAAATTCTAACTAAAACAGAGCAAAATGTGTGACTTTCAAACTGAAAAGAAAATTTAATCTATTCAATGGGAAAAGGAAAAAAACCAAGAAATACGATAAATAAAAAAATACAAAATGTGACAAAAAAGTTCTAATACAACATTCCAATACACGTAACTGAGTTAAACTTACTGATCTAAAGAGAGCGTCTTAAGATTGGATTTTTTCTTTTTTCTTTTTTTTTTTTAAGATTTTATTTATTTAACAGAGAGAGAGACAGCCAGCGAGAGAGGGAACGCAAGCAGGGTGAGTGGGAGAGGAAGAAGCAGGCTCCCAGAGGAGGAGCCTGATGTAGGGCTCAGTCCCAGAACGCCGGGATCACGCCCTGAGCCGAAGGCAGACGCTTAATGACTGAGCCACCCAGGCACCCCCTAAGATTGGATTTTTAAAAGATGTAGGAATAGGAGGTCAATAGGGATGGCCTAAATTCAAAAAGGTACAGAAATGCTGAAAATAAATGGCTGGGAAATACAAAGGACAATTGTGAACCAAGACCTTCACAGTAATTAAAAAATTAAACAACAACAACAACAACAACAGAATCGAAGGCAAAAACAAAGGACAAAGTAGGCTACTGGATTATATACGGAAGGAAAAACAGTATTGTATCCTGAACTAAAAAACACAAACGTTTATTGTCTACAATAAATAAAACACCAAGACAATTCAACAGGGGAAAGAACAGTCTTTTCAATAAATGGTGCTGGAACAACCAGATACCCACATGTGAAAGAATGAAGTTGGATACTTACCTCACGCCATAGAGAAAAAACTCAAATGGATCATAACCTAAAAGTAAGCACTAAGACTATAAAACTTAGAAAACACAGGAATAAATCTTTGTGACCATGGGCTACACACTACATGACAAAATTTGTGAGACATACTGAACCAAGAGTACAAGCAACGATTGGAAAAAAAAAGACATAAATTACATTTCAACAGAATTAAAAATAGTTGTGGACATCATCAAGAAAGTGAAAACCCACTGAATGGAAGAAAGTATTTTCAAATCATAGATATGGTAAGGGATTTGTATCCAGAATAAGAAATTCTTACAATTCAACAATGAAAAGACTAAAACCAATTTAAAAATGGACAGAGGACTTGAACACTTGAATAGACATTTCTCCGAAGATATATAAATGGCCAGCAAGCACTTGAGAAAACGCTCAGTATCACCAGTCATCAAAGAAATACAAATCAAAACCACAATGAGATGTCATTTCACACCCACCAGAACGGCTAAAATAAAAAAGAGTAGTGTTGATGAGGTCATGGAGAAACCGGAATCCTTAAATGTTACTGGTGGAACTGCAAAATGGTGCAGCAACTTTGGAAAACTGTCTGGCAGTACCTCAAAAGGTAAACAGAGAGCCACATATAACCGAGCAGTTCCACTCTGAGGTACATACTCAAGAAAACGGAGAACATGTCTATACAAAAACCTGTACAGGAGTGTTCACAGCAGCATTATTCTTACTAACCAAAAAGCGGAAACAATCCAAACGCCCATCAAGGTGAATGGATAACAAAATACGGTGTTCGTATATCCATACAACAGTGTATCATTTGGCCACGAGAAGGAATGAAGTACTGATAAACACTACAACACAGATAAACCCTGGAAGCATTGTGCTGTGTGAAAGAAGCCATGTTTTGTGACTACAAAAGGCCACATATTATATGATTCCACTTACCTGAAATCAAGAATAGGTAAACCCACTGAATAGGAGATAGAAAGTCAATTGGTAGTTTCCAGGGGAGTGACTGGTAATGGGCACAAAGTTTCTTTTTGGGCTAACAAGAACGTTCTAAAATTAGGTAATAATAATGACTGCACAACTCTGTGAATATATTAAAAGCCACTGCATTTTATGGCATGTTTATTTCTTTGCAATAATGTTACAAACACATACATGTACAAAGCAACAACTCTCAATCAACATCAACAACATCAACAATTCTGAAACTAATAGATCAACAGGAAAAGATTCATTATAGAAAATACAAGTAAGTTCAAACTAACAAATATTTAGAGAACTTACGTACTGTGGAAAGTATACATGCTTTTCAAAGACACAAGAAGCATTTGCAAAAACGATGTGCTGGCCACAAAGCAAATATCATATAATACGTTCTTTGGTTCTAACAATAAAACTAGAAACCTGTAACCAAAAAAAAAAAAAAAAAAAAAAGGAACAAAATATTAAAAAAAAAAACAACAACCTCCACCTGTATGTCTAGAAACTCAAAAGCCATAGTTCTAAATCCTCAGGTTAAAGAAGACATTATAAAGGAAGTTACAAGATAATTAGAAAAGTGCAACAACAAAAATAGTACATAACAAAATTTGTGAGACAACTAAAACAATACTTTAAAAAGTCTACAGATTCATATGCTTACATAAGAAAGATTAAAGTTCAACCGAAGTTGAAAAAGTATCTATAAGAATAACTCAAAAAAACAAAGGAAACAAAGATCTGGGCAGAAATCAATCAAACAGAGTTAGAAAACCACAAAATCCATAGATGAATAAAATCAAATGCTAGTTCTTTGAAAAGATTAATAAGACAGAGAAACTTCTGGCAAGATTAATCAAGAAAAGTGAAGAGATACAAGTGATAATAGATGAAAGATTTAAAAGTACTATCATAATACTGTAATATTTAGCTTTACAATATTACGTTACAAAAGATCCTAATATTTATGTTAATAGATCTGAAAATCTAAACAGAATGGATACATTTTCTTAAATTGGTTAAAGAATCTGAACAGAGAGACCAGGGGCCCCTGGTGGCTCAGTCAGTTAAGAATCTGCGTTTGACTCAGGTCACGATCTCCCTGCTCGGCAGGGAATCTGTTTCACTCTCCCTCCCTTTGCCCCTCCCCATCACTCGTTCTCTCTCAAATAAATAAAATCTTAAAAAAAAAAAAATCTGAACAGACCAATAACCACAAAGACATCCTCTCCCAAAGAGCTGTAAACCCTGATAGTTATACAAGCTGAATTCTCCCAAATTTTCAAAGAGCAAATAATCCCCGTTTTCTACAATTTGTTACAGATAACAGAATACAAAGAGAAATACCTAACATGTTTATATGGCTGACATCATTTTGATTTCAAACTAGACAGTAATAAGAAAAGAAGAGAGATGTTTGTGTTTTCTTAGAGTCTGTATTTGTCTACTCGGCATCCACCCACCACAAGGCCAATTATATTAACTGTATTTTCTTATTTTCTGTATTCTTGATGCTCTGGCATTCGTGACCTCGCTGACTAGGGAGAAACTCGCTCTCCTACAGCTCGCCAGTTCCTAAAAGATAGCAAAGGATTAGCCCAGGAATGTATCTTTTCTATGTAACTAACCAACCTAGAGCCCAAACTCTGCATCATCTCCTTCACCTGGCTCTTATACTCCAGAAGGGACTATTCCTCTGCCCTAAGCACTAAGGATCAGGTATCAGCAACTGGAGATCACCTCTACAGCCCAGAGAGCCTGCCAACATTACTCAAACTAGCCAATTCCAAAGTGTTTCCCCTGCCCTGCCTTGCCTTTCCCCTTGTTCTTGCTTTTGTCTCCTGACTAAACCTGGTGCTTCCCATGTCCCTGTATGGAGTGGCACACTCCCTGCTCTTGTTAACAGTGATAATCATTCAATGCACTGACCTCTCCATGTCAATGTCACCACCATAAATTAAAATCTGCAGGCAAATTTTGAGATAGTAACTAAGGCCCATGTCATTTATGAACATAGATGTCTGAAAACCCTAAATGAAAAATTAGTGAATTGAATCTGTTAGTATATTATAAATAGCACATACTGCTCAAAAACAATTTACATAAGAAATTCAAGAACGGTTTAATATTTGAAAATCTATCAATTGTAATCACATTATGGACTACGGGAGAAAATGACTATTTCAATAGATTCAGAAAAGGCATTTGATAGTTTTAATATATATTTATGATTTATTAAAAAATTGCCAGTAAACAATGAACAGAAGGAAAATTCCTTAATTTGATAAAGCCTATATACTAAAAGCTAATACACATCAAACTTAATGGAAAACTTCAGAATCATTCCATTTAAGGTACAGATAAGAAAAAATGCCCATTGAGGCTTTGTTGAACATATTACTGGAGGATGTGGCTACTATAATAAAATGGGGGTGGGAGGTGGGACCAAGGAATAAAGATTAGAAGAGATGAAGCAGATGGTGTAGACAAATTATTATAGTAAATGAGTTTAGAAAGACTGCCAGATACAAGAAATCAACTTACAAAATCAATAGCATTGCTCTGTACCAGAATAGTCAAATGGAAAATAAAGTACCATTCAAAATAGTTGTATGAAATATCTAGGAATTAACTTAAAGATAAGGCAAAGAACATTAATGGGGTGAAAAATCACCTCATAAAAAAGTCTAAATGAATGAAGAACTATACCACATTTATAGGTAGTTCCTTAAAGATTCATCTATAAATCCAAGACAGTTCCAGTACAAATCAGGAAGGTTTTTAGTTTCAAGAAATTTCAAACTTATTCTAAAATGTCTATGTAAGAATAAACATCTAAAAATAATTCAATCAAGTTTAAAGACAAGTATAAAGGGACTCACCCTACTAGATAGTAAGATTTACTACTCAGCCATAATAATAAAAAACTGTATAATTGCCATAGCAACATATAACAATAAACAAGAGAGCTTAGCAGCAGATTCATGGATATATGGGAACTTGGGATGATAAAGATGGCCCATAAATCAGTAGGAAAAGCATGCATTACTTATAGATGGTACTGGGAAACACCTGCGCCATTCTAAGAAAAATAATGTTGGATCCCTACACCTCATAAGATGAACTCAACATGGATTAAAGACCTATATGTAAAAGGTATTACAAATCCAATAGTACCTATCTTGGTAGCTTCAGAGCAGTGAATATCTACTTAGACAAGACCTCTAAAGCACAAACCATATAGGGGGAAATTGATTTGACTACATTTAAAAGAAAATTTATGCTCTATAAAGGACACTACATTATAGTCAACTCTAAGCTTAATAACAAATTAGCTTTCGAATATTGGACTTAAGTTTATATATCTCTTAAGTAACTGTTCAACGAGGTAATTCGGCTTGGCAAGATGACTGTTTAGACCACTTTCAGAAACCTAAGCTCTTTCTAGTTTGTTGTTCCCCTATTTGCTAGGGTATAGAGCAAGTTAGTTCATGGCCTGAAATAACAAACCCATCAATCTTCCAACTTATAACAAGGAAAAACAGAAGTCCACATAAAAAAATTTTCTTTTGAGCTATTGAAGCAGAAGTGCACATAATACTTTGCCTCTATGTGATTGGCAAAATTAGTCACATGGCCTCAATTAGCTAATGATAAAGTTAAAAAACGTAATCTCTAATTTAGCGGCAATGTTCATTAATTTTAAACTGTTATTACAAAAGGAAAGAATAGATTTTGGTGAATTATTAGCAGTATTCACAATAAGGACAACAAAAAAAGTAACAGACTGAAAGATTTTCAATGTCTAAAACCAACAAGGGATTAATAACTAAAATATGTAAGGAACTCTTACAAATCATAAAAGAGACAGGAAATACAATAGAGAAGTGGTCAGTGGATACGAATGAGAAAGTCGCAGAATAAGGAATGCCTAATAAACACATGAAGAGGTAACTCAACTTCATTAATAATCAATGAAGTGCAAAATAAAACAACTAAGAATTGAAAAAATTATAAGGTGTTGATGAGAAAAAGGAGAAACAGTGACCACCAACAGAATAAAATTGAATGTAAACTGGTATAGTTATTCCAGAAAGCAATTTGCCAGCACTTAGTGAAAAATTTATCTATATACTCCCTGATTCAGAAATCTCACTCCTGGATATATCTATCCCCCAAAGGAACTCTGGTGGGACATGTATGAGAACGGTTTTTTTCTTTTTACAGTGTTGTTGTGGTAGGAGGAACGGAGGGTAACTTAAATGTTTATTTCAGAGGGAATACGATCAGATAAAGTTGACATATATTCTGTAGTTAGAATCAACTAGGTATACACATTGCAATGCACTGCTGACTGAAAAAGATCTGTATTTACATATATGAAACATACACACTCAAAACACCACAATATAAAAGGACACATATTCAAGCTTATCTACCAAATCAACGTATGTTTAAAAGGGAACGGGAGAGGGGATTAGGGATGAAGAGGAAAAGTAGTAAAACAGGAAAAGAGCCTTGACAGGCTGATAATGCATTTGTACCTTGAAATGAGGAGTATGACTAACAATTCTCTGTATGTTTGAAAAGTTTACTGCATAGGTAACAGTTCTTTCCATTGCCAAAGATATGTCTCAGTTCTAGAAAGACAAACACACATATAGATATGAAAATGTCATGAGGGGCGCCTGGGTGGCACAGTGGTTAAGCGTCTGCCTTCGGCTCAGGGCGTGATCCCGGCGTTCTGGGATCGAGCCCCACATCGGGCTCCTCCGCTATGAGCCTGCTTCTTCCTCTCCCACTCCCCCTGCTTGTGTTCCCTCTCTCGCTGGCTGTCTCTATCTCTGTCAAATAAATAAATAAAATCTTTAAAAAAAAAAAAAAGAAAATGTCATGAAAGATGCAGTACTGAAATTATCCTCTGTTTTGTACGATAATTCCTCTATGATGAAAAGACAGCAAAAAGTGGGAGAAACATTGGGGCTCCTGGGTAGCGCAGTGGTTAAGCATCTGCCTTCGGCTCAGGGCGTGATCCCAGTGTTCTGGGTTTGAGCCCCACATCAGGCTCCTCCACTAAGAGCCTGCTTCTTCCTCTCCCACTCCCCCTGCTTGTGTTCCCTCTCTCGCTGGCTGTCTCTCTCTGTCAAATAAATAAATAAAATCTTAAAAAAAAAAAAAAGTGGGAGAAACATAAAAAGAGTGTTTAAAGGAGGGTAATTCTGGACTGCTCATAAAAAAAGAGACAGTTCTTTAACACTGTGCAAGATATAGATTTAGGAAAACAAATTCAGAATATGGTTTTAATATTTATGTTGCATCAAAAAGTTGTAGAAAACACAAATTATAAGATTAGTGAAAATATATTTACTAAGTTAATGATCTCTTCCAATTATTGCTTAATTCACCAATAAAAGGAAAACTACATCTTACTCCAGTTAGAAACACAAACTTATTTTCCAAAGGGACATGTTGGTAATACTTAGCACACTTATGATCAACAGTCAAGGTCTTGTAGTCCTCCCCACACAGGCAGGTTTTAATGAAATACACTTGGCAATGTATTTTTTTTTTAAAGACAAGCAACAGTTTGGCACCTAATATATAATCACAATGACCAAGTCAGGTGTGCAGCATGCCCAGGACAGACTTTATTAGAGTTCAGTTATAAATACACAATCTCTTGACATTGAAGATGTAGTTCTTGCAGATAAAGCCCAAAGGCAGGAAATGAATCTTCTCCCAAAAGCTGCTTCTTATCTTCAAAGTAACCTCAAATTATTACTAAACTAATAAAGTAATTTTGTTCCAGAAAGTGATCTGATCTATTTTATTTTCAGCTTTTGATAAATCCAAGAATGAGATGGGGGATTATTGCTTTTTGTCTCACTATACATACTGCAACACAACATGAAAATAAAGGAAAAAAACTTTTAAATGATTTTTATGGTAAAACTGGAATAGACAATAACGAAGCCTGTCAACAGATGAGGAAGATGTGTATGGTTTCGGAAAAATAAAAAGCTAATTTTGTTATTTAACAGCAAATCTGGAAGTAAAGCTTTTACTATCTTCTAATTAGACGCAGTTTTAAAAAATGAGTAAAAAAGGTACAATAAGATTGTACACAATCAAACCAAACATTTAAAAAATACAACTATGGTCATTACTGCCTTCTTTATGGAATTTTTTCTAGTAGAGTGGCCACAACCCAACATGAAGATCAAGATTCTATTAAAAAGCCAGGCTACCAAAATTATGGCTGTCGAACACAACACAGGACGGAGACAGCACAAGAAAATTTCAGATGACTAATAATTAATGATGACTTAGTTTTACTGCACACACCGAAGGTATTAGTTTTACTGTAGCAATCTGGGCACTTTCATGACACTTCCACTCTGCACCTCGCACTGCAGTAGGCATTTACTATCACAGCAACACAGCTACTATTTATGACGCCTCTACTCTGTGCCATACACTTGAGGTATACTCTCTCTAATCCTTAAACTTTCAGCAGACCATATTATAAAATAGAGGAGTTTGTTGTTGTTGTTGTTGTTTTAATGTGGAACTGAAACTGACAGAGAAACAATGTGCTCGGGAGCTTAAGCTAGGAAAACAATGCAAAGCTTCTGGTTTAAGGTGGCAAATGAGTACACGCTGCAGCCTCCTCCTAATCCAAAGCCTCAAGATGACAGGAAGGAAATCCACGGTCCTGCCAGCAAACGAGAAGGGGTACTTTTAATGGACTGGAAACGAGGAAGATAAAAGGCAAGAAACCTAACTGCCCACAGAGACTGAATGCTAGACAAGGTGGGACTGGTTCGTAGCGTGCTACAAATTGTGAGGTAAGGGATAGGAAACAGGAAAAGACAAGACAGATTAACTGCAGTTTTTTTTGCATTAGAAGCAGCAATATGGGTGGATCTCTATATGCTGCCTTTTTTGGAAAAGGCAAATAACGGAGATTTCATTTCTGCCCTTAGTAGGGAAGAGTGAACACAGGAACTTGAGTAAGCCCGGTAAAATTTTAGAATACCAAGGATAAAGAGAAAAATCCTAAAACATCTGATGAAGTTGGGAGTGCAGATTACTTACAAAGAATTAGATTGATACCACACTCTTCTATTTGCAAAGAGTGGATACAAAGGTAAAACAAAGTATGATATTTAAAGTTCTTTAGGAAAATAATTTTGAACTTGGAATTCTATATGTAATCAAACTATCTTTCAAGTATGAGGCAAAATAAAGACAAATGCAGGTCTGCAATGATTCAAAGATTATTACCCAAAGATATACTCTAAAAGAATTACTTGAGAATATACTTATGCAAGTACAAAACAAAGAAGTAGCATGAAGAAACCAACAGCAAAGAAACCAATAAATTCTAAATGATTTTTGCATTAAAAAAAGAGAATCAAAACAAAAATCATGAACGACTTTTAAAAAAATATGAGGTTACTAAAAAAAACAAAGCTTGTGACATGCAAAGCAGGACTGTGGAAACGTTTACAGCCATTAATGAGTTTCTTAGGGAAGAAAAAAGACTTTCAGTCAAAGAATTTAAAAGAGAACAGACTAAGAATAATGAAAGATTACAAGGGGACCCCGGGCTGGCTCAGTCAGTAGAGCATGTGACTCTTGATCTCAGGATTTTAAGTTCAAGCCCCATGCTGGGTGTAGAGGTTACTTAAAAATAAAACTTCAAAAAAAAAAAAAAAAAAAGACTACAAGAAAATAACAAAGAAAAAATTAATATAGTAGAAAACTAAAAGAGTGGATGATCGGTAATCAAAACGCTGATTCTTCCAAAAGGTACGCAAACTTTTGCCAGGTCTGACCAAGAAAAAGGAGAGAAAACAAACTTTAGGAATAAAAATAAGACAGAATTATAAATTCAGAATAGATTATCAGAAAACATTTTAACTATTATTGAAATTCTCTACAAATATGATTTGAATCCCTAGAAAAAAATGAGTGATTACTTAGGAAAATATAAATGGCCAACATTAGCTGAGAAGTAGAAAACTGAACAGATTAAAAAAAAGAAGAAATGAAAATAATCAAGGACAAAATGCACATATATCACTTTGCATTTTAAAGAAAAAAATAAAAAAAAAAATAAAGAAACGTATTTTCTCTGTTAACTATTCTAAGGCAGAGGTTCTTAAATATTTTAGTCTCAGGACCTTTTTAAATACTTTTACAAATTACTGAGGACCCAGAGAGCTTTTGCTTACATGGGTCATCCTACCAATATTTACCATATTAGATCTTAAAACAGAAAATTTTATTATTAATTCACTGAAAAATAACTATACATCCATTCATGCTAACATTCTTATGAAAAATAAATGTACTTTACAAATACATTTCGTAAGAAGAGTGGCAGTGTTTTGGATTTTGGCGCATCTCTTTAACAGAAGACTGCTAGACTCGCAAACTTGCTGGGCTCAATTTGTTGCAATTCATTTGTAATGCAGCCTCTGGAAAACCCCACTGCACACTTGTGAGAAAAACAACAGTAAAAAAGGGCAAATAATGTCTTATTAGTATGAAAATAATCTGACTCTGCAGACCTCATGAAAGCATCTTGGGGATCCCTAGGAGACTCCATATTACAACTAAAAAAGTTCTGGAAAGTGGTGATGTACCTAACATCACACCTATAAATGGTTAAATGGTAAATTTTATGTTACGTGTTTTTGCCACAATAAAAAAAAATAGCAAATAAAACCCAGCTGCACATATAAAAGAATAAATACACCAAGACCAAAAGGGTTTATTCTAGTATTTAAAGAGTGGTTTCACTTTAGAAAAATCTAT
Organism: Ursus maritimus; assembly: GCF_017311325.1. Classification (NCBI taxonomy): domain Eukaryota; kingdom Metazoa; phylum Chordata; class Mammalia; order Carnivora; family Ursidae; genus Ursus; species Ursus maritimus. Next base: position 42,583,587 of record NW_024424897.1, on the reverse strand, counting down.
CAATGTAATTCACCATAGTAATAAATGTTGAAAAAACACGAGATAAAATTCAACCCAAATGCCTAATAAAAATTTTTAGCATTCCAGATTATTGGTCAACTTCTACTAATTTATCCTGTGTTAACAAACATCAGAATCTCATGGCTTACAGCATAAAGCTTTATTTCTTGCTCATGCCACGTGTCCATTACGGATGGCTTGTAGGTCCATACCATCTACATTCCGGGCTGAGGGCAGTCCCTATCTGCAACATGCTGTCCATATGGCAGGGCGGAAAGCAATGGCTAAATCAAGAGATAGCTCTGAAAGCTTCTGCTCAGATATAGCTTATCAGTTTCATTCACATTCCACTGGTTAAACAAGCCTCATGGATAAGCTTATATCAAGGGCAGAAAGTATAATCTCTCACAGGGAGGAGCATCTGATAGGAGAAATCTGTAGAGATGGACCCAGTAGACAGGATCACCCAATAACCGTAAACAAGAAGATTTAGAAATGATACACCTACAAAAGAGGGTAACTTCTCCAATGTGAGAAAGGGGACCTACCATGAACCTAGAGTAAACATAACTATTGCTATATCTCAGCAATAAATACTGAGAAAAATATAACAATAAATTTAAAAGATCCCAACCAAGCATATGGGTTATGAAGTCAACTAACTATGTGATCCTAGGCAAGTTAAACTCTCTGCCCATTTCCTCAACTGTAAAATGAAGATGACAACATCCTATTTCAATGATTCTACAACATATTTTTTCACATTTTAATGTCTTAGAAATTGATGACATCTTAAAAATAATAGCTGTCACCCAGGAGGCAATAATGATGTGCCAAATGAAAACCTTCCATGGACACTTCCTGATAACATCAAGAAAGCATCACTAACAAAGCATCTTAGATTTAACAAAATATGGTAATATTTAGTGTTAACTGTGATGATTACATGAACTAATTCATATAAAAACACTTAGAGCAATGGCTAACAGCAAGTGCTCAATAAATACTATTTTTTCTTATTCTTTGTCCTACTCATTATCAAACCAGATTATAATGCTAGAGTAACTGAAATAAAACTGTACTGGAACAGGATTAGAGAAAGAAATCAATGGAACAGAACAGTCTAGAAAAACAGACCCACCTATTTATGGGAATTTAATATACAATAAATGGGCCATTTTACATCATTGGGAAAGGCGCAGAACAGTAGTTCTCAGTCCTATTATACTCAATACCCTTCTTTTATAGGACCCTTTATATTGAAATGAAACACACAGATAATAAACTTTCTACAGGCAATTTTAAAAAATTATATACATATTCCTTCCTTTTTGTACAGTTTTGGATACACACATATATACATCCATAAAGAACCATAAAGAAAAAAGGGAAGTAAGTTATAATGGAATAATATAAACTGTATTTCTATATGTAAATGCAAAAGCACATTAGAGACAGTATCAAAGTATCATTCTACCATGTAGACTCACTGTAATCACCATTAACGCTACAGGTACAAATGCCGACTACATAACCGGTGACTCAAATACCACAAGTGACAACGGTGACAGTGACCTGATGTTCCCAAACGGTGAACTCTTCGTAGAAGTTCTCCCCTTCCCCTACCCCCAGTAAAGTTCTAAACAAAATAAGATATAACCTTCACTCGATCTACAAGACGGTCAAATCAGGGGAAATTTTAGCATACACTGTGCCATGCAAAAACAATACTTTTTAAAAGTTTTAAAATTTAATTTTATTAAAATTTATTTAATAAAAATAAAATGTACAAAACATATTTTGTGTTTATGTGCAAAAAGAACTTCAGTCTAGCCTCATAAAATTATAAATAGTGTTTCACCTATATAAATGTTCAAAGGGATCTTCCCTACATGGACGGGGTGATGACATGCAGAGTATCTACATTCCCTAGCCCACATCAAAAACTGGTTATCAGTAATACTCTCAAAAGATTCAAAAAGCAAAAGCCACTCCAAAAACTTCCTAATGCCCTTCTGGAAGTAGTGACACCTCCACTGAATACCCTTAGAATAGACTCTTCAAAAAAAATATTCTGGACAAATGGATACCCACTTTGTTGAAAACTAATAGCCCCATCTACTCAAAATATTCCTAAGACACTGGAAGACAGAGCTATGTAATTTCATATGGTAAAAACCGTGTCTCAACATAACTTCTACTTGTGTTTCTTTTCCAACTAGTAAACAGGATGGACTCTTTGAAGTCTGTCTTATCTCTGCCAGTCCCCCAACTAACCCTTATTTCTGTTGCTTCTGAAATCCATTCTCTCAAACTTTTAAAATTCCATTATAAACAACATATCTCTCAAAGGGAGTACATTATAATGTTTAAAAGCATGGACTCTGGAATCAGGCAGATCTTCTGGATTCAAACACCTTATTATTACCTAAGTACTCTGTGTGATATAGACCAATTTACTTCTTAACACCTTAGCTGTACAATCTCTTCTTTTCCTTTAGCTTCTTCCCTTCCAGCTTAAACATGCGTAAATCATCTCTATCCTAAGAAAACAACAAAAGGGAAAATTCCACCAACTCTACCATTATTCTTTCAAGTTATCATCTCCATCTCTTCTCTCTCTTTCCTGTCAAATTCCTTCAAAATAAGACCACGAATTAAATCAAATGAGTTAATGGTCAGATAATAAAACAATAAAAGGGATGGAAAGAGAGACGCAAAGCTAAGAAAACCTACTGAGGACTGAAACAATTACTAGAGATAATCAGTAAATTAGAAACAGCAAAAAACAGAAAAGAAGTAACTGAAATACTCACAAGGGTTTAAGATAGTAATGGTTAATTCAGAGAAAAGAAGACAAAAACTGAGTAATTTCCCCAAATATCTGTTTAACTCTCTTATCCTACCTGGCTTTACTTTTTCTTGATCCTTGTCACCTTCTAAATTAACATGTAATTTATTTATCTGTTAGATTAACTGTTTATCACCTCTCTTCCACCCACTAGAACGGAAGCTCCACAAGGGCCATGGCTTTGTTTTGTTTCACTGGCACGAAACAGGAATCACTAAATATTTGTTGAGTGAAATAGTGAATAAATGCGCAACGATATGAAAGACAAAGATGATCCTCCAAAAAGAACTTAGCAAGTGGATCGGAAAAAGTATTCCGGTCCAATGACAGTAAACTTCTGTGAGCTGAAGAAAAAGTCAGATATTTAGAAAAAAAGCAACAATTCATTCCAGGAAAAAATAATTCAAAATAATTTGCACCAAAACACACTGAACTTAAAGAATAAAGAGAAAATACCCACTAGTCATCCAAGCCAATAGAAAAGTCATATAGAAGAAAGACTTAAAAAAACAAAAATAGTACTGTACTTCCTCACAAGAACATTCCATCATCAGGGAAAATGACTAATGTCTACAAGGTTTTGAAATAAATTGTTATTCTAGAAACAGTATACCCATTCAAATAGATATTTAGGTGATAAAAGCAATAAGCAATTATTCCTTAATAATTAAGAACTTAGGAAACAATGCCCCTATGAGCACATGCTGAAAAACTACTGAACAATGAAATCAAGCCAAAGACCTCAGAAATGGAAAGCACTGGTAAAAAGACTACAGAGTGTACCAAGTCAGATTAAAAAACAAATCAAATATTCTAGGAATACTTAACTTCAAAAAACTAAAGAAATAATAAAAAATAAATTCACGTTAATAGATGCTAAGATGATTAAAATTTAATACTCATTTATAATAAAAATTCTTAGTAAACTAGAAACAGTACCAAAAACTTACAGCTCAAATATCACATTTAATTATAAAACTTTATAAGCAACTCCCATTAAAGTCAGATGTGTAACAAGAATGTTTCTATCATCGTTTTCTATTTAGCACTATACTGTAGTTTCCATGGAATACAATAACATGCACACACATAATCACAGAAGAATAAGAGATTATCAGTGAAAGGAACTAAAAAGAGACAAACTCAAAAGAAATCATCAAGCTATGAGATCTATATAGGAACTAGAATTAAATCAACAAAAAAACCAGAAGCATTCATAGGTACTAGTAATAATAACTCACAAAAAATTCCCTTACACAATAGCAACAAGGGCTCTAAGGTACCTAGATAAACCTAATAGAAGATGTGTGTGACCTTAATCGAAGAAATTTTCTAATTGTACTACAGGATATATAAAATACCTGAACAAATAGATATGCCATCTTCATAAACGAAAAAACTAAAATATCAAAATATCAATTCTCTTCTAAGCTAACCTATAAAACCAATGCAAGTCCAATCAAAATTCCCAGCTTTTTCAACATGTACCTGAAGGTAATACTAAAATTCACTTACATGGCCTAAGGCGATTATTTATTTATTTTTATTTGAGAGAGAGAGAGAGAGAGAGACCCGATGCCATGCCAGGCTCATTCCAGGACTCTGAGATCACAACCCTAGCTGAAGGCAGATGCTCAACCAGCTGAGCCACCCAGGCGCCCCAACCTAAGGCAATTTTAAAGAATCAAATAGGGCAGGATAGTGGAAAAGAGGATGAAGAGAATAGCAAGACAATGCATGACTTTGCAGGTCATAAATAAGGATTCTGGTCTCCATCCTAAGAGCAATGGGAAGTCAATAGTGATTTTAAAACCAGTAAGATGATTTTGTGTGAAGCATGCAAAAATGTATCGGAGAGGCTTAAAAGATAACCTGGGAAGTCACTGAAAATGGCAGAGTATGGACCAAGAAAACTTCTCGTTTTAACACTGGCAAAAAATGTCACAATCAGTTTTTTCAGAACTCTGGAAATTAACTAATGGCTTCAAGGAGTCTAGGGAGCATTTATTCAAGAACAGCTGAATCTCAGTAAGAACTCTGTGACATTTTAACTTTCCCTATTTCCATCATCCCCTCCCTAGTGCCATGGTAGCCTAAAAACAACAGCCCACAATCATGGCAGAAACCAGCAGTCTAGCAGCCACTAGAGAAGGCAGAATGGGGTTAGAGATCTTTCAAAACCCCTATCCCAGAGAATTATTACTGGACCTGTCTGGTGGTTCCCTGAAGACACACCACTCACAGGCCTGCCTTTATTTGACTTGACAGAGCGCCAAGGTAAAAGAGCCTTTTCCCTGGGGGTGTCTGTCAAAAACAATCACAGACAACTGCTGAACTTCAGGGCTGCCTGAGGCAGTGCGTAACAGTTTTAACAGTTGGGGAAAACAATAGGCTAACCAAAAGCTTAAAAAGAAGAGTTGAGAAATAAGATGTTCTATAGGGCGCATTGAAATCTCCCCCATATTCTGGGGGATCATGAAGTCCACATGCATACAAAGACATCTGTGCCTGATCAGGAAAGACCTTAGAACGTCCTAAACTCTCACAACTGACCCTGAAGCTCTGCAGAAGCAAGTGAAGGCTAAGGTAAAGTTGTAAAATACCTGATGGTATACTGTAGATACACACAACATGCATACAGAGCCCCTTGGCTGACTGGAGACTTACTAATTACAAGTATTTAAAGAAATCTGTCAAATCATTAGCTAACCACTAAGCTAACCAAGCAATGACTTCAGTGGCCACACGCAACAAAAAATGTTATATAAACTTTAAGAATTAGTTCAGAAAAGTCACTACATAGAAAACAAAAACAAAAAACAGTAAAAAACAAACAAACCAACAAACCAATAAACCTTGGAAAGAGGAAAGGCTCTGGTTTCCAGAGCTGCCACACTGTAATGTTTTAAACTTTCAGTTCCCAACCAAAAAGTAAGAGACATGCAAAGAAACAAGAAAGTATGATCCATACACAGAATGCGTTCAAAGAATTGAAGGAAACCACATCTAAAGAACTAAAGTATGAGAACAATGTTTCATCAAATAGAGAATACCAATAAAGAGACAGAAATTATAAAACAAAACAAAAAACTGTGAAGTTGGAAGACACAATAATGCTTAATATTTCAGACCAAAGAAGATTTTTAAAAAGTTGCCTATGTGCCAACATAAGAAAATTTGGCTAAAAATGCATAGATTTAAACATAGATCCACAAATCAATTTTACACATCTACAAGGACTCATGATTAATACCATCATTTCCTTCCTAAAAAAGATAAAAAATTCCTACTTCATCTCATCTTCATCATCTGCGTTCTCTCAGCTACTTCTCTAATGTTCCCATCCTACTGGAAGATTAAATAAGAACAGAAAATTCTCAGGGCACCTGGCTGGCTCAGTCCGTAGAGCATGTGACTCGATCTAGGGACTCTTGATAAAAGCACATATTAGGGGTAGAGCTGACTTAAAAAATAAATAAGAATAGAATCCTCTTGTCCTCTCTCCCACTGCTAATAGAATTCGATCATTTAGTGCTATCTTCTTCTCTCCTCTTGCATTTTTTTATAAAGATTTTATTTACTTATTTGAGAGAGAGAGAGACAGAGACAGCAACAGAGATAGCGAGACAGAGCACAAGTGGGGAGGAGAGGGAGAAGCAGGCTCCCAACACGGGGCTCAATCCCAGGACTCTGGGCTCATGACCTGAAGCAAAGGCAGATGCTTAACTGACTGAGCCACCCAGGCGCCCCGTCCTCTTGCATTTTCTTATGTTTCTGTTTCACTCGTGGACAGCAAGTCTAGGGGTGTATTTTTAGCAAAACTTCACAATTACTTTAAAACCCTCACTGCCTATACTGCTGCTGGATATATTCAGTACCATGAATTTACCAGGAATTCATTTTAGACTGAGAAAAGTGTAAAAAATTCTTAAGTCATCATTAAAATGATGTAAATTTTCTGCCATTTCCATACATAATATGCTTTGTCGTGTTTACATAAAACTGTCATTTTAACCATAACAGACTATATCCAGAGAAACAAAATTACATAACTGATGAAAAACCACAAGTGAAACTTGTATTGGTTCAGATGTACTATTATGTTGAGATAGATTAATATTTTAACTCTTGCTCACCATTAGCAAACCAAACCGGCTTTCAACTAAAATAAGATTAGTTTCTTCATTAGGAAAAACAGACCTATGAAGACTACTTTTCTAGAAAATGCTTTTAAGGGGCGCCTGGGTGGCACAGCGGGTGGGCGTCTGCCTTCGGCTCAGGGCGTGATCCCGGCGTTATGGGATCGAGCCCCACATCAGGCTCCTCCGCTGTGAGCCTGCTTCTTCCTCTCCCACTCCCCCTGCCTGTGTTCCCTTTCTCGCTGGCTGTCTCTATCTCTGTCGAATAAATAAATAAAATCTTTAAAAAAAAAAAAAGAAAATGCTTTTAAAAGACTGGAATTAAAGTGGAGAAAGATCAAAAAATAATGAAAACACTGAAAGTTTATCATGTAACCCAGTTACTTTTTACTAATGTTTCTAACTTCAAGAATATACAATCATGGATATCTCTTTTTGAGCACTCATTTTCTTCTATTCTTTGAAATTACAATACTAACATATATAATTTTTTCAAAAATAAAAAACCACATGCCGTCATCCAAAAAAATAACAGGTTTCATTCAGTTTTCTTTTTTTTTTTAAAGGATTTTATTTATTTATTTGAGAGAGACAGAGACAGAGCACGAGCAGAGGGGGAAGAGGCAGAGGGAGAAGGTGAAGGAGACTCCCTGCCAAGCAGGGAGCCTGATGATGCAGGGCTTTATCCCAGGACCCGGAGATCATGAACTGAGCTGAAGGCAGAGCCTTCACCAACTGAGCCACCCAAGTGCCCCTCATTTATTTTTCTATTTAGACATGCACGTATAGCTTTGTAGAACCATACATATTCAATTTTGTATTCTGCTTATTTCACTTTATTTCATGTTTTTAAGTAGTTCCAATACTCGCTGTCTCATTATGCCTTCTATCAGATGAAATGTGTTATTTCCTTTTATATTTTAACATGACTTAAAATCTAAGTATCTTATGGGAAATACTTATATTCATCATTAATTTTTCTTAAATATTTTTTCAATTATAAAACTATTGTGGAAATTTTGGAAAATACATAAAAATATAAAAAGCAACCATTCATCAGTACACTGCACAAAGACAACTACCATTAATATTCTGAAATGCTTTACTTTCTTTTTTCCTTTGATTTTATTTACAACAATTTTGTATATACATCGCACCACACTTAGCCATACTTTTACTGTAGAAAGCTAGACTGGTTCTAAGTTTTTGCTATCATAAACAAAAGATTTTTGAATACCTATAAATCTTAAATAGAAATTTGTGATCATTTCTTCAAGAGAGAATTTTAGAAGGGAAAATACAGGCAGTTTGTCTTTGATTGATACACGTAACTTTTAAAGGATTGATACAAATTGCAAAACTGCTTTCCAAAAAGGGGCATCAATTTACACTAACACAAGCGTGAGCGCCCATTTCATCACAACTTTGCCATTATCATTTTCTAAAAGTATTTGCTGTTATAGTAAAAAATGGCAGCTCACTGTTGTCCTAATTTACATTTCTTAAATATACTATGATGAAATATCTTTTTTTTTTTTTAAGATTTTATTTATTTATTCGACAGATAGAAACAGCCAGCGAGAGAGGGAACACAAGCAGGGGGAGTGGGAGAGGAAGAAGCAGGCTCATAGCGGAGGAGCCTGATGTGGGGCTCGATCCCATAATGCCGGGATCACGCCCTCAGCCGAAGGCAGACGCTTAACCGCTGTGCCACCCAGGCGCCCCAACTATGATGAAATATCTTTAATGTTTATCACATATTTCTATTTCTTCTATATTTCTATAAATGTGTTTTCCTCATTTTTCGGGAGTATTAGTGTTTTTATAAATGCTTTACATCTTATAAAAATGAATGCTTAACCAATGAGAGGACTATACCACGGCTTCTGAGAGACTCAAAGTGCAATTTATTGCTATCATCCACCATTTTCTGATATTTTTGATACATTTATGAAAAACTAAATTAATAAACATTTGCTATCTAGTTTAACTCAATACTTCTGTGAAGAGATCAAAGAGTTCTGTATCTTTATCCAACCTGAAAATTGTTGCTTTTGGATAAAGATACAAAACCGCAACAACTTTCAGGTTGTATTGATCGTACTTCTTCATGGCATTATGAATACTGTGCAAAATAGGATCCAAGAATATTGTCTAGAAATAAGCATTTCAATTGCCAAGATTAAAAGGAAAAGTCACTGTGCTCTGCAAAATGAGCAAGCATTTAGTAGTGAGAACTATCTAAAAGGAAGTTTTTTGTTTAACCTGTCATGCAACATCTATGTTAGTCACTGACCATCTTCTAACATTTGTGAAACACTACCGGTTATCACAAGTACTTTCTGAGAACTGTGTAGACCAGGGGTCAGCAAGTTACAGCCAAATCCAGCCACTTCTTTTTGTAAATGAAGTTTTATTAGAATACATTAATTAGTCACGCTCATTCATTTACATATTATCTAATGGCTGCTTTCACACCACAAGAGCAAAGTTCCATAGTTGGCCTGCAAAGTCCACACATCTACTACCTGGCTCTTTACAACACAGACAGCTAAAACATCCGAGTAAATCACTGTACTCGTAGTACGTGTATAAACATAGATATCCAGATCCTAGCTCGCAGCGCGCATACTCTAGTACAGTGACAAGACTTGTATGCAAATAACTTACAACACAAGGTATAAAAAGCTAAGCGCTAAGAAAAGGAAAGTGACAGAGAAAGGATGAGACTGCTTCCACCGGGGAACATGAAGGAAGCAGCTTTTGCAATGGGTTCCGAAGGACAGGGAGACTTCCAGTGTGATGAAAAGCAGAGTTGCAAGAAACTACACTCCGCATAGAAAAGCAAGTTGGGAAAAAAAATGCTAATAAGCATTCTGAAGCCAAAGCATAGTAAAGGCTTTCAATGTCAGGACTAGCAGTTTAGATTTTAAATATAATTAGGTTCAGAAGCAAGCGAGTTACAAGTGAACAGAACCATGCTTTAAAAAAATATCAATCTGTCAACAGTATTTCAAATTAATTTAAGGAGACAGGTGATAAGAAAACTAGTTACAAAGCTATGAAAATAAAATAACCTAAAAGTGGTGACAATGAGACTGGAAGAGGATACACTGGAAAAAATGGAATAAACACATTACTATCATAGCAAACCCACTCAAACACTTAATATGATCAGACAGCAGCATTTGGATATAATATAAACCTCATACTATAGGGTAAAAACTCCCATCTCCTCTACCTTTGAACAAACTATTTCTGATTAGTTCTGATAAATTTTAAAAGAGAAACTATTTAAATACCACTTTCCCACTTTTAAGCTTACTCTGAATATAAGCACGTATTAAAATTGAATTCATTTGCTAGGGCCCCATCTGCTGGACCACTGGAAGGAAAGTCTGATCTTAAATTTGGGTTCTTAAATGCTTCTGAATTGCTGTAAATAACAATGGATTTGCTTTGCAGCAACTCTTCTCCAGGTATATAATGCCCTCTTTAGGAAGAGAACCATAAAGTATCTTTCTCTATATTTTCCAAAGCACCAATAATTTTATTGTTGCTTAAATTGTTGATTAATTTTTAAGTAAGAGATTTTGTATCCAAACCTTAAATATTTAAATATACTTAACTAAGAAATTTACTTCTCGGTATGAAAATAAGCTGTAATTCATCAGACTGATCTTTTTATTGGTAAGATCTTACACTAAAAAAGTTTTATATTTGTTCATTAAGAACCAAGCAGCTTACTTGTCAGTTGGCTTCTGGCTGAGTTCTACCAATGGAAAACAAAGATGATATACTGGAAGGTGGGAGAAAGGAAAAAAACAAAGTAGTCCTCCCTGCCTTTTTCTCTACCTACCTAAGACATTAATCTCCCCAGTGGCTTCAGCTTCTTCCGGAAGACTCTAGTTCCCAGGTAACCCCAGCCCTTGGCCTCTAGGACCTATACCCTACCTGTATCCCTCCATTTATCATTACTTGCTCTTACTACCGCTGATCTCTGGGTTGCTTCACCATCCTCTTTTTGGCTTCTTAAGTCTTCTCTTACTTATGCAGCCAATTCTCTGCATTAAAGTCCCTCTATGTAAAAGAAGGAGAGAAGAAGGGAAGGAGGGAAGGAGGGAGGGAGAGACAGAAGGAAGAAAGAGCAAATGGCCTAGCCCTAGCTTTTCTGGCTCTTGTGTATTCACTGTCCACCAGCCTCACTTCACAAGGAAAAGAAAGAGCAATAACGTGCATAAACTTTCTAGATCACTTGTGTACACCCGTTCTTCTCAAATATTTCGCTTTGTATTACATGGTATGCCAGGATGTGAAACTACAGAATAAGCATGTCCATGGTAGGTGATTTAAAAAATACATATATTTGTATTTTATTTATTTATTTATTTATTTATTTTTTTTTTAAAGATTTTATTTATTTATGTGACAGAGAGACAGCCAGCGAGAGAGGGAACACAGCAGGGGGAGTGGGAGAGGAAGAAGCAGGCTCATAGCGGAAGAGCCCGATGTGGGACTCGATCCCAGCACGCCGGGATCACGCCCTGAGCCGAAGGCAGACGCTTTAACGACTGCGCTACCCAGGCGCCCCCATATATTTGTATTTTAAAACAAATGACAAGGGTGCTGACAGTTCAATGGAGAATAGTCTTCAACAAATGATGTTGGGACAACTGGATATCCCTATGCAAATAATAAAGTAGGACCCCTACCTCATACCCTATTCAAAAATTAACTCAAAATGGATCATAGACCTTAATTTAAGAGGTAAAGCTACAATACAGGTGTCAATCTTTGTGCCACAGGACTAAGCAGTGGTTTTCTTAGGTAAGACACCAAAGCATAGAAACCTATGAAAAAAATATATTGGACTTTCTCAAAACTGAACTTTTGTGCTTCAAAGGATACTGTCAAGAAAGTGAAAAGAACCCACAGAATGAGAGAAAATATTTACAAATTATATCTAACAAGGGACTTGTATCTAGAATATATAAAGAAATTTTACAATTCGTAAAAGGACAAATAATCCAATTTAAAAAGATAAATGATATGAATAAACATTTCTCCAAAGATGATACATAAATGGCCAAAATCACTGGCCATCAGGGAAATGCAAATCAAAATCGTAATGTGATAGTTGTTTGGGGCAGAATGGAGGGAAGCAGACTGCATCTCTAGCCAATTTCTTCAACAGAAGGAAAGGAAAAAACAAAGAAGTATCAAATATGTTCAGTTACCTACCTATGCCATTATAAAATTAGTAGAAACTGAAAGAGAAGCTATCTTTCTGCCAGAACAAAGGAAGTACCACATTAACAGATTCAAAGGTCTTTCAGAAATACAGAAAATGACTCAAGTATTAGATAAGCATACATTTGGGGTTGTTTCTGCCATAAGCTGTGTATTTCACAGGAAAATACTGTTTTGGCTGCTAAAACAGAAAATATTCATATTAGATATTATTGTAGTACTATCAATGGTAACTTAAAGCACTACCATAATTATAACCGAGCAATTACATTTAGCAATTAATAGCCACAAAAGTAGCCTTAGAAGAAACTACTTCACTAAAAAAAATTCATAGGCAACTGGTGACATCTTAATAGCTCATTTTCAGGGATCTTTACACTAACAATTTTGTCACATCAGTATTAGCTGTCTAAAACAACTTTGTATAAATGCTTAGAAATAACTGAAATTCACAACTTTAAAAAAATCTTATTACCCATGTATCACTTACGAAGAAAAAAAAAATCAGAGAAGTCGTTCTTTAAATATTCCTTTTGATAATTCCATAAATTATAGTGTACTCCAGAAACACGGTAATGACAAATAACTAAGGCAAGCAAAGACATCAAATTCACAAGTTCAACTTTAAAAATTGTATTTCTAACAACGCAACAGAAAAACACAGGTTCCCTTACCTCATCATCATCATCAGAATCATTCCCAAACACTGATGGTTTTTGCAAAACAGGGTGCAACTGCTGTGCTTTCTTTGGCAAAATAAGCCCATACCTGCGGTTTTTTTTTTCGAAATAGAAATTACACCATTATATTTAAATGTTAAAAAATAATACATCCACTACCTCTTCCAGATGAAGCTACCAAGTCAGAACATGTCATATAGCTTATGAACACATAACATTTTTTCTGCTTTTCGGTGATCTCAAAATTCTAATGTGCATTAAGATTGTATAAGTATTACTTTTAAGCAATTATTTGCAGGCAAGGGCCAAATTCAAATACCATTTTCATCAAAGAAGAGAAGTAACTGAAGACTTCAGAAATGTTTTAGATGGTGAAATAATAATAGTAATGTTTTAAAAAGAACATGCTAGTGGAAAGCTCAGTTTATGCCCACTAAATATTAGAAAACACTGCATTATCCGTGTGGTCCAACAAGAAAATAGCTAGTTTTTTGTTTTGGTTTTTTTTTTCCCCTACTGGATACTTACATAATTTTAAATAAGTTATTGGATAATGTCACCCACGAAAATTTTTTAGAAGATTACATTAACTGAGAAACCCAAGTAGCCGTGGGACAAACGCCCATTACACTCAACTGAGCTCATCTGCTCTGTCTTGGAGCATCTCAGAGAACCATCCCATCAGATCCAACTCATTTAGATTCTCGCGTTTTGGTCTTTAAAATGCCGAGATCACGGGAAATGAGGATTACACATTAAGGGTAAAACTTCCAAGAACACACATTTGTCTCTCTTGCGGCAATGTATACCAAAGTTCCCTATTATGCCTACCCTTTTCTGTGGCTTCTCAGCACAACATTCCTAAAACAAGAAGGGAGGGCGGGAATCAGGACTTGAGCAGCAAGGAGAACAAGGCCCTCTAAGGAAGCCAGGAATTTCTCTCTTCTCATTGCCCATGAAAGCATCCAACCAGGGAGAAACTCAAGCGCGGGGTAGGAAGCAAGACTGAGGGGCCTCAGACCGAGCTTTTGGAAAATAGAAAAGTCTCGCTCTCTGCCCCTCAGCCTAACTTCCTTTATTTCCTCACAAGTTTCTCCCTCAAACTTCGGGCTTCCATCCTGGAAAATGTGTGGGGGAGGGGAATATGTTCCTCAGGATTTCTCGCTTTTCCCCGTCTCTATCCCTGACGACACAAGCCCCTTCACTTCCAGCGCACTTCTACTCCTCGGCCAAAGACAAAGTCGCCGTGATTTTCCATTCCCAGCCTGACCCTAACTCCCGGATCACTCACTGCCTGCCCGGAATCGCCATCTTGCTCCCGTCTCCGCTGAACGTGGCCGACGCCGACGTGACGCTGACGCACACGCCGACGTCGTCACGTAAACTCTCGCGCGGATTTGGGAGGCCTGGAACACTTGTAGCGGCTGAGTCACCTTTTTGAGTTGCTTACGCGTTGTAGGGGATCGGGTCCTACGGCTTTCGGCTTTGTTTGGAAACCAACTGGCTGTCTCGAAATTAATGGGAAGAAAAGAATGGCAAAATTCTAGGCCACTAGTTCCCAAAGTGTGAAGCTCATCCCGGGAATTCGTTAAAAATGCAAATTCTCTGGTCCTTTCCCAGACCTACTGCATCTGAAACTCCGGGATGGGGCCCAGCAATCTGAATTTTAACGAACCCTCCAGGTAACTCTGATAACACTCAAGTTTGAAAAACACTACCCTAAGGCTATCGATTTTTTTTTCCCCGCTGAGCTTTTCCGTGTGAATATACATAGCTCAAGGTAACTTGGTAGAAAATGAAAACCTATACATTAATACTGGACCTACGCTCGTTGGACGCAATGATTAATATCGTGGTAATACTGAGTATAGAAATAAAAATCATATGATCTATGTATATTTTTAAGTCTAGTCACATTCCGTCTGTTTATTCTCTAGCACTTGGCCCATTCCAAACTAGGCTTACAGCAGCCAAAGATACCTTTTCAATTACTGACAGAAGAATGTTAAAATCTCCAACCGTAATTGTGGATCTATTTCTCCTTTTAGTTGTCAGTTTTGTTTCTCGTATTTTGAAGTTCTGTTATTAGGTATATAAACATTTAGGATGTTAGGTCCTCTTGCATAGATCTCTAGAAGAAATAGTAAGAAATGACTCTTACTTCTCTTAATGTACTTCATCTGATATTAATACAGCCAGGTTCGATTGTTAGTTAACATAGGATATCTTTTTCCATCCTTTTACTTTTAACCTATTTTAATCTATTTGTGTCTTTATATTCAAAGTGGATCTCATGTTGATAGTATATATTTAGGTCTTGCTTTTTTTGTCTAATATGACAGTTTCTTTTATTAGGGTATTTAGAACATTTTCATTAAAGTGATTAGGAGTATGTTGCAGTTTTTCTATTTTCCCATCTGTTCTGTGTTCTCTAACCCTCCCTTTTTCTACCCTCTTTTGGATTAATAAGAAATTTTTATGATTCAGCTTAAGATTTTTATGATGCAATCTTTTTGTTGGCTTATTAGCCATACTTATTTTTTTAAAGTGTTGCTTTGGGGTTTCTCATATATATCTTTAATTTATCTCAGTCCGTCTTCAAGTAAGAATATACCTCTTTATATTTAGTTAAAAAACTTTACAAAAATATACTTCCATTTCCCTCTCTTAGACTTTGTGTTATTATTGTCACACATTTTACTTCTACCTATGTTATAAACACATAATAAATTGGTATTTTTGCTTTAAGCAATTTTCAAGAACATTTTTTAAAAAAAATATTATGTTTACCCACATATTTACCATTTCTGTGTGGGTTAGATTTCTATCTAGCACAGCCATTTTTTTTTAAGGGGGGGGGGAGCAGAGGATGGGGAAGCGAGACAATCTTAGGTAGGCTCCATATCCAGTGCAGTGGAGCCCATTGCGGGTTCGATATCACGACCCTGGATCGTGACCTGAGCCAAAATCAAGAGTCAGATGCTTAACCGACTGAGCCACCCAGGTGCCCCCAGCCATTCTTTTTCAAACAGCTTTATTGGGATATAACTCACATACCACGCAATCCACCAATGTAACGTGTATAATTCAGTGGTTTTTAATACATTCAGAGAGTTGTACCACTATCACCACAATCAATTTTAGAATACTTTTAATGCCCAAGAAAGCAAGCATATATCCATCAGTCATTTTACTCCAGACCCTTTGACCCTAGGTAACCAGTAATCTACTTCTGTCTCTTTGGACTTGTAGTTCTATCTGTTTTTGCTCCATGTACTTTGAAACTCTGTTATTAGATGTATAAGTATTTAAGACTGTTATGACTTCCTAATTAATTGAGACCTATTTTTCATTATGAAATGACCTTCTTTATCATGGTAATATTTTTTGCTCTGAAATCTATGTTGTGTGCTATTATTATGGTCACTCCAGGCACTCTTTTGACATTAACTCCAGGAAAAGTGAAAAGATGTTCAGAAAAAGAAAATAATTGTAATTTACTACATGGCTAAGCCCTAGGTAGCATACATAATCATGGAAATGCAAACGCGGAACACCAATGTATTCTAATTTAAATTACGATGTAATGTATTGAAAAGAGTGAAGGAACGGGAGGTGTTTATGTGTTTGTGTGTGTGCGGACACACGTACTGGGGAAGAAACTAAATCTTTGTAATGCAAACTGGGAGGCTAACAAATACTGGTTAAATCAGGGAAAAAAGTGTAGCCACACAGCATGTTATTTTACACTATGGAGGTACATGTCAAAACGAAAGCCAAAATAGGGGCTGGGAAACTATTTATGCCAAGGGTCAGATAGTAAATATTTAGGTTTTATGGGTCTTAGGGTCTTTTTTTTTTTTTTAAGATTTTATTTATTTATTTGACAGAGACAGAGACAGCCAGCGAGAGAGGGAACACAAGCAGGGGCAGTGGGAGAGGAAGAAGCAGGCTCATAGCGGAAGAGCCTGATGTGGGGCTCGATCCCAGAACGCCGGGATCATGCCCTGTTCTGGGATCACGCCCTGAGCCGAAGGCAGATGCTTAACCACTGTGCCACCCAGGCGCCCCTGGGTCTTAGGGTCTTAGTAGCTGTGGCAGCTACTCAACTATGCCCTTGTAGTGTGAAAGCATTCATAAACAATTGGGCATGGCTTTTCTTTTCTTTTCTTTCTTTCTTTCTTTCTTTCTTTCTTTCTTTCTTTCTTTCTTTCTTTCTTTCTTTCTTTCAGTAAACTCTGTGCCACATGTGGGGCTTGAACTCAGGACCCTGAGAACAAGAGTCACTTGCTCCACCGACTGAGCCAGCCAAACACCCCTGGGCATGGCTTTTCTAATAAAACTTTATCGTAACAGGCAACTGGCCAGATTTAGCCCATGGGCTCTGTATTAATTCCTGAGCTAAAGGAATTGAAAATAGCTGACTCAGAAGTAAGAAAAATAGGGGTGAGGAGGGACTGAGAAATGCTCTGGTCTTAAAAGACCTTGTATAACAGGATGACTCTTTAAACTATATGATATTTTCTTAAAATAAAAAAGAATCAATAAAGGGTAAAAATAAAGCCCCCCTGCCAAGACTGTCTGCCTCTTGCTTAAAGAGACTGAATGCAGAATTAGTTACACAAAATTACCCAGCTCAAGATGCTATATATAACATGAGCTTTTGAACTGGTGTATTGAATCCTGTATTCTCCCATTGCCTTTGGGATGTCATAGTGAAGCAGTTGTGAGATTTTCTGAAAGGTAGAAGGCTGATTTCTCAGATGCAGTGTTTCCGAGAATTCGAGTTCTTCAATCACTTGCCAGAGTTTGCAGCAATGGTGGTATCTGCAGCAGTGAATCAGAGACACAGAGAAGCCTCCTAACATTTTGAACCCAAGTTTGGGAACTTTAATTGAAGATGCTGAAAGGACAGAAGCAGGGTAAGCCAATAAAAGATGGTATCATCGCTACCATACTCCTGACTGTTGCACAGCAGAGAATTCTGACTATCTTAGACTTTCAGAAATAAGACCCCAGGAACAGAGCAGTTGACTAGAATTGGACCCAAGGCAACTGTAGGGTCCTCAGCGCCCAAGCTAATGGATCTTCCATTTAATCTTTTGACATTAATGTTCCTTATGTTACTTCCTTACTCTTTCAGCCTCTTCTGCTTTTTGTACCCTCTCTGCCTTTTTATGCATTCTTGTCCCAAACCAACTACCCATTCTCTAAACTTTTTCTCTGCCAACAATTTCTGCTAACTTGTACTGTCTGGATGGCAGTTTGCTTAAATTGTTTAAGGCCGCATGACACTTTTGGCCTCTCTCAATACTTACTATCCTTCTAGACACTGCTCCTATTGCTGTTTCCCAGTTTGGTTTATCCATGTTTTGGTTACTTTCAATATCAGGCCATTTCACACATTGGTCTTCCTTTGGCAAGGGGTCAACCCTAATTCAGAAAGCTGTGGCTGGAGAGTCAGGGTCACATAGAACAAAGTATGACCACCAAGAGGTACCTTACTAGTTGTGGTCTGTGGGCAAGACAGTCTAAGCCCAGGCAGTTGATTGAGGAAAGGTAAAATAGAGTTAGTGACTAGGAGACGGAACACCCTCGGAGGATAATTACCATGCCTAAGGACAAAGAAATAGGCAATATTTAATTAATTGATATTATCTATTGAGAGAGGTCTTTATAATAAAGTCATATGGGGAGAGTAAGAACACAGAGTTGATGCGGAGTGGGGTTAGGTGGGAGTGGCATTACATAAACCTCACATGAGAAGAATGAAAATTCCCTAAATTACCTGCAAAGATCTTCTGAGTTAGTGGATTGGGATGTCTGTCTAAGTTAAGGGTAGCTGGGAGCTTAATCATATTTAGATTAAGAGGGAATGGGCAGTCATAAGAAACCACATATTGTATGATTGCGTTTATATAAAATGTCTAGAGTAGGCAAATCCATAGAGAAAGGAAAATGAGTCGTTGCCTAGGGCTTGGGTGGGGGAAAATGGAGAGTGACTACCAATGGGTATGGGGTTTCTTATGGGTGTGATGAAAATGTTCTAAAATTGATTTTGAAATGGTTGCAAATTCCGTGAATATACTAAAAACCATTGCATTGTACACATTAAGTGGCTGCATTAAATGGTATGTAAGTCATATTCAACAAAGCTGTTAAAAGAGCCAACAGGAACTTTTCTAAGATTCCAGTATCATTGTCCTGAAAACAAATGTTGTTCCTAGACCATAGAAAGCCCTAATTAAAAAGGAAACTGGTCTGGGCAGACAGTCTCTCCTTTGCTGCCCTGGCTGCTGCTCCCTTGCGGTATATTTAATAAATTTCTATCTCCTTTCTCCTGCCTTGCTGCACCACAGGCCTCCACCCAGTCTGGACACCCTGCATTTTGTGGCCTATATGGAGAACCTCTGCGAGACCGAGTCTTCCCAGAGTCTCTTGGAATTTCTCGGGACTTTCCCTCAGTGGACCGACTGTAGTACTCCTTGGGGGAACTGACAACCTTGGCCGAGGTTACTCCTCAGTGAGGATCTGAAGCCCTGGGGGGAACCCACCAGACTGTCCTTGCTGAAAGGGTGAGGGATTTCCCCTCTGGCCTTTGGGAGGGATCCTTTCCTCCCTCTCCTTTCTCTTTCCGGCCCTTCTGCAGTCAAACCCTAGTGCTCCTCAGACAACTGAAGATCTCTGGCCAAGACAGCTCCTCAGTGTGGTCTAAAGGTCTGAGGGCAGACGGGTCGGACTGCGTGTGCCTGTGAGGGCCAAGAACCCCTTTCCTCTCCCCTCCCACTCCAACCCCGAGGTCTCTGTTCCTAATGTGCGCGCAGTGCACTGGGCAGTGGAAGCTCATTTAAGGCAAATCCGCACACATTATGGCCCGGGTTGGGACCCTTGCCTGATGCTGGCTGACTCAGCCGCTTTGCTCCCCCCCCGCCCCCCCGCCCCCCCTTTTTCCTTTGTCTCCTTGGATCCAACTGCCGTCCTGATCTATAGGCAAAATACATTCCTACATGTCTGAGTGAGTCCAACAATTATGTACACAAATGGTGATTCCACAAGGATTCCAGCCCATGCCATTGCAGGGTCCCCTCCCCCTAAATCCCATGGACTAAGCCACCAGAGAATGTCACTCAAATCTCCTGTCAGCACAATTTAATACCATGCTCTGGTCTATAACTGCATAGAACCCCTGATGGCCCCACGAGTTTAGGGACAACATGTCTCCCCTCGTCCAATATGAAGCAGCTACTGAAGATGAGTTCTCCGTTCAAATGCCAAAGATTTGTCACTGTTGATCTGTCGGGGGGAATGTTGAGGCTGCTCGTAACAACTGGCTTGAGCAGTGGAAACCTGAGAAAAGCAAAAGGGCCCACAGTGACCACTGGGCTAAATGCAAACAGGCTCATTAAGCGACCCACCTCAAGATAGCCATAAGCCCTAGCTGACCAATGGGGTACTTAAACCGGACACAGTCACCAAAGAGAGAAAATTCCGCATGTTCTCATACCCCCTGTCTTCCCCCCAAACTTTAGCTCTCAACACCATGTCCTGGTAGACAGTTTCTCTCCTTGCTCGCTGCTCCCTTACAGTATATTCAATTAACTTCTATCTCCTTTAAATTTGAAAGAAGCGGAGAGGAGATGAAGAGGAAGAGGAAAATGGTCTGGATGGTTCACACCATACAGTGTCCTTGTTACCTATAAGCTACAGGAAAGAGAGCCATCAAAAAATCTAATCAAGTCTAAGCTTCTGAAGTATATGTCACTATAGGTAATTCAATCTATTCAGATTATTCAAATCAATCTATCCAGTAAATAGATTTAAATATAAATCTGTATCTAATTTCTGTCAAGTATAAATAACATCCTCTTCACTAAAAAAGTAAGCTCCTGGTGTTAAAGGATAGTATTTTACTTGAATGATGGTTAAACAAATTCAATTAATCTTTCTTGTCGGTTGCTTAATTTTAAAGTAGTTTCCGAAAGACTGATAGCGTGGTCATTAGCCTGGTAAAGTTTGAAAAGTGTTAGATGTCTGAGGTGCTGGCAAAAATTAGGAAAGATGGATGCTAGGCCCCCTTGCTTCTTACTAGCTGCTTTGACCCAGGTAACTCACTCTTTGAGCCCGTGTCCTCACTTATAAAGTGGGGATAATGATATTAGACTGACTACCTTACAGGTTATTAGGAGGATCAAATGAGCTTGCGTGTGAAAATACTTCAAAGAAGTTAAAAATCCACGCAAATGTACGATATCTGTTCTCAAGCTAAAGGCCTTCTAGTTAGCTTAATCCCCATGACAATGGTTAAGAAAGTAGCTTTCTGGGGCACCTGGATGGCACAGCGGTTAAGTGTCTGCCTTCGGCTCAGGGCGTGATCCCGGCGTTCTGGGATCGAGCCCCGCATCAGGCTCTTCCGCTAGGAGCCTGCTTCTTCCTCTCCCACTCCCCTGCTTGTGTTCCCTCTCTCGCTGGCTGTCTCTATCTCTGTCAAATAAATAAATAAAATCTTTAAAAAAAAAAAAAAAAGAAAGAAAGTAGCTTTCTGCAAAAATGTCCTGTCCTCACTGCCCAAAATGCCGTTTGTATGCACAGTGAACTCTGTAAGCTTGTTCTGAAGCCATCAGGATACGTGGCTATCAGTTTAATATCTTCAAGAACATTGTTCCTAGAAATGTTGTTGCAAATGCCCTGAAAAGCCCTCTTCCAAATATGAACTAGGCTTATAGGTTAAAACTGGGCGTCCAGGAGATGAGGACTGGTAATAACACTGCCATCTTATCAGAAAAGGTTAAGAAGGGACCTCCAATCTCAAATTATAAGATGTTTGGAACACATCACATTTTGTCAACCAAATAAAGAAAATGAAGTTTAATTTCCCAAATTTTTATTAAAAATGGACTCTCATCAGATATCTTATTGCAAAGATGAAATCTCACAAAAGAGCAGTAAAGTTTGCTGTAATAATAAGCTTTAAATAAATATAAATTCTTTTTGCAGTTCTTGAACTTGAGAGGTTTTTGTTATTAAAAAAAAAAGGTGTTTTCTTTTTTCCATGAGTCATGGACATTTTCCCACAAGAATTTCTATTCACTGGAATAACTTGTTAAAGTGAGTGGGGAGGGGGAGTCGGACGGAGATGGGGAGGGGGAAGTAGGGGTGCTCACTTAAGTCTCTGAAAAATTAGAACACCAGTTCCCAGTTCATTTCTTAAAATCTTTATTACTTGGTACTCTTTTAATGTAAAAACTGCCATTTTTTCCCTTAAATCTTCAGTCTTTACTTTGAATTAAAATATTTGAATTAAATATTTGAATTAAATAAAATATTTGAATTAAAATAACTCCACCCAATTAACCACAACAGTCCCATAGCAGATACAAAGTCAAAACTAAAAGGAAACTTTAAAGTATATTCCATAACATACATTTGGTTACGGCTACCTTAACTGGATACTTTTTAGATCAAATTTCTCTTTAGGTAGCGTTTTCACTTTAGAAAGTGCTGAGGTCAATGTCTAGGAGCAGAATATGTCTCTGCAGCCCTCCTTTCCAATTGAAAATATTTTATAGTTAACAAAACTGAACATGACAAAAGTATCCTAAACACAGTACTGATTCATTAGCATTTCCCTGGCACGTTTCCCTTTGGCATTTTTGCGTACACACAGGAGTCAGTCCTGGAGGGCAACGGGGGTGCAAGGGCACTACTTGCTGTTTTGTTTAACTCCATGAGAGCTAAACAGATGTGTGCCCAGTGGTAGAGGCATTCAATGACAATATTTCCAAATTTCCAGACTTCGATCCGAGAATGATCTGTACCAAGAAAAAAAAAATTAGTGTGGATAGTTTTGTACTTTTATTATTAAAATATAAGTTCCAGTAGGTTTGTCAGATATGCTTTGAGTCAAAACCATAGCAGAATTTTGTTTATGTAATTATAAGTAAACAGATAAATATGTTTTGGTATATTCATATAATATTACGTAACATTTTATGATTACAGTTACATTACCGTTGTGGATAAATCTCAAAAACATATTATCACAAAAGGTAAGTTGTGAAATAATGTGTTCTTGAGACGCCTGGGTGGCTCAGTCGGTTAAGCGTCTGCCTTCGGTTCAGTTCGTGACCCCAGGGTCCTGGGATTGAGCCCCAACATTGGGCTCCCTGCTCAGCAGGGGAGTCTGCTTCTTCCTCTCCCGCTCCCTCTGCCCCTCCTTCCTGCTCATTCTCTCTCTCTCTCTCAAATAAATAAAATCTTTTTTAAAAAAGTTCTTTTGAATACAATTAGAACACAGTTTAAAACCCTGCAAAATAATGTTATATTGTTTATGGATTCACAAGAATGTAGTAAAAGTAAGAAATCATGCATAAAACTGATAAACATCAAATAATAGTGTTATCTCTAGAGAGGAAGAAAAGAGAATGGGATCAAGGAGAGGTAGAAAGTCCCAACCGTTTCTATAATGTTTTATTTCTTTAAAAGTATCTGACTTACACATAACGTTTAGATTGAATACAGCGTATAGCTCTGTAACGGCTATACAGGTGTTTGTCTCTAACTTCTTCTTCTTTTTTGAAGTAAACTCTACACCCAACGTGGGGCTCAGACTCAGCCCCGAGTTCAAGAATTGCATGCTCTTCAGACTGAGTCAGCCAGCCACCCCTCTAACTTCTATGTTTAAATATTTCCTAATTAAAATTTATTTAAAAATATGTAATGACTGCACACCACGATGTTTCATTTTAAATTATAAACGATTAAACTGCCATTTATAAAAGTTACTTTTCCCCAGGAGTCAATCACTAATATTCAGATAGAATAGTCCAGTGAAAAGAGAACGTGCTTTCAAAGTTGAACAGACCCGGGTCCAATCTTGGCTCTACACCAACCAGTTCTGCGACTCTGAGCAGTCCACTTAATTGCCCTTAGCCTGTTTTGTCTTCCATGAAACAGGGATAATACCTTAGAATTGTTATGAGGATTAATGAGAAAGATATGCAACAATCTGTTACAGAGTAGTTGCTAAAAAACATTAATTACCTTCCTTCTTGTAGGTGACTCACCCTCAGCTCGATGTTTTATTCATTTTTGTTATTCCTATTGTCTACCACAGTGCCTAACCCAATAAATGTTTACTAATTTGAGTTGAATAAACCATTAAATGATACTTATACTTAAATAAGAGTTTTAAAATATCTTCTATTCAATGGCTCATTAACAACAATGACAATTATGTCTTTCATGGGTATCTATTAGGATGACAGAACGTATTTTATTTCCCAATATTCTATACCTTCTTTCTATGAAGGAACAAGGTTCTCTGAATTAGAAACCTTTCTATGGTTTTGAAATTTTGACTATGACAGAGGTACAATATGAGATATGAAAGGCACATCAAAAGTGGGGAATATTCACAAGTCTCAATTTTTATGTGAGGGTGACCTTAAAACATAAAACATGGGGGTACAATTTTCAAAAAATTCTTTTAACACACACAGAGGCACTGTCTTTTCTCGAAATTGTAATTGTTCAATAAATGTTGAAACAACATTAAGTTACGGAATAATTAAGTTAGGTTTTTCAAATATGGAAACTCTTTTCAGATAATAGCTCAGTAACATAAATGACAATTATGAATAAAAACAAAAACAGATGCTGGACATGAGAGCACATTAAAAATACTGATTCATCTCAAATTATGGGCAATACTAGACCAATCAACATACATACTTAAAATATTGAGGTGCATTTGTATAATTGATCCCTTTTTGTGTTAATTAGCTTCCTGGAACCTTTACAAGGTAATGCTATAGGCTGCAAAGATTACTTTGATTATCTTAATGTTCCAATGTCATGAATCTAAAGTTTATCCCAGCTTTCATTCCTAAAACGAATCCTAATTCATTTTCTGAGATATCAGCTCTCCTGCACCCAACAGTTTTTATTCTGCCCTTCCCATTAAGAGCTGTGTTCCATTGATGCCTGGCACAGTACTCTTATCTGAACATCCAAATGAAACAGACCCCTATCTGCAGCCATTATTAAGCTAGTCAGCCATCTCCACGGTGATTCAAGGACGTGAGGATGGGGAGGGAGGCTGCTCCCTTTCACAAGCCCCTTTTGCTTATTTCCTGTCTTTTTGTTACCGGGGACAGAAGTTCTGGACCTATCTGGGCTGTGGTTCCTGTTTGCCTGCGTTTTCCAATGGGAGATTGATGTGTTGACAACTGGCTGTAACGATTTCTCTAATGAAGCCTCCTTGGGTCTGTTGGGTTTCCATTAATGATGGTTGAGCGCTACTGCCCTCTTGTGGCAGAGATATGCCAGATTTTGCAGCTTGGCAGACGACAGCGTCAGACTGTTCAGGTGTGGTAATTCATTCAAGCAGATACACTACTTTTGTTTCTTTTCTAACATAAGAAAAAAAATTTTTTTTTGCTTTGCCTTGGTGGTGGTTATAGTAAATTATTTGAAGACATCTGAGCTAAAAGAATTGCTGGGTCAACCTTCAAATCCGTTTACGAACCTATTAACTCAGAAACATTTTATGGTATTTTTGTAGGTTCTAGTTTAATCAAACTTACATAAGGAATTGATTTTGCTGAAGACACTGGGATGTTCTAGGATATTTTTTTCTATTTAAAAATTTTTTATTTATTTGACAGAGAGAGAGAGACAGCCAGCGAGAGAGGGAACACAAGCAGGGGGAGTGGGAGAGGAAGAAGCAGGCTCCCAGCAGAGAAGCCTCATGTGTGGGGCTCGATCCCAGGACTCTGGGATCACAACCTGAGCTGAAGGCAGATGCTTAACGACTGCGCCACCCAGGCCCCCCATCTAGGATATTTCTAATTCAAACTCCCTTTATGGATCACTGCCTTAACACTAGATGAGTTAAATCCTTTGGGGGAGTTACAGACGATTAAAAAGACGAGTAAAGCAAAAATATGACGTACTTAAGTATCAAGTTCCAAAGTTAAAATGTAGCTGCTCCTTTCAACTAATAACCCGAGATCAGCAGTATTTCTTGAATGTTCCTCTCCTTATCATTAGTTCTTAGTTTTAGTTCCTTTATTTCTATTGTTTTATATACCCTATGCCACCTCTTAACATTACTGCCACATGCAATGAGCTGAATGTCCGTGCCACATTCACATTGTAAACGTACAAGAGCATGTGTGTGCATATTTCAGTTTTTATGTAGGTCAGAAAACTCATACTTGCCATGGCAGTCGGGCACTTAATATGTCATTGTTAATTTAAAGTGGTCTGAAATGTACTGTAGAGGGCTGCTTCCAGCTTATCAGGAAGGACTCAGTGGTAAGTGGGGAGGTGAAAACACATGTTTTCTTGAATTATCTGAAGCTGGGTCGAATTTTGTTCCAGGCAGAACACTGAGTTCTTGAAGGTATAATAGTTTCATTTTTGTTGTAAGCAAAATTTCTGTCTGATATATCACATTGTATTGGCTTGTTTTCATGATATAGCTATAAATCAAATGTGAGAGTGGAATCGATGCAGTTTACTTCACAAAAATTCATGGTTTGATGCAGTGGCCTCTGAACTCTTTTGATTATGTGCTTCCATCCATAACAAATGTTGAGCATGAGCCCTGATATATGTATATTTATAAGTTATTCATTTTAAAATATCTAAAATATTAGGCAATGATGGGATAAAATAATTAGAAATAAAAGTCCTATGATATTTTTCTTATACCCCAAAGGTACAGGTATCAGTTGTCTGCTCCTTCCATTTTCTCCTTTTTGTCTGGAGCTTTGTGGGGAAAGTGTACAGAGGTCTCTATATTCAGTAAACACACTCATGCTCTCCCCGTTTTCACTCTGGTCCTCTCCATCTAGACTGTGTCTCATGTCCCCCAGCCCAGAGACTTTCTATGCTACCCTCTTTGAGAAACAAATTTCTAGTGTTGGAGAGAGGAAGTTGTCTGATGGTGTGATGTAGAGATGGTCTCTTTTTAAGGCCAAAACGCTAAAACAGAAAGAAAGGAGAAACAAGAGGGAAAAGAAAACTTCAAAAAAGAATTATTGCTAATACCGTTAGAGAAGACATCACATTCATGAAACGTGAACAAGATGTTGCAGAAAGCAAATATTTAGAGAACCAAGGCTCTTCTACATTAAAACATGTAGAAACAGGAATTCAACAGGATTAGAAGATCAGGTTGATAGAATGTCTCAGAAAGTGAAACAAAAAGACAAAAAGAGGGGCGCCTGGGTGGCACAGCGGTTAAGCGTCTGCCTTCGGCTCAGGGCGTGATCCCGGCGTTGTGGGATCGAGCCCCACATCAGGCTCCTCTGCTATGAGCCTGCTTCTTCCTCTCCCACTCCCCCTGCTTGTGTTCCCTCTCTCGCTGGCTGTCTCTATCTCTAAAAGAAAAAAAAAAAAGACAAAAAGATGGAAAAGAGGAGAGAAAATATAGAGATTTGAGAGACTTCATCTAGGAGATCCAATGTCTGAATAATAGGAGTCCCAGAGAAGGAACACAGAAAAGGGAGGGCAGGGTCACCACCAACTTCTAGGTCACCTTTATGTAAATGAGAAAAAGACACCTAGCGCGGATGAATGCACTCTGAGTGCAGCTTGGTAAACAGAAAAAGATGCGGAAAGAAAAGGATGTCCCTCCTCTAAGCAGACGCAGCCTTAAGCTAAGGTGCACAGTGGGGTGAATGGAATCCTGGTTAGATTTCGGCCCCACCCACCTCCTCCGCAGGGCACCTTCGTGCAGTGCACAGGGGGCACAGCCTTCAGTCTCAACAGTGATGCCATGGGAGAAATCACACAGAACTCGAGGACCTGAGTGTCACAAGAGAAAAGGCCCAGCGAATGCTCAGATCAAGGGATGAAAAACAGCCCCATATCAAGGCAAAACATTATGAAATTTCAGTCTTGGGGGGAAGGGGGTGATTCTCCAGCTTCTGGAAAGAAACAAAGCAAAACAAAAATGAAGACGTCACATGGACAGAATCAGGTTTCAGAAAGGCTCTAGACGTCTCAACAGCAATTTTGGAAGTTTCCAAGTTTCTTCAGACAGTGGAGCTACTTC
Organism: Ursus maritimus; assembly: GCF_017311325.1. NCBI lineage: Eukaryota > Metazoa > Chordata > Mammalia > Carnivora > Ursidae > Ursus > Ursus maritimus. The sequence goes on along the minus strand of NW_024424897.1, from coordinate 42,555,603 downwards.
CTCTGGAAGTTAAACAGAGTTTCCATAAGACTCAGCAACTCCGCTCCTCCTCATATGCCCAAGAGAACTGAAGGCACATGCCCCTACAAAAACCTATAAACAAATGTTCATAGCAGCATTATATACAATAACCAAAAAGTAGGAACATGTCCATCAACTGATAAAAGGATCAATAAAACCTCGTATATCCATATAATAGAAAATTATTCGGCTGTGAAAAAGGAATGAAGTACTGATACATAGACCAAAGAGGAACCTTGAAACATTATGCTAAGTGAAAGAATCCAGATACAAAAGGCAACCTATTGTATGACTCCATTTATATGCAATGCCTAGCTAGAAAAGGCAAATCTTAGAGACAGAAAGTAGATTAGGGGTTGCCAGGGGCTGGGGTAGAGAGGAGCCAGGGGCAGTAACTGCTAATGGGTGCTGGGTTTCTTTTTGGAGCCATGAAAATATTCTAAAATTAGTGGTGATATTTGCAAAACCTTGTGAATATACTAATAACTACCGAGTGGTACACAACAAATCGGTGAAATTTGTGGTATGTGAATTATAATCTCAATTTCTCAAAAAAGACAAGGAGGCATTGTCTTCAAGATTATGTTTCCTGGCAAACTACAAATCAAATATAAGAGCTGAATAAAAACATTTTCAGACATGAAGGGTCTCAAAAAATTTACCATTTGCCCACTCTTTCTTAGAAAACTACTAGGGAGCTGCTGCCTCAGAACAAGACAGAGTAAATTCCTATGATAGCAACAGAATGAATGTCGGGAAGACAACTGAGTAGCAGATCTGGGATGGGGAAGACCCTAGATAGAAGGAGAATTAAGATCTCTAGAATGGATGTCTTGAAGAAAAAAAAAAATGGAACTAAAAAAGTTACTTGATAAAACTTTCCCCCAAATTTCCCTTTTGGGAAATTATATGGAAAGACAAATGGATGGGGCAGGAAGTATCAAGAAATACAAAGAAAACTCAGCAATTAAAAAAAAATAAAGCTAATAATTTACTTCAGGAAAAACAAAAAGTGAAAAAGGAGCGATCAAATTTTGTTACAGTGTTCAGATATAGATAATATTTGCGTGGGCAAAATCATGTAAACACTGCATTTTGATTTAACCCCAAATGGTAATATAATTACATTGGGAGGATAGAATAAGAGAATGGTGGTACAATAGAACTAAACTTTCATCTATAATAAGAGGAAATCAATTGACAAGTTTGAAAACTGATGAATGAAAAGATAGCAATATGGTATAATATTAGAAATACAGAAACGTGCCAAGGTCAGAAGAAACAGTTAAAAGAGTCAAAAAGAATTGCCTCTGGTGATGGGGGACTGGGGACAGTGCGAAGAGAGAAGAGGGATGGGCTAGCTTTTAGTTCTTTTTGACCCTTTAAAATACTTTAATAAAACTTTAATTTTTATAATCCCTCACAATAAAAGATTATTTAACATCCACTAAAATGAAAAAAAATGTGTCAAAGAAATCTTGAAAATTACGTTTGCCTTAAATAGAAAAAATGTTCTCATTAAACTGATTTTTAGCAGACTTTATCAGCTATTAAAGCATCAGTGATGGTACCTAGACAAATAAAACCATACCATTTCTAAATTCAATAACTACTGTTGGAAAACTTCAAAATTTAAAATCAAAAGGAATGGCAAGGAGCAGAAAGAGAATTGATTATTTGATTTTTTTTTTCTTTCTTCTTTCCCCCTGGAGGACTTGCACTAGAGATGGAAGAGGTTTGCATGCATGGGAAATGGGGGAGCGGCAGGCAGAGGGAGAGGGAGAAGCAGGCTCCCTGCAAAGCAGAGAGCCCAGCATGGGGTTCAATTCCAGGACCTTGGGATCATGACCTGAGCCAAAGACAGATGCTTAGCCAACTGAGCCACCCAGGTGCCCCCAGACCCCAAGTCTTTACTAAAATCTAAAATAGTTTCCCAAACCGTGTGTGAATGAGTACTTGTCCAATATCTTCACTAACAGGGCCCTTTAAGAGGTTTTTTCCAGGACAAAAGGAATCTATTCCAAAACTGAATGGATATTTCCTCTGTTTAGAACCTGACATCTGTGAGTACTTAATAAATGGCACACTCCAGGCTCCCTGTTAAACCCAGGTCTTCTGTGATTTCAGCTTTCTCCCTACAGGTTGGAAAACAACAAATCCCAGAAGGAATCACCATCCAAGAAACTAGGTTTAAGAAGGTAGTAGAGTACTTGAATGGGAGAACTGTAAATCCAAACCAATGATAATCTACAGAGGGTCCAAATTAATAGGACAAACAACGTTTTTGGTATCTTGTTATCCGTTTCACTTTGATTCTTTTAAAAGAACCAGGCACGGGATGCCTGGGTGGCTCAGTGGGTTAAGTGTCTGCCTTCTGCTCAGGTCATGATCTCAGAGTCCAGAGATCAGGGATCAGGGATCGAGCCCTGCATAGGGTTCCCTACTCAGTGAGGGGCCTGCTTCTCCCTCTGCCCCTCCCCACTTCTCGTGCTCTCTCTCTCTCACTGTGCTCTCTCTCTCAAATAAATAAATAAAATCTTTTAAAAAATATTCCTTTCTAGAAATGCAAATCAAAACCACGATGAGACATCACATCACACCTGTTAGAATGGCTATTATCAAAAAGACAAGAAAGAACAAGTATCGATGAAGATGTGGAGAAAATAGAACCCTTATACTCTGTTGGTGGGAATACAAATTGGTAGAGCCACTATAAAAGACAAGGTAGGTTCCTCAAAATATTAAAAATAGAACCACCATAGGATCCAGCAATTCCACTTTTGGGTATATATCCAAAATGAAATCACTGTCTCACAAGGAATCTGCACCCCATGTTTATTGCAGCATTACTTACAATAGCCAAGACATGTAAACAACCAGAGTGTCTGTCGATGGATGGATGAAAAAAACATGGTGTACGTATATACAATGGGATATTATTCTGCCATAAAAAGAAGGAAATCCTGTCATTTGCAAAAACGTGGATGGACCTTGAAGTCATTGTGCTAAATGAAATAAGTCAGAGAAACGCAAGTGCTATCTGATCTCTCTTGTATGTGGAATCGAAAAGAACTGAACTCCCAGAAACAGAGAGTGATTGGTGGTTGCCAGAAACAGGGGTTAAGGGTTGAGGGAAATGTGTGAAGGTGGTCAAAAAGTACAGACTTTTCCTAAGTTCTGGGAATGTAACGTAGAGCCTTGCGATTGTAGTTAACAATACTATGCTGTATGTTTGAAAGTTGCTAAGAGAGTAGATCTTAAAAGTTCTCATCACAAGAAACAAGCCTGGTAACTATTTGAGGGGATTGATGTTAACTAAACCATTTCTCTCTATATACATATATCAAATCATTATGCTGTACACTTTAATATCATGTTATATGTCATTACATCTCAATAAAGCAAGGACAAAAAATTAAAAAATAAGAGCGAGTAAGGGCATAATGCTTTCTAAACATTAAAAAATAGATATTCCTTTCTAGAACTAGGATGAAGTAGGGTGAAAGTTGGCAGCAGAAGTCCTAGGAAAGTGTGGGCACATCACCAGCCCTGATTTTATCTTCTCGGCAAAATCATTTAGTTTGAAAGGCTTGGTGAGTTAGGAGCTATGTTAACAGTTCCTCCCCCAGATGGGCAGAAGGGACAGCTATTGTTGGTGGTATTTCATGCTGGGTAGAGCTATTGAGTGGGGCCTTAATTAACATTGCTAGAAGGCTCAGATGGATTTTGAGCAACAAATTGCCCTGCCCGAAGGTTCCTCTTTTTCCTGCACAGAGAGGTGCCCCAATGAGTTCCCCTTCTTTTCCCCAAATGGAGAGCTTAGAAGGTCCCGATACAATTGCATCTGAAGGAGAGCAGGTTATTATGTGGGTGGCCTATGAACTTTCTTGATTGCGGCAGAGACTATGATAATGCTTGCGCTTTGGCCGCGGTGGTAGGTGAGCGAGCCTAGGGGCCCTTGAGTTCTGGCTGAATCCAACTCTGTTAACTGCAATTGGAGTTCCTGCCACCTGAGGATGCTGTTGGAAAAGAGAAAGTGCTGGGAGCGACGCTCAAGACTGCTCAATTTAAATTGCTGCACAATTTAAAGTGGGGTCAGGCAAAGGAGGCAGAAATTGGCATGTTTTCTCAAACAAAGGAGCTAAAATGAGTAATTGGAGGTACTTCTGATAGGCAAATCAGAGATGGAACGCGCCTTGGGACAATGTCACAGAATATGTCTTTGTCTGGGAATGAGCTGATTAGGGCAAGAGCCAAATCCTGAACACACTTGCAAGAGGGAGAGTGGAAGGGCTTGCTCCTCATCCCCAGCTCCCATCTGACAGAAGGACTAGATTGTTCAGTGGTGAGTGCTGCGTCCTTGCCCAAGAATGGGAAACATCAGTCTGAGAGGACACGAGGGACCCCGGCAGCAGGGTCTGGCTGTCGGCCAAGGGGCGGGTGGGGACAACGACGAAAGTGGAACAGGGGCTCAGGGGGAAGTCAGTTAGACAGACGGTCCACATGGAGGCGGAGGGTTTGCTGGGACTCATGGTGGGGATTGAATCTACTTTAAAGGCACTGACATAGAGAATATTTCTTCTGGATTTTAAATCTTCAGTGAAGAGTGAGCGAATGAGTATGGAATGAGTAGAGACACATAACCAGGAGCAAGTATTAGTTTTTGTTGTTGAGTTATTACTGTTTCCATTGAATAGCCCCTTAAAAGAAGTGATCTGTGTGACATCCGGGAATTCAGAGGCCCCTGTGAATCAGCCCAGAATCACAAGGCTACAGTAGAAGCCATTCCAAATAGAAATTCTAATCTTTATTCACGTCACTCATGGTCCTCATGAACTCATGTTAACTTTTCTTTGGACGTCATCTCTCCTCTTCCCTAGCGCTCTTAAACTTCTGAGAGTATCTTGCCTTCCTAGGCCAGAAGATCTGTCTCCCATACCCATCCGCCCTGGCTCACTGCTACCTCCTTCCCCCGACCCAGCCACCCCAAGGAGTGTGGTGTCTTCCTCTGGGTTGCCTTTCCCTTCCTCTTCTCCTTGGAGTCTCTCTGGTTCTAAGCCTCTTGGCTTCATATATGTATCCCAGAAGTCTAGAAACCCTTATGACTTCATCCAGAGTCTCCATAGACAGCAGGAAAAGGGGAAGAGGAGGGAAGGGACAGGTTTAGTGAACAATTTCTACAGAGCCATTTTCCCAACTGGTGATTCATTTTTCATAAAAACAAAAAAAGAAACAAATTTTAAAATTTATTCCTTATAGGTCCATTCACACAAATGGCCCGAGGTCTTTGGTGAGATAACATACACCCATGGGGGAATGTATGCTTGTATAAGTATATTTACTCTTCAAAAAAATTTTAATTCCGGTATGGTTACCATACCATATTATATTAGTTTCAGGTGCACAGTATAGTGATTCCACAATTCTATATATTACTCAGTGCTCATCATAAGTGTTCTCTTAATCCTTTCACCTATTTCACTCTGGATATTTACTCTTTTTTTAAAAAAAGATTTATTTATTTACTTGAGAAAGAGTGAGAGAGCACAGAGGGATAGAAAGAAGCAGAATCCTCACTGAGTGGGAGGCCCGATGCAGGGCTCGATCCCAGGACACTGAGCTCATGACCTGAACTAAAGGCAGACGCTTAACTGACTGAGCCACCCAGGTGCCCCTGGATATTTACTCTTATATGTGGCCAGTTCTCCATGGCCAAAGAGCTCACCACCTTCTCCAGCCTGGGAGCCCCCCTACTCTTGATTCCTGCTGATTCTCCTTCTCCGAAAAGTCTGTTACTAGTCTACAAAGACTCATGATCTGTTTTTTTCTTTGGTTCTTCATTGAAACCCAAAGATAGTAATAGCCTTTTTCTTTAATGCACTTGTTTCCCATCCTCACTGCAGCCCTTATTCACTTTTGTTTTTTTTTTTTAAATAAATAATGCACACGTAGTCAGTAAGTGGGAAATGGATGGGATTTGGAATTCGCAACCGTGTGGCATGAACAGTCACTTTGGGGAATGCAGTCGAGTATAGACAAGTGTCCCTCCCTTTAAGAGGACTACAATCAGAACTGTTTTTCCTAAAAATTGAGTTTATAAGCCACTTACTTTATTGTAATAAAAAAATCTGAATATCTGAATTGCGACTATGTTCTATTGCTGTTCGATTTAGACCACAATTAAGTGTAAATTTACCTCTGATATGTTCACCGATGAGCTGTAAATTAACTTGCACATTCTTAGCAGTCGGATCAAAGTCACAAATATTCTCGACTAAGTAACTCTTAACATACTGTGAACAAAAAACAGAAGTTATGGGAGTACCAGCAAATAGAAAGAGAGCACCCAATTCACCAGTTTCAGAATTTCATGTAAATTTTAAAAGAGGCAAAACCAATCTATGGTGCTAGAAGTCAGGATTCTGGTCTGTTCACTCTGGGGTGAGTGTGTGTGTGTGTGTGTGTGAGAGAGAGAGAGACAGAGAGAGAGAGAGAGAGAGAGGTGGGTGAGGGGAGAGGGTAGAAAGGAAGGCTTTTGGGATGCCGCTGATGTTGTTTCTTGATCTAGATGCTGGTTACAAATGTTCCTATTTTACAAATGCTTGCATTTGTACATTTAGGATTTATGCAATCATGATTGGGTTATTCTAAACTTGTGTGGGTTATTCTTCAATAAAAAGAGTACTTAAAAAAATGTAACTTACCAGTTTACACTTTTCCCAATTTCGGAAGTCACCTGATACTTCCAACTCTGGGTGAATGAACAAGATCACCCCTGTCAGGATGTCGTGGACCAGCTTTGTGTTGGCTGCCAGCTCCTGGGACTTGCTATCTGACAGAGATGTGAACTCTGGTGGAAGATTGTAATCATAGAACAACAGTGATACAAAGTCTAGGGAGGTAAGCAGTCGGAGGCTTTCTTGCAGCTCTTGCAGCATGATTCGGAAAAAGAGAACTCCTGCCCGCTGGACTTCTCCTACATTTTCAATCTCTGAAACAACAGAGCGACATCCCACACTGTTGTTTAGTCCATACAGGAGTTTTTCATAGCATTCTGAGCATAATTCAATAAACTTCTTTTTTTCCAGGAAAAAGAAGACCATATGCTATGGTTCTAAGTAATCTTAGTTTCTCTAGTCATGAAATCAAAACACGGAAATGGAGTTACACCTGGTGAAGCTACCAGAAGAGGCTTTGAGGAAAGGTAAAAACTCAGGTTTGGAGGTTGGATCTTAGTTTGAATGCCCATCCTAGCCCTTATTAGTTTTGTCCCTCGGAATCCCCTTTTCCTCTCTGTGAGCATGGGGCTGATCCCTCTTTCCCTGGTGACCTGTGGGGATTAAATGAGCTGATAAATGTAAAAGTGCTTAGTGGATAAGTACAGAGTGGATGCTGAAAAGACCAAAAGACATGCATGTTCTTTTTTGTACTTAGCCCACCCTATCTAATGGCAAGAGACCTCTCAGATTAACCCCACATAACGTTATTCTATTTACTCCATTCTAGGTAGCCAAAGGTTTCCATGTTTCCTTTCCTCCCTGATGCCCAAACTGGTTCTGTGCTAAGAGTAGCCTAGTGGGTGTGGAATCACAAGCACTCGGGTCTAGTCTTGGCTCTGCTGGAGCTTGTGAATCAACCGTTACTTTGATGGACGTTAGCTTCTTTATCTGTGAAGCAAAATGTTCCTTCGAATTAATACTGTGTAAGATAGCGGACAGAGCACCCAATGTGGGGCATGAGTCCAGGCTTCCTCACTTGTTAACTGTGTGATTGGTGCAAGTTGTTTTGTTTCTCTGAACTTTACTTTCCTTACCTGTAAAATGAGTTATCACCGTTCACCTGAGAGTTATGGTAAAGACTAATGGAAATGACGTATTTAAAGTGCTTGCTACATGGTGGGGCATTTAATAAATGCTAGTTTTACTTTGCTTTTATGAGTCCTTCCAGTTTGAAACCATCTGATTCGAGCCAAGAAAATGAGATTTCATACCCTTTGCTCTCATTTATAGACCATACTCATCAGCCCAAGACTGCATGAGGGAATTCGTTCACGTAGAAAGAGCTGTGTGTTGTAACAATTCCTTTTAGGAAATGGATTGCAATCTGTGATTCCCCCCACATTTATTACACCCAGGAATTCAGGTTGTTGCCCCATTCACAATACCTAGGACATAGTTTTTCTTTATTTCTCCAGATAGCTCGCCCAGTATTTCGTAGCAGGCAGCTTGGACCACCTTCATCATTTTCTGTAGATCTTTAAATTCGCGATACAATAACATTTTACTCCTGCCAATGTTAAAATCCAGAACTCCCAGAGCTTTTCCTGTTCTCTCACGGAGTGGAATTATGATGTGGTTTTCTCCACAGACGGAGGCCAAAACAACTTCTGAACTGTCTGAACACTTGAAGAGGAAGTCTCTGAAACCCAAACCAAACAAGCCGGAGATCATAAAACATCAGCCTGCCCATAAAGGTCTACCCAAACGTGCTGAACGGCTCTCTTTCGTGCCAACCGCGCTCCCGCCACCGCAGCCCTTGTCTGGCCTGCCTGCGCCGCTCCACCCAGTGCCACAGTCTGTCCCTGGCTCGCCCCTCGCCCGAGAAGCCCCCTCTGACCCGCAGTCTAACGTCAGTCTCCAGCACGAGGCTCTGCCAGACGTGCGCTTGTCTGAAGGTACGTGGGTTTTGTTTCCGTATTGCCCCATAAGCGTCGGGGGGATGGCAGAGGGAATGCTTGCGCAAAGGACTGACGGAGGGAGTGCTTTCTGGAGAAACCTGTCAGGGTCCGAGGAAAGTAAAACAGGGAAGGAGGGGCTAATTAAGAACGTGAAGGCTAATTTGTAATGACGTGGATGGAACTAGAGGGTGTGATGCTGAGTGAAGTCAGTCAGAGAAAGATGATTATCATATGATTTCACTCATATGTGGAATTTAAGAAACAAAACAAGAGGATCATAGGGGTAGGGAGGGAAAAACAAAACAAGACGAAATCAGAGAGGGAGGCAAACTATAAGACTCTTAACCACAGGAAACAAACTGAGGGTGCTGGAGGGGAGGGGGTGGAGGGATGGGGTAACAGGATGATGGGCATGAAGGAGGGCCCGTGATGTAATCAGCGCTGGGTGTTACATACAACTGATGAATTACTGACCTCTACCTCTGAAACTAGCAATACACTGTGTTAATTAATTGAATTTAAATTATTTTTTTAAAAAGAATGTGAAGGCTAGGGGTGCCTGGGTGGCTCAGTTGGTTAAGCGTCCAACTTTTTTTTTTTTTAAAGGATTTTATTTATTTGTCAGAGAGAGAGAGAGAGCACAAGCAGGGGGAAGCTGCAGGCAGAGGGAGAGGGGGAGGCTCCCGGCTGAAGGAGCCTGCTGTGGGGCTCAATTCAAGGACCACGACCTGAGCCAGAGGCAGACGCTTAATCAGCTGAGCCACCCAGGCGCCCCTAAGCGTCCGATTCTTGATTTCAGCTCAGGTCATGATCTCAGGGTCTTGAGATGGAGCCCTGCCTCCGGCTGGGTGCTCAGGGCGGAGTCAGTCTGAGATTCTCTCTGCCCCTCCCCCTGCTCCTGCTCAAGTTCTCTCTCAATAAACGAAATGAAATGAAATAAAATAAAAAATAAAATAAAGTAAAATCTTAAAACAAGAATGTGAAGGTAGACTCAGTCTCATCTCAAGGGGAACTCAGGAAGGCAAATTGTGCCAAAGAATCTGCCCCACCTTGAGGCAAGGGAGAGGTCTTTTATCAGTCATTGGCTCTAAGATGGCTTTGGGCGTGTGTTTACGTCACTGTGAGTCACACCTAGTGAGGGGCTCCCATCACTCAAGGGCTCTCCTCCAGAGAAAGTTCCAGTGTGAGTCATTAGCCACGGCATTTGTAGCAGCTGGCGAGAGGTACATTAGGGATCTGGGTAGGGCATCAAGGGCATGCTTCCTCGAGGGGCCCGAGATTCTCATTGAGATATCATAGCTGCTTCTCTCTCTAGGGAGGTACAGACACATCCCTTTCCCCCACCTTTCCCCCTTCCCAATCTTTTTATTTTTTATTTTTTTAAATTATTTATTTATTTGAGAGAGAGGGAGAGCACGGGGGGAGGGGGGAAGAAGCAGACTCCCTGCTGACCAGACAGCCTGATGCAGGACTCGATCCCCAGACCCTGAGCAGAGAGCAGACACTTAACCCACTGAGCCACCCTGGCACCTCTCCCCCTTCCCAACATTGATATTAAGATGTCATTCTTCTGAGGTATTTGAAGAATGTTGGTGCTTTGCATAGCCTCAGAAAGCACATTTGTGGTTCATAATAGCGATCGTATAATGCCAGGTAGGATGATGTCCCTTTATTTTTGCTGTTCCCACCCCTTCCTGCTGCTGAGCCACCACTTTGTGTCTTAATGACAACCACAGTAACGATGCATCATCCTAACTTTCTAGGCATAACAATAAAGCCGATTGGTCAACAAAGTTCCTCAAAAGGCTCCTGTTCTAAATTACACAGAGAAATCAAAGCTTGGGATTCTGGGTGTTCCAAGGACCCTCATGAAACTCTTGACCAGCACAAGGAAAAACCTATGTGGAAAAGAGCTTAGACCTGAATGAACATCAGGTATGAGGCCAAACTAAAATTTAATGAACACATGTACTTAAATGTCAAATTAGCCTCCTGGACCGAGCTAGGTTACTGCCTACTCAGCTGCACTGACCTCTCACAAGCAGCCCGTCCCTTTTGCAGTCCGTGTGTCCACCGTTAAGATCTGTTTTGCCTCCGTCCGCAGTGTTCCTTGCATCCCACAGGTGACAGGCATTCAAAGTAATCTGAACTGCGTATTTATTAAAGACCATACCCTCTGCTTCCTCCCCACCTTTGCCCGGGCTGTCTTCTTTAAATAAAAAATACACGTTCACAGGCTTGTTAACATTAAGATGATGAGCTCTGATAAGTGACGTGGATATATTTTTTTCACAATCCTGGTGGGTTTTTGTTGAATTCCATGCTTATAAGGAAATTGTAGAAAATAAAACACGATCACGCTTAAAAATGTGCAATATAAAATAACCAATGAAACCTGTTTTAAAAAGTACTTGAAGGGGGAGGGAGTTAACATGTCCCACGCAGACAGGAATTTTTCTTCAAAAAAAAAAAAAAAAACCCAATCAGAATAGGATTCAGGTGTATAGTAATAATAGGCAAAAGCTGTGTCTCTCAGAGCTGCTAACGCACGAGGGGAATGTGTTTTGGCAGTCAAACAGAACAAGCGTGAAGGTGCATCTCATACCTGAAGATGCAGGTCTTCCTGAAGATTGTAGGGGGGTTCCTGTGGATTTCCGTTAGACCCCGCTGCCCGGTAACCATCATATTGCGTAAGACATAGTTTGAATCCTTGAAAAGAGGAAGAGATTTCAACACGGAGGGGAATAATTAGACCTCATTTTCCCATTAAAAGTTTTGGGAACAGAAAAAAGAGGGGAAAAATTAGAAAAGTTTAGATGATCTCTAGCTTGAAGTACCGGGACATTTTACTTACTCAGTACCATTAAGAATGAAGTGTTCACAGGAGAAAAATTTCAAATTATAACATTCTTTTAAATGCACAAACCTATTTTTTATAATTGTGATAAAATCATATGTTTATAGGATTTTTATGTGAAAAATGCATTATAGAATATTTGGAAAATCAGAAAAGTCCAAGGAAAATAAGAAAAATAAAAATACTCTCGCATGAGGCCTTTGTCTTCACCATCTCGTCAAAGCTGTTTTGGTCAAGGTTACTAGTGACTCTTTTATTGTGAAAGCCACTGACCAAACCCTAATCATCACATCCTCTGCTGTGGCAGCATTTGACTCAGTGAACAATCTCCTTCTGGACATACTTGATTCACTTGGCTTTTGGGACACCACTCACTCCTAATTCTCCTATGAATCACTCTTCTATTTCTTGCTGCTTCTTTGTCTTCCTCACTTCTTTTTTTTTTTTTTTTAAGATTTTTATTTTTTTATTTTGACAGAGAGACAGCCAGCAAGAGAGGGAACACAAGCAGGGGGAGTGGGAGAGGTATCTTCCTCACTTCTAGGAGCTTTTCAAACTATAGGTCATAACCTAACTATGGGTGTGAAAATATTTTAATGCCTTTTCTTTTTTTTAAAAAGAGAGCATGGGTGCAAGTAGAGAGAGGCAGAAGGAGCAGGAGAGAGAGAATCTTAAGCAGCCCCCCTCCATCGCAGGGCTCTGTCTCACGACCCTGAGATTGTGACCTGATTCAAAATCAAGAGTTGGATGCTTAACTGACTGAGTCACCCAGACACCCTATTTTGGTGCCTTTTAAAAACAGCTTTCTTGAAGTATCACTGATATACAAAAGCTGCACGTATTTGATGTACACAATTTGCTGAGTTTGGAATGAGTCTCGACCAATTTTTTTTTGGTAGAGATTATTTATAAGAAAGTAAGATTAACCTATCCTGTAAAATATACTAAACTGTAGAAAAGACATTCAATTGGAAGAAATAAAAAGTTTTTTTTTTTTTTTTTTGACAATGCACAAGCAGAGGGAGCTGGAGAAGCAGGCTCCCCACTGAGCAGCGAGCCTGACGCGGGGCTCAATCCCAGGACCCCAGGATCATAACCCTAGCCAAAGGCAGACGTTTAACTGACTGAGTGACCCAGGTGCCCCTAAAAAGGGGTTTCTGTGTCCACCTTTAAAAAATTCTTTGATTAAAAGGGAAACTGTGATAACAGGGTCTATAAGGACTGTATGATGACTGGTGCTCTGGGGAACAACAGCTTTGTCGTGTGGAAGCTTGCTCTTGTCATGACCTCAAGTGTTCACCCAAACTGTTTATATGAAAAATGTTCAACAGAGAATCTGTCGTTGGCAATTGAGCACCTAGCTTTTCCTAATTTATTTCTTCCATGGTTTGTTATTTGGTGTTATATATACTAGACTAAGAGGTTTAGAATCTCACTGTGACTATGTTCCTGGGTTTAAATCTTTAGTCCAAGCCAAACAATTCTTCTCCTGTTTCCACCTCTTCCCCCAAATTGTGTCAATTTGGCCACTTTTTTTTTTTAAGATTTTATTTTATTTATTTGACAGAGACAGCCAGCGAGAGAGGGAACACAGCAGGGGGAGTGGGAGAGGAAGAAGCAGGCTCCCAGCAGAGGAGCCTGATGTGGGGCTCGATCCCAGAATGACGGGATCACGCCCTGAGCCGAAGGCAAACGCTTAACGACTACCCCACCCAGGTGCCCCAATTTGGCCACTTCTGTAAGACTGGAAACATAATATAGAAAATAGGGGTTCATAAAGAATATGCCTCATAATAAGCTTTTCATTTAATTTTACTCGGATCAAGAAACTATAAATTCAGCAAGTGCCTCAGTAATCATTCAGTAGTGAGATAACCACTTTAGTCAAAATTTTCTAGGAAACTGTTTAGAGAAAAGAGCTGCAATGGTATTATCCCCCATTTTCTTTCTTCTGCTACTGGCTTGTTATTTTTCCCCCTTACTTTTCCAATATAGGTTTGCCCCGCTACCTGAAAGTAGAGCATTCCTATGAAAACTTTCATGAGCTGAAACAGCATAAACTGAAAAAGCAATTACTATTAACTTATACCAAAACATTTTTGAGCATTCCTGGACCCCCAAAATAACCTCTCTTAGGCTTTTCTGATGCTTTAGAACACATCTTGCTAATGGATGTGCAAAATAAATTGAGATAAAGCACAGATGCTCACAGACACAGTTCAAAGGTGTGGTGGCTTGATGCCGAGTTGCTGAGCGCAATTGGGGGGTGGGGAGAGCCTGATGGGGCTTCTCTTGCGGCTCTGGGGGCTCACTGCAAAACAAACGCTGAACGCGATTTTCACTTTTTGCCCTTTTTCATAAAAGCAAAGATTCTCGTTGGATTTCTTTCAGTCAGGAAAACCAGGTACTAATGAGGGTCTTTTGTAAAGGAGAAGTGGCCTAACATGAACTTTGGAAAGTGGGTATACTAGCATCTATTCATTCTCACCTCATGTGTTACAAGTTATTTTGTATTTATCCTCTTTTGCTTTTTTCCTCTTTTGACAAACATTTTTTTTAAAAAAAGAATGAAATAAAATAGAAGAGAAAATATCAGAAACATCACATAGTAAAAATAGGTATACGTGTGTGTGTGTGTGTGTGTGTGTGTGTGTGTGTGTGTTTGTCAGGGGTCAGGATACAAAATGTTTTTCATACAATATGTCAAAGTCAATGTAATTTTGAGCCACAGTGATTCCAAACACTTGGATTACCTCAGGGCTTGGACCTCAGACTTTTTTTTTTTTTTCTATCTTCACTCATTCCCTTGGTTATTCCATCTAGTCTCATGGTTTTTGTTTTGGTTTTGGTTATAATGGTAAAATACACATAGCATAATATTATCACTTTAACCATTCAAAAGTGTACAATTTGGTGGCATGAAAGGCATTCATGATGTTATATAACCCAGTCTCCTGTTTTTGCATTTTTTAAAAAGATCTTGTTGATTTATTTGTTAGAAAGAGAGAGAGGGGCTGAGCACAAGCAGGGGGAAACGCTAGTTCATATATTCAACTGCCTATTTAATATCTCCACTTGGAGTCTAAAAGGCATTTCAAATTATAGCTAAAAAAATCTTTTTCGATTTAGTAGGTAACAGGTAACTTTCACTTAACTTTGCATTTATTTCATTATAAGAATGGAACATTTTTTCCATGTTTATTGAGCATGCATTAAAAAATTTTTTTTATTATGTTATGTTAGTCACCATACAGTACATCATTAGTTTTTGATGTAATATTCCTCGATTCATTGTTTGCGTATAACACCCAGTGCTCCATGCAATACGTGCCCTCCTTAATACCCATCACCGGGGTATTAATCCCCCACTCCCCTCCCCTCTGAAGCCCTCAGTTTGTTTCCCAGAGTCCATAGACTCTTGTGGTTCATTCCCCCTTCTGTTTACCCCCCCTTCATTTTTCCCTTCCTTCTCCTACTGATCTCTGGGTAATCGTTCTTTCTGATGGCCGAGTAATATTCCATTGTATATATATATATATATGTATATGTATATATACCACATTTTCTTTATCCATTTGTCTGTTGAAGGGCATCTCAGCTCCTTCCACAAGATTCCATTTACAATAGCACCAAAAATCATACGATATATCAGAATTAACCAGAGAGGGAAAGGATCTATATTCTAGAAACTACAGATCACTGTTGACAGACATGGAAGAAGACACAAAAAGATGGAAAAACATTCCATGCTCATGGATTGGAAGAATAAACATAGTTAAAATGTCTATGCTACCCAGAGCAATCTACACTTTCAATGCCATCCCGATCAAAATACCAATGACATTTTTCAAAGAGCTGGAACAAATAGCCCTTAAATTTGTGTGGAACCAGAAAAGACCCTGAATCGCCAAGGAATTGTTGAAAAGGAAAAACAAAGCTGGGGGCATCACATTGCCTGATTTTAAGCTATATTACAAAAAAAAATTTTTTTTTAAGATTTTCTTATTTGAGAGAGAGCATGCTCAGGAGCAGGGGGAGGGGCAGAGGGAGAAGCAGACTCCCTGCTGAGCAGGGAGCCCAACACGGGGCTGGACCCCAGGACCCTGAGATCATGACCTGGGCCGAAGGCAGCTGCTCAACCAACAGAGCCACCCAGGCACACCCCCCTCCCCCCAATTTTTTTTAGTAGACTTGTCTTTTGCTTATTTTTCTTTTGGATTTTTTTTTTAATCTTACTGATCTGTGTAGAACAGTGTTAAACCCTTTGCTAAATATGTGGCAATTTCCCCCCACTTTATTTAAAACAACTTATTTTGTCTATAATTTTGGTGCAAGGAAGTTCTACCTTATTGACATAATGTAGCAACCTTGCTTTAACTGTTTCATCCCGTGGCGTCGGTGTAGCCATTCTTCCCCACAAGGCTGCTAGACTGTAATTCCCTCTCATCCCTCACTTTCTCAGCGGTGCTCATGCATTTATTCTTCCTCCGGATGAAAATTAAAGTCATTTGGCCAATTTAAGAAATCATTTTGGGATTTTTCTTGGAATTTTGTTAAATTTATAAGTAATTTTTGGAAGAAATTCTATTTTTTAAAAAGTGGCATTCTTGTCAAAAAATCATGATATGATTTTGTTTTATTAAAAGAACTTAGGTTCCTTGGCAATGTTTGTAGTTTGTGTCACATAGAGCCTGAAGGTGATACAGGGTGAAGTGGAAGGAAAGTTCCGGAGAGAGTAACAGCATTTTTGAAACAGGGGTAGAAAAAAACTGCTTTCTTTCCTGATGAGAGGTGAAACATTACTTGTGCTATTGTGTTTTTCTTCCTCCTGGTGATCTCTCCCCCTTCCCTCTCATTCAAGCAGGAAGTCTGTATTGTCTTAGAAAAGCAATGTGATGAGATAGAAAGCAGCAATCACTGACTAATCTCTGGCATTTGCTTTTTCAAAAACCTACTGATATGACTTCAGATTAACAAACCAGGCACACACATTGACCACTTGTCCCTCTCAAGACCTCAGCGAAATAAGAGCCTGAGGTCTTGGTTTCCCCGGTGGCTGTTAGCTGGGAACTGCCCTTAGCTCCCAGAAACCTCAGTCTTTGTACATAGCCCTGCGCATCTCAGAACCAGCAACAGGTGCCCCCCCCCCCCCCCCCCCGCCATTTCTCTGGTTCTTCTTCCAACCTCCCATCTCTCAGGGACCACAGCCAGACAAGGTTCTGTGCTTTTAAGGTGGTTACATTGGTACCACCTGGGTAATCCAGTATAATTACTCTGTCTCAAGGCCTTTCATCCGAATCACATCTGCAAAGTCCCTCTTGCACTACAGTAACACATTCCCAGGTTCCAGGAATCAGGATATGGACATCTTTGGGGGGTAGCCGTTATTCTGTTGACTACAGTTACCTATTTAACAAGTTTGGTACTGCAAAGAAATAGTAAAGCATAGGTGATTTGGGGTGATAAACTAAATAAATAATAATACTTATTATTGATAATAAATAGCATGAGTGTTATACCTAAGATAATCTGAATTTCCTATCCTCCTTCATTGAGGGTCAGCAGAACAAGAATTCTTTTTCCCCCGTGGCTCTGTACCTTATAGGAACATGAGCATGAGGTAAGATAGGTGTTTCAGAATCTACTTTCTAATTTGTGTCAGGATCCCAGAAGGAAACAGATGACATGTCAGAACTGGGTAATTTGAAGAGAGTTGAATAAGGGGATTATTTGTAAAGGCATGGGTAGTAGTTAGAATCCCAGGCCTAGTGACACTCTTAGACTGAAGAGGCAGGGGAAAGAAGCAAGTACCAGAACCTGGGGAGGACAGGTATGGAGAGGGTCGCCTGACTAAAGGTGTCGTGGCCTTTAGTAGAACAACAGAGCCAACCCACAGCAACCGGGCAGAGAGACTGCCAGCAGCAAAATACCCCAGCCTCACTATCCTTCTGCCCTGCAATCTCCTACTGGTGCATCTCATTGGACAGACCTAAGCAGAAGCTAAGGAGCCTATTGATACTGTCTACTTTTTGAGGTCAAGAGCAGGCTGAAGAAGGGAACAGGATAGATTGGAGGAGCTGAAGATGAGGAAGAGGGAGGCTTAAGAAGTTACCAGGGTTAAGTACTTGGAAAAAGGTATCCCTACAGCCACCCTCAGCCATTTTTAACACCAAAACCTCACCTAGCTTCCATTTAGGATAAACTCCTGTCCACAGCCTTGGACAGGCTGTTCTGGTCAGTTGTGACCCTCCCCAGACCCTGGGCTGCTGAGTGGTCCTCCTCCTCCCCACTTTGGGGATGATCTTCACCTCCAGAAAGTGAGTCAGAAGAATAGTGATCTTAGTGACCTTGTCCACAGCATTGTGACTGTGAAAACTACATGCCCCGGAAGCCATGCTTTTTTTTGACTGCTGCGGGTGATTTTAACTTTCTTTGTGGTGCCCTAGCTATCATTTCCCTTCAGGCCCTGACAGGGGTCTTCATAAGTGTGGACACTGGCCAAATCAAATCCTCCCCAGATCCCATAGTACAACTGTGGCCTATCAGACCTGGTGGTCTCCCCCCTACACTGAATGGTCCTCAGCCCCCACCCTCATGCACTGGGGGCATTTGGAGGGCCCCTTTCCTACCCCACCCCCAGGAGCAGCATCCACGACTAGGAGTTCTCCACCTCTGCACTCTGTTCATTCCACCGGAGAACTCTGTGATTCTGCTGTTTGGCCAAGGCCTCATCAGCTTGGTCCAGCCACTGAGAAAAGAAAGAATCCTGGAGAGAAGGGGAGAGGCACGTATGGGGGGCCCGCCAAGGGACTGAGAGACAACCAAGGTACAATCACCACCTGGTCAGGCACCACGCAGGATTGTTTTGCCTGCTTAAAAGGAAGACACCTTTCCATCCATTCTCACCACATGCAAAATCCTAACATTAAAATTAAGTGTAGGGGTGCCTGGGTGGCTCAGTCAGTTGAGCAGTGGACTCTTGATTTTGGCTCAGTCATGATCTCAGGGTCCTGGGATCGAGCCCCACATCGGGCTCTGCACTCAGCAGGGATTCTGCTACAGGGTGCTCTCTTTCCCTTTGTCCCTCCCCCTGCTCTCTCTCTTAAATAAATAAATAAATCTGAAAAAATAAATAAAATTAAGTGTGAAAAAAGGAGAGGCAAACCAAGAAATAGACTCTTAACTATAGAGAACAAACTGATGGTTACCGGAGGGGAGGTGGGCCAATGGGGGGTGGGGGAGCATGCAGAATGGTTAAACAGGTGATGGGTAGTAAGGAGGTCACGTGTTGTGATGAGCAGCAGGTGTTTTATATATAAGTGATAAGTCACTAAATTCTACACCTGAAACTAATATTGCACTGTATGTTAACTAGCTGGAATTGAAATAAAACCTTGGGGAAAAAAAGTGTAAAGAAGCAAAATAAACATTTGGTGAAAACTCATTACATTATAGATAGGCCTTTTTTAACTGGTGTGATGTAATTATGTCCCTCCAAACAGCAATGCCTCATCCCTCCCCACTTCACCCATATGATTCTGGTGGGGGCTGCCAGTTACTGTAAACTCCTCCACCCCCGCCCCCAGCTGGGGGGCATATCTCAGGATAGACTAAAAAGAGCCCTCTTGGGTTTTCCAAATTGAAACAAGAAGGAAAGATTCTTTTTTAGTTACTAAGCATCTGGCTTGCCCTGGCGAGAAAGCCTATCTTAAGCTGGAAGGACCAAGCCAAAGTGTAGAGGGAGGCAGACATGAGGGCTGCAGAGAGAAAGAACACGAGAGAGCCTGATGGTATTTAATTCCTGGTTCTGGTCGTCCTGGAAGCCAGCCTGACTCCTCTCCTTCCTTCATTTTGTTCACATGAGTCAATCAATTCCCTTTTTTGCCTAAGGCAGTTTGAGTTGGACTTTTGCCACTCACAACCAATGCTCTTGAATTGGAATTATGGGAAATATGTCTCCAGTTGGCCTAATAGCTAACTAAATATGGTTTTAAAATATTAGTAAGACAGGGGTGTCTGGGTGGCCCAGTCAGTTAAGCATCTGCCTTTGGCTCAGGTCATAATCTCCAGGTCCTGAGATGGAGCCCCACATCAGGCTCCCTCCTCAGTGGGGATAATCTACCTCCCTCCCACTCTCCCTCTATGCTCTCCCAATCTCTCTCTTACGAATAAATAAATAAAATCTTTAAAAAACATTAGCAAGACAATAATATCTAGAAACTCTGTTAGAGGTCTAACACTGCCCAACCTTGCCTACCTGTGTTGGGCCAGGCTCAATGAAGTACGTGGTGATGGTGGTAATGTCAGATGTGATGTCACAGAGCCAGCCAATGCCCGTGATCACGACATGCAGGATGTGCTCCCTGCTGTGCACGTAGTGATAGGCAGTGCTAAAGACATTGGCGACACCCTGTAGAGACAGAACATTTTCATTGTCTTTTCTTTTTAAAATAACAAAATAATCCATCGTTGGATTATCTTATAAAATTAATGATACTCTACTTCTGACAGATTACTCATTAGTTCTCCAAAGGCAGTGTTCCAGAGTCTACTATGCAAAAAAGATCTCAAGAAATCAAAGGTGTAAGGAGAGATCTACTATAAGATCCACATAGCTTATTATGTTTCCTGATAATCATCCAGGGAAATCTGTGATATGTACTGTCAGAGAACAGAGTCAGAAGAATAAGATAAAGTTCGAAATGAGGAAAATATTTAAAAGCCAGGAACGAATGCCAGCCTTGGGCAGATGGGTAGGAGCTGCCCTGATATGATGCAATATGAATGTCTGGATATTTACATGGCTTCTGTCATCAGATCGGTGGTACAGGCTGTGCTCTGTTCCATGGCCTGCAACATGCTAGATTACACAGTCTTCTCATAGACATAAAGAGAGCCTGTTCCACAGAGAAGGGATAGGAAGTCCTTAGAACCCATCTGTTGTCTTGTTAAGAGACTCCAGGATTTCTCCTCATTCAGTTTTCCCTCCCATCCCCTGTGGTCCTCCACGCGATTCCTTATGTTCCACATATGAGTGAAACCATATGATAATTGTCTTCCTTTGCTTGACTTATAATAATTTTTAAAAAAGAGAGACTCTAGGAACCACAAATTCTTCAAATCTATGTGAATTTTGTAATAGGACCCAAGGTATCACAGGGTAACCCAGGAGACTTTACTGCCAGGGGCTAGAGTCAATTTTTGTGTGTGTGTGTGGCAAATAATACTTTATTTTCACAATGTTACTTCTTCATTCTTGGCATGAAATGAAATAAAGTCCCAAACATAAATGGTCAACTACATTGACCTAGAGATCAGTGTCACTCCTGAACATTTCTCGGTATTACATGGAAAGCACAAGAGTTGACTCCTTACTCTGTGTCACGGGCGCTGTATTGGTTGTTAAGGGATACAACACCCCCACCCTGCACTTGGGAGAGCAGCAACAGTGTGTCCCAGGAGCTAAGTGGCACTGTGAGCCCAGGCACTGTTAGAGAGTCAATTTAAAATTCATTTTGACATGTTCTCTAACGTAATTCACCTACTGATAACTCTATACTCCTACATCTTCTTTCTAATATCTTCACATCATTATTATGTCAGATGAGAGTGAAGCATATTATTAAAAAGATGCCCAGAGGAGGGGCGCCTGGGTGGCACAGCGGTTAAGCATCTGCCTTCGGCTCAGGGCGCGATCCCAGCATTCTGGGATCGAGCCTCACATCAGGCTCCTCCGCTGGGAGCCTGTTTCTTCCTCTCCCACTCCCCCTGCTTGTGTTCCCTCTCTCGCTGGCTGTCTCTATCTCTGTCGAATAAATAAATAAAATCTTTAAAAAAAAAAAGATGCCCAGAGGAAAAAGGTTCTACCACTTTCCTCAATTATACATCCAATAAATAGGAAGAGGAATTTTTAAATTTATTTTAAAAGATTTTATTTATTTGAGAGAGAAAGAGAAAGCGCAAGTGGGGGGAGGGGCAGAGGGAGAAGGAGAGAATCTCAAGCAGACTCCGTGCTTGATGCCGTGACCCCAAGATCATGACCTGAACTGAAACTAAGAGTTGGACGCTCCACTGACTGAGCCGCCCAGGGGCCCCAGGAAGAGAAAATTTTAAATCGTGGTAAATAAACATAAAGAGCCAAGGACTTAGAGAGGAAGACGTGGTAAAAAGCATAGCAAGTTCCTGATTACTGCGACATCTCAGGCCATCATCTCCATAAAGGCTTTCAATCTTCCTTCCTTGAAATTTCTGTTCATAAAATCAGATTAAAATGCTTGTAGAAATGGTCCCGTCATCATCTTAAAAGTGCCTATCTTTTTTGTGATCTAATTTGAAAACATGCATACTCAAGACAGATTTAGGCTTTTTCCTTCCTTCTTCATCCTCAAAAATCGTAACGCTGAAACCAAGAGCCATGGGAATGCATTTGTGGGAAGAGTAAAAGATTTCTAGTTTCTCCTATTAATAAAACATAAATGTGTCCCTTCTAAAGGTTCATTCCTACTTTGCGGGTCTTAATTAGTAGTGTAATGGTTGGATTTCAGTTCTAGAGCATAAAATGCTGTTCCTATGATTAGTGCAATGGGACACATATCGACAATCTCCCCACAGAGGCTGAGGCATAGACGTGCAACTGAGGCTGAGAGTCCTTCCACGTGTAATGGGGAACCTCTCCAAAGACTGTTAGATATACACAATGAACAGGAACAGGTAGGGTGACACTATCAATATATATAGCTTTACTCTCATCTGGTTTTAGGTTTTGCTTTTTAAAAAGTATAGAAGGAGAGGCAATCCTACCATTGCTCTTGAAGAATTCCTCCATGACTTACCTGATAGAATCTGATCTCATGAGGTACAAAGATGTTTATTTTTTTGGCATCTCTTAGGGTGTCAACAGCCATGACCCCAAAGACCCTCATATATACATCTTGAAGAGGCAGAGCCAGGAATGACCCATTTTGATCACTCTTCTTGAGGGAATGGTTCCAGAAAAAGATGTTCCCGTGGTGCTGAACTTGGGGGACGTGTATTGGCTTTCCTTCATCCACTACTGTAAAGCTGAGGAATAGGAATATGAGGATGGTAGAAAGGCCCAGGAGAAGGCTTTAGATGAAACTAAATTGCAGGAAATTAAATAAATTCTCCATTCATAATTATTGGGATAATATGTCAGAGAAGTGGACTCATGAAATTGCCAGTTTGGACAGTCTGACTTGAGAAAAAGATTTAAAAAAACAAGCTTAGATCATAACAGGGTAAACATATATAGACAGGATGCCGGAGACATAACTTCTAAAGCAGGCAGAAATAACTGAGCTGATAATGTGAAGCAGAGTCCCAACATGGCAAATCAATGCCTAGGAGTGAGCTCTAGAAATAACCAGGTGAAAGTATTCAAGACTAGAAACCCATCACCTCCCACTCCAGAAGCACTGGTGACCTGAGGCATTTCTCTCTCAGGTGGCCAACTAGGATTTCAATACTAGTTTACTTCAGAAAGGGAATTATTTTTTTTAGAAGGGTAAAACCAACCTCCTCAAGAAATTCTTACCTGATTCCCTTCATGTCCCTGTAGAGCGCTCTGTTCAGTACAAATGGAGCGTCATCTAAAGTACAAGCTACATTCCTCAATAGAGCTTCCCCTCTATCAGGCAGTAGTTGGTTTTCTTCTAAGAGGGAAATGTGAGCACTGATCTTCTTATTTCCATGGGCTTCAGCGTCCTATGGCAAAATGTTTCCAACCATATATTTGCCAATGGCCAAAGAGCTATTATTTTAATCATGTCTCCCTTCATTAGGCTTTTTGAGCATCTGACCCCAGTAAT
Source organism: Ursus maritimus (assembly GCF_017311325.1). Classification (NCBI taxonomy): domain Eukaryota; kingdom Metazoa; phylum Chordata; class Mammalia; order Carnivora; family Ursidae; genus Ursus; species Ursus maritimus. Next base: position 42,532,220 of record NW_024424897.1, on the reverse strand, counting down.
TACCATTCATGGGCAGCAGGAAAAAGGCTGACACCACAGCTGTCTCCCAAATCTGAGTTTTAATGAGTGGAATTGATTTACTTTATGTCAACTGAACTGGTTTACTTAAAAAAAAAAACCTCTCATCTTACTCAAATGTAGAGGTTTAAAACTTGGATCCCTTTAAACTATAGTCATATAGTCTGGGCTTCACTTAAAAATATTTATTTTAGAGGGCTAGGGCAAGAATATGGCTTCATTTCACTCATATTTCTTGAGTAGATTTTCACCGTCTACTATGAAGTGAATGTAGAAAAAAAATGCTCTCAAGGAATTCTTAACATAGTTTGGCAATGACATTTGATTTATGTCACGAAAAAATTTCTTGGGGCCCCAGATTGCAGACTTTATGCAACCACTCTTTCTAATTAAAATAACTGAAAATTCTCTGTACCTAAAATATTATGATGTTATTAACAATACTATGTGTTAATACACATATTGAGCATGTCCATAAGTTGGGGACATGAAGGATGCTTTCCTTGATCTTTGTCTCCTCTTTCTATATATTTAGGTTTGCTTTTCATGGTTTTTTTTCTGCTGCTTTCATTCTTTTTCTACATAAAAGATCTATAGAGTAACAAAAATCTACCAAGGATCTCTGAAACAAATTGGAGTAATACCTCTTTTTCTAGATTGGTCTTTTGTTCCTGGTCACACCGCTTCAAACTACATTGGGTAATTCAGCCATTCAGTAAATGAGTCCTTTAATTAAGTGTTGCAATTTAACTGAGATGAGCGACTCCAGGTTCCCTGGACTCGGGGAATCTGTGACATATATAGAAGACAGCCGTGCTATTTCTGCCTGGGAGGAGCAGCCAGCTTGGGAGTCTTGGAGAGGATGGCAAAGCTGTGGGCAGTGGTCCCATCAGAGGCATGTGTTTTAAGTGACACGATTCTATAATGGTATCAGTGTGTTTCTAGGCAGTGTGATGAAATATTGTGTGATGTTGGATCCTACTTTATAATGACTTTATGATTTAAATAGTTCCTTTGTAAACCAACTCCCAAAACATCATGCAAAGGAAATGTGGCTTGAAGTGCCTGCACATCTCCTTACTGGTATTTTTCAATATTACTCTATTTTCTGCTCTAAGCTTATTTGACTCTCAGCACAAATGAAATTAGAAATCCTAAGACATGATTCTGTCTTTCATACCTTTCCTCTCTATTTTCTACCTTCCCAACCTAAAATCATTCCAGTTACATCTTTCCTAGGCTTTGGGTCATTGTAATGTTCGGGAATGAATAAAACATCTATAGTAGTACCCAGTGATTTTTCGGGAGAATTTAGTGTGATCCCCCCTTGCAACCATTGACCATCACCTACTATCAGGAAATTTTTCCTCATATATATCACTTTAGAAAACCATACCTGGGTGAGGGCATTAAAGGTCTCAGTGTACACTGGCTCCAGGGATACCCCACTTGTCTCTGCAGCATGCTGGATTTGGTACAGCCACTTCCGTCTAGCACAATTCCTCAGATTCTCAATATGGCTCCTTTCTAAAGTAGTCATCAGAAACTCCACAACACTTTCCAGAACATGATCTTCATTGCCCCTGAGTTCAGATACAACCGATTCTATGTATTTCTGAAACTGTTTTAAAGACAACCTCACTTCTTGGCCAGGGTGTGGCTTTGGAAATTGGATGTGTAGTTTAGCTAAAAAACATAAGCATAAAACCAAGAACTAATCAAAAATTCATTTATCTATGACGGACTATTTCATTCCCCTCTTATAGCCGACTGAAGCCCCCGACAACTGCTCCCCCATGGAAAATCAGGCATATCAAAGGCACCTCAAAGCCCAGCGGAACATCTTACAGCAGCTCCCTGTATTGCGCTCAAGATGTCCTGTGTCATCTTCCCTGTTTCCGTTTTGTTTCTTTTTTAATGTTTTTTAATTAAAAAAAAATTTTTTTTGAATGATTGAGAGAGAGCGGAGTGGGGGGAGGGAGATGAGAGTGGGATGAGGAGCAGAGGGAGAGGGAGAGAGAGACTTATAAGCAGGCTCCACGCCCAGCTGGATGTGGGGCTTGATCTCACAACCCTGAGATCATAACCTGAACCAAAATCAAGACTTGGATGCTTCAACAACTGAGCCATCCAGGCCACCTTCTGTTTCGTTTTTTTAACTCTACCACACTCAACTTTGACTCCTCCCTACTTTTTACCTTCCATATCCGGTAGGCCACTTAATCTTACCCTGTTAGCCTTTGGCAATATATCTTGTTGCCACTCCTCTCCATTCCTACTTCCATAATCCCAAACCAGTATTCATCATTTTATACATAATTAGATTACCAAGAGTAAGGCTTAATACATATTTATAAAATTAAATTACAACACGACTTGCAACAAAAAGGAGAATCAGACCTACAAATACAGAGAACAAACTTATGGTTGTCAGAGGGAAGGGAGGTAGGGGGATGGACAGAAAGGGTAAAGGGGGGGGCGCCTGGGTGGCTCAGTTGTTAAGTGTCTGCCTTTGGCTCAGGGCGTGATCCTGGCGTTCTGGGATCGACCCCTGCATCAGGCTCCTCCGCTGGGAGCCTGCTTCTTCCTCTCCCACTCCCCCTGCTTGTGTTCCCTCTCTCTCGCTGTCTGTCTCTCTCTCTGTCAAATAAACAAATAAAATCTTAAAAAAAAAAAGGGTGAAGGGGAGTGGGAGATACAGACTTCTAGTTATAGAATGAATAAGTCACAGGAATAAAAGGCACAGCATAGGGAATATAGTCGATGATATTGTAATAGTGTTGTATGGGGACAGATGGTAGCTATACTTGAGGTGAGCATAGCATAACACATAGAGAAGTTGAATCACTATGTTGTACTCCTGAAACTAATGTAACATTGTGTGTCAACTATATGCAAATTAAAAAACTTTAAATATATATAAATATATAAATAAATATCACACAACCAGAATGAACCTCAAAGGCACTAAGTCAAATTTATGGCTTTTATTAATCATGGCACTTAAATAATCATAAACAGCCCCAATTATTCTAAACAATATCTAATAAAAAGATATCAACATACAAAAACAAAAAAAATAAACACAACCTGCATTATGCAATTCCCTGGTTCAAAAGTCTTAACCATATTCTGGGACAGATGACAGCTACACTTGAGGTGAGCACAGCATAAAGTATAGAGAAGCTGAATCACTATGTTGTACACCTGAATCTAATGTAACATTGTGTGTCAACCATACTGAAATTTAAAAATTAAAAATAAATAAAAATTAAGAGACAGGGAAAAAAGTCCTACCATATCCAGATCCAGGCCATTTTCCAATAATATCTAGCCATAATATCATATAGAAGTTATTTGCTCCAGTATCTCCATTCTACTTATGGTCCTGACCATGCTTTGCACACTTCTGCATCCATAGCTTTTATTTTTTTAATTGTACAATTACAAATGTGCTGTCAAACCTGAACATCACCCATAACACATCTTCCTCCATGGCCTGCACTTGTTCCATCCCCTGCCTCCCCACAACCCCATAAATATCCTGAGATGTTCCTTATGTCTTATCTTCCCCTTCCTTTTATTTTCCCAATAGTGTTAGTGTGTGTGTGTGTGTGTGTGTGTGCGTGTGTATTTCTAAACAATATGTGGTTTGGTTTTGCCTATTTGTAAACTTCAGAAAAACGACATCATACTATATGTAGTTTTCTGGGACTTACTTTTTTATTCCACATCATGCTACCATATCCATCCATGTTGTTCTTTTGGCTGTGACTCATTCATTTTCACCACATATAGTACGTCATTTTGTGAGCATACTGCCATGGATTTATTCTCCTGTCCGTGGACGTGCAGGTTGTCTCCAGGGTTTTGCTCTTATGAACAGTGCTGTGAACATTTTTATACATGTCTCCTGGTGCACATGTGCAAGTTTCTTTGACAGTTATTATAAACTAATAAGTCATAGGGTATGTGCCCTTCTCATTTAAATTTCAAAATCTCTCCTTCCTGAAAAAGGCTTCTGCCACAATTTCTCCTTCCCTTGAAAGACAAGTAGCCATTCTATATCAGCTATTTGACAATTAACAAATACTGCCTGGTACATTTAGACATCTTACCAGTGAAAGCTGCTCATTTTTATAGTTGGACTTTCATAGTTGTTGCTCTTTAGCGTTCACTCATCTTTCTCCTGTTACTTGTATCCCAAATTTTGCTTTGGGGAAACTATTCCACTCTCATTTCACTTTGTGTGTTTGAATGGGATTCCACTCGTGGTCCTAGAGGTACAGCATGCATCGTGGGCCTAAAGCAGTCAGGACACTCTACCCCCTCAGCCAGAGTGGTTGGTTGAGTCTAGATGAATGCCAGACTCTTTGCTTGAATTATTAGGAAGAGGACATTTTCCTTTTTATTCCCATTGGACTTGAATAAACCTGTGAGGATGTGAGACTGGACCTAGTCTCCACAAAGGGAAAGGCTGTATGAAAATGGAGTCAAAACATAGAAAAGAGCAGGCTCAGGCTGAAAAAGACAAAAAGAAAGAAGTAGACACTTGTTGTAATGCCATTATTTGAACTCCCAAATCTAGCTGCGTCCTGAAATAGCGCTGGACTTTTCCATCATGTGAACCAATAAAGTCTTTATTTGTTTAACACCCTGGGCTGCATTTTCTATTACTTGAACTCAAAGGGTCCTAACTGATATAGTCTTGAATTAAAATAAAAGTAACTTGTGAGTTCTTCCTCTTCCATATCTTCTTCTTCTTCTTCTCCTTCTCCTTTTATTCCTTTCCCTTCTTGGACAATTTGGTGCTAAGCCATTGGTGGGGCAGGACAAGGTAAGCACCTGCTCCTGATCAAAGGAAGCTACAGTGGCCCAGAGTGGGGTATCTGAATCCAGTGGGGTACGGAGGGCATTGTTCAGGAAGTGACTTGGCATGAGTTGTCAGAGCCTGAGCAGGTGAAGATGTTATCCATGAAGACAGGCAATCTTCAGCCTATCTGAGTGAAGAGCATGGTCCTGGCAGAGGTTTTTAGCTTGGGGTATTAGAACCTAAGCAGGAAGAAGAGGAAATCTACATGGGGTATTTAGGCCTGAGCAGAGTGAGAAGGACATCCAAATGGAGGGACAGCTTGACATGGGAAGTCATAACCTAAACAGAGTGAGAAGAGTATTCATGTGGAGAGACAGCCCGGCATGGGGAATCAAGGCCCAAGCAAAATGAAGAGGGCTTCCAGGTAGGAGTCACCTCAGCATAAGGAATCAGAAGCTTGAGTAGATTGAGGAGAGCATCTACAGGAGAAGATGCCTTGTCACAGAATGTCAGAACCTAAGGGATGTGTGAAGGATATTTACATGGAGGGGGGAATCTGGTGTGGGATGTCAGAGTCTGAGCAGAGTAAGGAGGGAAACTGTGGGAAGGAAGATTAATACAGGGTGTTGGAACTTAAGTGTAGTGAGAAGGAAAAGACATCAGTGTGGGGAGAAGACAGTGTGGTGGGAGATTAGTTCCATAAAGGGGGGTTGATTAGATAGATAATAGATAGATAGATAGATAGATAGATAAATAGATAGATAGATAGATGATAGATAAATAATACAAGCAAGAGAGAAGGGAGCTACAAAAAGGGAGAAAACTAGAATGAACCTTGTTACTATTTTGGCCTGGGAAGTATGGGCGTGAACTTATGGTTTTTAATATTAGTGGATATTTACAGAGATATGTACCAATGTAAATGTTTACACACACACACACACACACACACACACACACACACACACACTCACACACACATTCCCCAAGAGAAACGTGGGAATAGTGACCCAGGAGCAATAAGCATGTGTAGAACCAAGATCTTGGCCTCTAAATACCATTCTCCACTAAAAGAAACCAGGGTTCCTTAGTTGATTCCAGGTGGGAGCAGAGAAACTATAAGACAAATCTAGAAGATCTCATTGTACAAAGCAAGAAGGTGCTCAAAGAATGGTAGATACATGTTAAAAGGAAACAGGAGACATTCTGGCAGTTTCTTATATAACTAAAAATACACCTACCCTATAGCCCAGAAATCCTACTCCTAGGTATTTATTAAAGAGAAATAAAAACATAGATCCACATAAAAGATTTGTACAAGATTGTTTATAGCATCTTTATTCATAATAGCCAAGAACTGGCAACAGTCTAAGTGTCTATCAGTTGAAGAATGAACTAACAAACTGTAGAACATTCATATAATGGAATACTACTCAGAAGAAAAAGAAGCAAATTGTTGGTATATGTAACAACATGTAAGAATCTCAAGAAAAAATATGCTGAGTGAAAGAAGCCTTATGCAAAAGGTTACATACAAATGATTCCATAAATATGGATTAGAAGGGATAAAACATATCTATAGTGGAAAACAACCAGAAGAGTGGTTGTCCTGGGGACTTGGTGATGGGGATTGCATAAGAAAGGGGCATGAGGGAACTTTGTGTTCTATATCTTAAATAGAGGTCTTGGATGCACAAGTTATGCTTTGCCAAAACTCAGTGAATGCACACTTAAAAATTGTGTGCTTTGTTGTGTGTAATTTAACTCAAAGGAAAAAAAACCTGTTAAGTATATCAAACTCTAATTAAAGATATACATGCTGAAGTGTTTAGGGAGGAGTGTATTGATGTCTGCAATTTATTTTGAAATTTATCAGAAACAAGAGAAATAGAAGGAAGGATAGAGGGATAAAAAGATGAATTAATAGATAATTTTTAAAAGTGTAGTAAAATGTTAATGGTTGAATCTAGGTGGTGGGTATATAGGTGATCACTGTAAAATACTTTCAGCTTTGCTGTATGCTTGAAAATTTTTAAAAAGATTTTTGAGAGAGAGAGAGAATGAGCACATGAGCGAGGGGAGGGGCAGAGGGAGAGGGAGAGAATCTCAAGCAGACTCTGTGCAGCTTGGGCATGGGGCTTGATTTTACGACCACGAGGTCATGACTTGAGCCAAAAACAAGAGTCAGAGGCTTAAACAACTGAACCATCCAGGAGCCCCTGAAATTTTTCATGATAGAATATTGGAGGGAGGGGCACCTGGGTGGCTCAGTCAGTTAAGCGCGTCTGCACTTGGCTCAGGTCATGACCCAAGGTCCTGGAATCAAGTGCCAAACTGGGCTCCCTGCTCAGTGGGGAGCCTGCTTCTCCCTCTCCTTCTGCCATTGCCCCCACTTGTGCTCTCTGGCTATCTCTATCTCTCTGTCAAATAAATAAATAAAATCTTAAAAAAAAAAAAAGAATGTTGGAGGGAAGAGGAGGACATGGCCAGACTGAAAAGACTACCAATTGGTCAAATCTGGGACAATAGGAACATTAAAATAAATAGTGCTAGTATTGGATCACAACCCATTGAATAAGATAGGAAACCATGAATACATATTGTTATAATAAATGAACAAAAAGTTTGACAAGGAAGGGAGTGATTCTGGGGGGCCTGGCTGGCTCAGTTGGTAGAGCATTCGACTTGATCTTGGGGTTGTGGGTTTGAGCCCCACATATGGTGTAGGGATTACTTAAAAATAAAATCTTAAAAAAAAAGGGAATGTTTCTATGGTTTCAAAGTACAATCACAAAAAACTTATTACAAAGGGAAAAAGAGTAATTTTTAAATGGAAGGGACTGACAAATATCACTTTTTAAAAATTCCAGTGTAGTTAACATAGTGTTATATTAGTTTCAGATGTACAGTATAGTGATTCAACAGTTCCATGTATTACTCAGTGCTCATTAAGATAAGCGTACTCTTTAATCCCCTTCACCTATCTTACCCATCCCCTCACCCACCTCCCCTCTGCTAACCATCAGTTTGTTCTCTAGAGTCAAGAATCTGTTTTTTGGTTTGTCTCCCTGCCCCCCCCCAACTTTGTTTCGCTTCTTAAATTCCACATATGAATGAAGTTTTATGGTATTTGTCTTTCTCTGACTGGCCTATTTCACTTAGCAGAATACTCTCTAGCTCCACCCATGTTGTTGCATATTGTAGTTCTGTTTTTAATTTTTTGAGAAGCCTCCACAGATATCATGGTATTATCATGGGACTTCTGCTAAGATTCAATGACAAAACACAGTGTCACTTACATGGTAGTTCTGCTGAAGGTGAATAATCTGAATTTAATCATAAGGAAACATTAGACCAACCTAAAAGGAGGACAAACTAAAAACAACCGCCCTATAATCTTCAAAAATGTCAAAGTCATGGCAATTAAGGAAAGGCTGAGGAGTTTCTTAGAGATTCCTTGTTCCAGACTGAAGAAACAGAAGTTGTTTTACACCATTTGTCCAGTTTTCAGTTTCTTTAAAAATACACAATGTGAGTTTTTCAAACAGGGTTCTTAAATGTTCAAGATGTATGGAATTTGGTGACAAAATGCATCACCAAAATGTTATAACTTTAAGAAAGTTAGATGTCCTCCTTAAATAGAAACTTATATGGGGGTGCCTGGGTGGCTCAGTTGGTTAAGCATCTAACTCTTGATTTCAGCTCAGGTCTTGATCTCAGGGTTGGGAGTTCTAGACCCATGCTGGGCTCCATGCTGGGTGTGGAGCCTACTTAAAAAAAGGAAACATATATTAAAGCAGATCTTATTTAATAGATAATTAAAGGGCATATATATCCAACAAATAAATGTTAATTGCTATTCCTTGGGAAGTAATGGGGAAGGAGTGATTTATTCCAATAATTCTACAGTATAGACAGATCATATGTTTTACAGCTTTTATGTGTGATAGTTCTTCTCAGAAGATTAGGCTGTATTAGACAGGAATAAAAAGGGAAAATTACTGGTTAAAAGTTTCAAGTTGCCCTTCCATATAAAAAACTTGCAACTTGAGGATACCAGCAGAAACATTTACAGAAATTTCTCATACTGTGACTTTATCCTATTTCTCCAATTTTTATCCAATTTTTAATCTTTGACACTGAAATAGATAGGAAGGGTAGAGCAAAACAAAACAACAAAGAGCTATTTGAAGATTTGCTGATCAGTTATTAGCTGATGCTTGAATTTAGAATTTTCTCCTTTTTTGGGGCACCTGGGTGGCTCAGTCGTTAAGCGTCTGCCTTTGGCTCAGGGCATGATCCCAGCGTTCTGGGATCGAGCCCCGCATCAGGCTCCTCCACTGGAAGCCTGCTTCTTCCTCTCCCACTCCCCCTGCTCGTATTCCCTCTCTCGCTGGCTGTCTCTCTCTCTGTCAAATAAATAAATAAAATCTATTAAAAAAAAGATTTTTCTCCCTTTTTAAAGGAAGCTAAATCTGCCTTTCTGCTTCCATATGGCCATCAGCTCAGCAATCATCTCCTCAGGCCAGGTGGCTACCAATATGTGTTCAGAGAGTCATTTTGTGTAAGCCTACCCTTGGAGAGAATAATTTGTTCTTCCTGCTTGCCGAAATTTATTTCTGGCAGCAGATTCTGCCTCCTCATTACTTTCCTCCTTCTCATTTGCTGGGCTTAATCCATTAAGTTTTATGCTTTCTACCTATCCCTATTGCTGTACTTCAGTCATATGTATTGGAACTTCCTTGTAATATCATCCTCAGGTTTCTTAAATTCTAGAAATCATCATGTCTAACTCCTGCCTTTTACAAATGAAGACACCTGGATCTGTCGAGTTTCAGTAATTTGCCTTTGGTCATGTGACCATTTTTAAAAAAAGATTTTACTTATTTATTAGAGGGGGAGGCAGAGGGAGAGGCAGAGGGAGAAGGAAAGGCAGACTGCCCACTGAGCAGGGAGACTGATGTGGGGCTCGATCCGAGGACCCTGGGATCATGCCCTGAGCCGAAGGCAGATGCTTAACCGACTGAGCCACCCAGGCACCCCTAGCCATGTGACCATTAAGTGAAAGATCCAGTATTGGAACCCAGCTCTCTTGACCATTGTGTAGTGTTCTTTCCTCTATAGGACATGATTCTGTATTATGAAATTTGTCCACCTTATAAGTGGAAACCACCTCATTGTGCCCTTTGATGCTTCATTCTTTGGATGCAGTCTAAGATAAGTAGTGTAGTGTAATGTAAAGTTTGCAGAAGACATAGTGAATGAAAAACACATGACAACTGATAAACTTAGGTAACATTTGAAGATCAATGAATACAATAATTTTGAAAGGGTTGAAGAACATAACTAACCCTGATCATTCTTTCTTATCATGCACCGTATACTTTATGAATTGGAAATCTAGTATGTTTTACCTTTGCTAAAGGAATATATGAATTTGATATATAAAGGAAAGCATGAACTTCAAACTGAAATGACTGTAATATTGTATTGTGATGGAAATCTATAAAATTCTTTTATTTTAAATTTTTTTGTAGATGTGTGCAAATGAATGCAGTTGTTTGACTAAGGAGGACAATAAGGGATATTGGCGTCTATGTATTCCATCTTGGCATTATATCCCTAGGTCTATCCATGTTGTTACAAATGGCAAGATTTCGTTCTTTTTTATGGTTGAGTAATACTCTGTTATATATATATATATATATATATATATATATATATATATATATATATATATATATATATATATAAAATGAACCAATTTACATTTCCACCTGTAGTACATGAGGGTTTATTTTTCTCCACATCCTTGCCAATACTAGTTATTTCTTGTGTTTTTGCTTTTAGCCTCCTGAACTATTTTATAGTAATTAATAATAATATTTTTTTGTTTAAAATGATTGGCATTTATATCTCCAACATATGTATATATAGTTAGTATATATTATTTATATAATGTGTATTCTATTATGTGTAACAACACTAGCACAAAAAAAGAGGGGAATAGAAAAATACCTATAGAGAGCAAGAACATCCAGCCAACATCAAGTTTACCAACCAATGAGAACTGCAAAACTCCAGGGATTGAGTTAAGATGGCGGACGAGTAGGGGACCCCTTTTTCAGCCGGTCCCCTGAGTCGAGCTGGATAGGTACCAGACCAGCCTAAATAACCATGGAATCAGCCTGAGACGCAGGATGATGCATCTGGATCTCTACAAATGAACATCTCCAGCGCTGAGTATTGAGGTACAAAGAGGGGAGCTGTAAACCTGCACGGATATCGGAAGATAAACGGAAGGGAGGGAGCGCCGCGCTTGGGCGCGGGAAGCGGCAGCCACCTGCACCGGGAGCGGGGGACTCACAGAGGGCACCCGCGGAGAGCGACTGAGACCGGTGAGCCGTGAAGCGCGCGCCACCAGGCATCTCCCGAACACCGGAATCCCGGTGTGCTCACGGGATCCAGACTGAGACCGGAACTCCCGAGCGCGCTGGGCGGGCTGGCGGCTGGCGGGCCACCTGCACGGGAGCGGGCGGATTCCACGGTCGGCACCCGCGAAAACAGCAGACTGAGACCCTGAACCGGGTGCGCGCCACCAGGCTTCTCACGAAACTCCGGAATCGAGGTGCGCCACCGGGCATAGACTGAGACCCGGAGACCCGGAGCTGCGCTGGCCGGTGGCTGGCGGCATTAGAAACACAAAGGACAGAGATGCGCCGGCCCTGGAAGTGAGGGCTGGGACGCCGGGTGTGGGGCGCACATCCCGGGACGCTGCAGGGTTGAGCAGCACCAACAGTAACAGAGTTAAAGTGGCCAGAACATTAGTAGAGAACGGGCCGCAATCCTTCTGTTCCGTGACAGAGGCTGAAATTCGGCCGCTGCTGCTCTGACTCTCAGAAGAGGCACAGCAAACCGCCAGGGAAAGCCGCCAGAGAACAAAAGCCTGGAAATACCGGCTCACAGCGTGCCCATCCCCATCCCCCCTCGCAGGGGACACGGAGACTCTACCCAAACAGGGCTGCCTGAGTATCGGCGCGGCAGGCCCCTCCCCCAGAACACAGAAGGCAGGCTGAAAAATCAAGAAGCCCACAACCCGGGCGCCTGGGTGTCGCAGTCATTGAGCGCCTGTCTTCGGCTTAGGGCGTGATCCCGGCGTTCCGGAAAGGAGTCCCTCATCGGGCTCCTCCGCTGGGAGCCTGCTTCTTCCTCTCCCACTCCCCTGCTTCTGTTCCCTCTCTCGCTGGTTGGCTGCCACATAAATAAATAAAATCTTTAAAGAAGAAGCCCACATCCCTAAGATCCCTATAAAACAAGGGGCACGGCCTGGGACCCAGTCAATAATTTGGGCTCTGGAAACCCCGCAACCTCTCTTCATCAGAATGACAAGAAGGAGAAGCCCCCCCCAGCAAAGAAAAGACAGTGAGTCTGGGGCCTCTGCCACAGAAATAATGGATATGGATGTAACCAAATTATCAGAAATGGAATTCAGAGTAACGATGGTCAAAATGATGAGTAGAATTGAAAAAAGTATAAACGAAAAGGTTACTGAGAATATAGAATCCCTAAGGACAGAAATGAGAGCAAATCTGACAGAAATTAAAAATTCTATGAGCCAAATGCAGGCAAAACTAGAGGCTCTGACAGCCAGGGTCACAGAAGCAGAGGAACGGGTTAGTGAATTGGAGGATGGGTTAATAGAGGAAAAAATGAAAATAGAAGATGGTCTTAAAAGAATCCACGCCCACGAATGTAGGTTACGGGAGATTACTGACTCAATGAAACGATCCAATGTTAGAATCATCGGCATCCCCGAGGGGGTGGAGAAAAACAGAGGTCTAGAAGAGATATTTGAACAAATTGTAGCTGAAAACTTCCCTAATCTAGCAAGGGAAACAAACATTCGTGTCCAAGAGGCAGAGAGGACCCCTCCCAAGCTCAACCACGACAAACCTACGCCACGTCACGTCATAGTGCATTTCGCAAATATTAGATGCAAGGATACAGTATTGAAAGCGGCCAGGGCAAAGAAATTTCTCACGTACCAAGGCAAAAGCATCAGAATTACGTCAGACCTGTCTACACAGACCTGGAATGAGAGAAAGGGTTGGGGGAGCATATTTAAAGCTCTTTCAGAGAAAAACATGCAGCCAAGGATCCTTTATCCAGCAAGGCTGTCATTCAGAATTGATGGAGAAATAAAGACATTTCAGAATCGCCAGTCACTAACCAATTTTGTAACCACGAAACCAGCCCTACAGGAGATATTACGGGGGGTTCTATAAAAGTAAAAAGGCCCCAAGAGTGATACAGAACAGAAAGTCACAGCCAATACAAACAAAGACTTTACTGGCAACATGGCAACATTAAAATCATATCTCTCAGTAATCAGTCTTAATGTAAATGGTTTGAACCATCCCATAAAACGCCACAGGGTTGCAGATTGGATAAAAAGAAATGACCCATCCATTTGCTGTCTACAAGAGACTCATTTCGAACCCAAAGATGCATTCAGACTGAGAGTAAGGGGATGGAGTACCATCTTTCACGCAAATGGACCTCAAAAGAAAGCTGGGGTAGCAATTCTCATATCAGATAAATTGGATTTTAAACTACAGACTATAGTTAGAGATGCAGAAGGGCACTATATTATTCTTAAGGGAAGTATTCAACAAGTGGATATGACAATTATAAATATATATGCCCCCAACAGGGGAGCAGCAAGATACACAAGCCAACTCTTAACCAGAATAAAGAGACATATAAATAAAAATACATTAATAGTAGGGGACCTCAACACTCCACTCTCAGAAATAGACAGAACACCCTGGCAAAAACTAAGCAAAGAATCAAAGGCTTTGAATGCCATACTCGACGAGTTGGACCTCATAGATATATATAGAACACTACACCCCAGAACCAAAGAATACTCATTCTATTCTAATGCCCATGGAACATTCTCAAGAATAGACCATGTTCTGGGACACAAAACAGGTCTCAACCGATACCAAAAGATTGAAATTATCCCCTGCATATTCTCAGACCACAACGCTCTGAAATTGGAACTCAACCACAAGGAAAAATTTGGAAGAAACTCAAACACTTGGAGACTAAGAACCATCCTGCTCAGGAATGACTCGATAAACCAGGAAATCAAAAATCAAATTAAACAATTTATGGAGACCAATGAGAATGAAAATACAACAGTCCAAAACCTATGGGATACTGCAAAGGCAGTCCTAAGGGGGAAATACATAGCCATCCAAGCCTCACTCAAAAGAATAGAAAAATCTAAAATGCAGTTTTTATATTCTCACCTCAAGAAGCTGGAACAGCAACAGAGGGACAGGCCTAATCCACGCACGAGGAAGCAGTTGACCAAAATTAGAGCTGAAATCAATCAAGCAGAAACCAGAAGTACAGTAGAGCAGATCAACAGGACTAGAAGCTGGTTCTTTGAGAGAATCAATAAAATTGACAGACCACTGGCAAGACTTATCCAAAAGAAAAGAGAAAGGACCCAGATTATTAAAATTATGAATGAAAAAGGAGAGGTCACGACGAACACCATTGAAATTGGAAGGATTATTAGAAATTTTTATCAACAGCTATATGCCAATAAACTAAGCAATCTGGAAGAGATGGAATCCTTCCTGGAAACCTATAAACTACCAAGATTGAAACCGGAAGAAATTGATTCCTTAAACAGGCCAATTAATTATGAAGAAATTGAGTCAGTGATAAACAACCTTCCAAATAACAAAACTCCAGGCCCGGACGGTTTTCCTGGGGAATTCTACCAAACATTCAAAGAAGAAATAATACCTATTCTCCTAAAGCTATTTCAAAAAATAGAAACAGAAGGAAAGCTACCAAACTCATTCTATGAGGCCAATATTACCTTGATCCCCAAACCAGGCAAAGACCCCCTCAAAAAGGAGAATTACAGACCGATTTCCCTAATGAATATGGACGCCAAAATCCTCAACAAGATACTTGCTAATAGAATCCAACAGTACATTAAAAGGATTATCCATCACGATCAAGTGGGATTCATACCTGGGATGCAAGCGTGGTTCAATATTCGCAAATCAATCAGCGTGATACATCATATCAACAAGAAAAGACTCAGGAACCATATGATCCTCTCAATCGATGCCGAAAAAGCATTTGACAAAATACAGCATCCTTTCCTGATTAAAACCCTTCAGAGTGTAGGAATAGAAGGTACATTTCTCAATCTCATAAAAGCCATCTATGAAAAGCCTACTGCAAATATTATTCTCAATGGGGAAAAGCTGGAAGCCTTTCCCTTAAGATCAGGAACTCGACAAGGATGCCCACTCTCGCCACTATTATTCAACATAGTACTAGAAGTCCTTGCAACAGCAATCAGACGACAAAAAGGGATCAAAGGTATTCAAATTGGCAAAGAAGAAGTCAAAATGTCTCTCTTTGCAGATGACATGATACTCTATATGGAAAACCCAAAAGAAGCCACTCCCAAACTATTAGAAGTTATAGAGCAATTCAGTAACGTGGCGGGATACAAAATCAATGCTCAGAAATCAGTTGCATTTCTATACACGAATAACGAGACCGAAGAAAGAGAAATTAGGGAATCCATCCCATTTACAATAGCACCAAAAACCATACGTTACCTTGGAATTAACTTAACCAGAGACGTAAAGGACCTATATTCTAGAAACTATAAATCACTCTTGAAAGACATTGAGGAAGACATAAAAAGATGGAAAGATATTCCATGCTCATGGATTGGAAGAATTAACATAGTTAAAATGTCCATGCTACCCAGAGCAATCTACACTTTCAATGCTATCCCGATCAAAATACCGAGGACATTTTTCAAAGAACTGGAACAAATAGTCCTTAAATTTGTATGGAAACAGAAAAGGCCCCGAATCTCCAAGGAACTGTTGAAAAGGAAAAACAAAGCTGGGGGCATCACAATGCCGGATTTCGAGCTGTACTACAAAGCTGTGATCACAAAGACAGCATGGTACTGGCACAAAAACAGACACATAGACCAATGGAACAGAATAGAGAGCCCAGAAATGGACCCTCGGCTCTTTGGGCAACTAATATTTGATAAAGCAGGAAAAAACATCCGGTGGGAAAAAGACAGTCTCTTCAATAAATGGTGCTGGGAAAATTGGACAGCTACATGCAAAAGCATGAAACTTGACCACTCTCTCACACCATACACAAAAATAAACTCCAAATGGATGAAAGACCTCGATGTGAGACAGGAATCCATCAAAATTCTAGAGGAGAACATAGGCAGCAACCTCTACGACATCGGCCAAAGCAACCTTTTTCATGACACATCCCCAAAGGCAAGAGAAACAAAAGACAAAATGAATTTATGGGACTTCATCAAGATTAAAAGTTTCTGCACAGCCAAGGAAACAGTCAGAAAAACTAAGAGGCAGCCCACGGAATGGGAGAAGATATTTGCAAATGACACTACAGATAAAGGACTGGTATCCAAGATCTACAAAGAACTTCTCAAACTCAATACACGAGAAACAAATAAACAAATCAAAAAATGGGCAGAAGATATGAACAGACACTTTTCCAATGAAGACATACAAATGGCTAACAGACACATGAAAAAATGTTCAAAATCATTAGCCATCAAGGAAATTCAAATCAAAACCACACTGAGATACCACCTTACGCCAGTTAGAATGGCAAAAATAGACAAGGCAAGAAACAACAATTGTTGGAGAGGATGTGGAGAAAGGGGATCCCTCCTACATTGTTGGTGGGAATGCAAGTTGGTACAGCCACTCTGGAAAACAGTGTGGAGGTCCCTTAAAAAGTTAAAAATTGAGCTACCCTATGATCCAGCCATTGCACTACTGGGTGTTTACCCCAAAGATACAGACGTAGTGAAGAGAAGGGCCATATGCACCCCAATGTTCATAGCAGCAATGTCCACAATAGCTAAATCGTGGAAGGAGCCGAGATGCCCTGCAACAGATGACTGGATTAAGAAGTTGTGGTCCATATATACAATGGAATATTACTCAGCAATCAGAAAGAATGAGTTCTCAACATTTGCTACAACATGGACGGCACTGGAGGAGATAATGCTTAGTGAAATAAGTCAAACAGAGAAAGACAACTATCATATGATTTCACTCATTTATGGAACATAAGTAATAGCAGGGAGATCGGAAGGAAGGGAAGAATGAAGGGGATGAACAGAAGGGGGAATGAACCACAAGAGACTATGACTATGAGAACAAACTATCTACAGAGGGGAGGGGTGGGGAATGATGGACCGGGTGATGGGTAGTAAGGAGGGCACATATTGCATGGTGCACTGGGTGTTATACACAACTAATGAATCATCGAGCCTTACATCGAAAACTGGGGATGTACTGTATGGTGACTAACGTAATATAATAAAAAATCATTATTAAAAAAAAAAAAGAAAAGAAAAATACCTATAGTAATAATTTTTCTATATCACACTAGAATTAAATTAGTATCTGTGGTAGATCTGATATGTTAAGGTGTGTATGATAAACTTCAGAGCAACTATTAAGAAAATAACTCAACTAATGTAGTAAAAATAGAATTATAGATACTAAAAAAAAAAAATCTAGTATGTAAAAGTCACCAGATAAATCTTTAAACCCAGTGGAAAGCAAAATAATTTATACTGGAATCTAATCAAATGAATGAGGAAACTTATTATACTGGAATAAGAATTTTAGTGACTTTTGATTGGGAAGTATTGATCAGAAGAGAAAAATGTAGTATAGGTAAAGAAAAGTCATCACTGGGTGTTCTACACAACTAATGAATTGTCAAACACTACATCAGAAACTAATGATGTACTATATGTTGGCTAACTGAACGTAATAAAAAAGAAAGAGAAGAAAGAAAGAAAGAAAGAAAGAAAGAAAGAAAGAAAGAAAGAAAGAGAAAGAAAGAGAAAGAAAGAAAGAAAGAAAGAAAGAAAGAAAGAAAGAAAAAGAAAGAAAGAAAAGTCTTGAGAATTAAGTGGTTAAATTATTAAATTCAGGAGAAACTTGTAAGCCAGCCCCACTTGAGAGGTGAATCAGACCTTGTAGAGGCAGATACAACAAGAAGAGAAAATAGGCAGAACTGAAGACTGTTAATTTTTCTTTTTTTTTTTTTTTTTTTTAAATATTTTATTTATTTATTTGACAGAGACAGAGACAGCCATCGAGAGAGGGAACACAAGCAGGGGGAGTGGGAGAGGAAGAAGCAGGCTCACAGAGGAAGAGCCCGATGTGGGGCTCGATCCCATAACGCCGGGATCACGCCCTGAGCTGAAGGCAGACGCCCAACCGCTGTGCCACCCAGGCGCCCCTGAAGACTGTTAATTTTTCTTAACCCCACGAGTGAGGGTAGCTAGGTACACAGAAGGAATCTAACCATGCAGAGTTAAGTTCTTGGACAAAGCACTCTACAACATAGTCTACTCCTGATAGCTCTAACATTTTCTACACTTCCCACCAGCAGGGCATGAGGGTTGCAACTTCTCTAGATCCTTGCCAAAACTTGTTATTTTTCTGTTTTTAAAATTATAGCCGTACAACATAAGCAACAAAAGCAAAAGTAAATAAGTGGGACTACCTGAAACAAAAAGGTTTCTGCACAACAAAAGAGACAAACAAAAACTGAAAAGGAAACCTACAGACTAGGAGAAAATACTTGCAAATCACATATTTGACAAGGGGTTAATATCCAAACGATGTAGGGAATTCACACAACTAAACAGCAAAAAACAAAATAAGACATTATAAAATGGGCAAAGAAACTGAACAGACATATTTCCGAAGACATGCAAATGACCAAAAGGTGCATGAAAAGGTGCTCAACATCACTAACAATTAAAGAAATGCAAACCAAAGCCACAATGAGATATCATCTCACACCTGTCACAATGGCTAGTGTCAAAAAGACAAGAGATAACAAGTGTTGGCAAGGATGTGGAGAAAAGGGAGCACTTGTGCACTGTTGGTGGGAATGTAAATTGGTATAACCACTAGGAAAAACAGTATGGAGTTTCCTCAAAACATTAAAAATAGAATTGCCGTATTATCGAGCAATGCCACTTCTGAGTATCTAATGGAAAGAAATGAAATCGCTATCTTGAAGAGGTATATCTGTACCACTGTATTCATAGCAGAATTATTCATGATAGTCAAGACATGAAAAACACCTGAGTGTCCATGAATGGGTGAATGAATAAAGAAAATGTGGTTCCTAAACACACACACACACACACACACACACACTGGAATATCATTCAGTCACGAAAAAGATGGCATGCTGCCGTGGGTGGATCTTGAAACCATTATGCTGAGTGAAATCACACAGAGAAAGACAAATAGTATATGATATCATTAATGTGTCGAATCTAAAAAAAGTCAAACTGAGAATATAAAATGGTGGTTCTTAGGGGGTGGAGGTGGGGGAGATTGGGGAATGTTGGCCAAAGGTTATAAACATCTTTTTTTAAAGGTTTTTAAGATTTATTTTAGAGAGAGAGAGAGAGCACATGCAAGCAGTGGGAGGAGGCAAAGGGAGAGGGAGAGAATCTCAAGCAGACTCCATGCTGAGCGCAGAGCCCAACCCGGGGCTCATTCCTATGACTCTGAGGTCATGACCTGAGCAGAAACTAAGAGTCGGATGCTTAACTGACTGAGCCACCAAGGTGCCCCAAAGGGCATACACTTCTGACTATAAGATGAATAAGTTCTGTGGCTCTAATGTACAGCATGGTGGTTATAGTTAACAATACTGTATTATATACTTAAAATTGCTAAGAGTAGGTCTTAAATGTTCTCAGTACAAAAAAGAAGTGATAATTATGTGAAGCGATAGAGGTGTTAACTAATGCTACTGTGGTAATCATTTTGCAGTATATAAATGTATCAGATCAACACACTGTACACCTTAAACTTACAACATGTTCTATGTTGCAATAAAGCTGAAAAAATTATAGCCATACTAACAGGTGTGAAGTGGTGCCTTGTGGTTTCAGAACCAGAGTTTTAACTCTATATGTCATAGTACTGGAAAATTTGAAGCCAAGGTGTTACCACAGCTTTAATAAGAAAATTCTTGTCTTTTTACCTTTCTTCATAGATTCTTTTTCCATTCCCTCCTTGTATGTGTACAAAAGTTCGTCAACTTCCTTCAGATCCAGGAAGCCTGAGCCAGCACTGTCCCATTTCTGGAACACAGCTTCTAGGAGAAGTTCCCGTCGGGCTCTGGAAGCATTTTGTCTAGTCTGGGATAGAAACAGGGTAACAAAGCACAGGACACATTATCCATTGTGTTAGCTGCCACCCTATGTTTGTTCCTCAAAAAGCGCAGCACTATTTCTAAAAATAGCTTTATAAAAAAAGCTGGGACTAAGCATGATATTAATGGGAAAATGAAGCATTTAATTTTTTAAAAAGATTTTATTTATTTATTTGAGAGAGAGTGTGTGAGTGGGAGAGAGAGCAAGAGTGGGGGGAGGGGTAGAGGGAGAAGAAGAAGTAGACTCCCCACCCAACAGGGAGCCCAATGCGGGGCTCGATCCCAGGACCCTAAAATCATGACCTGAGCCAAAGGCAGACGTGAAGCATTTAATTTTAATCCTTTAAATACCATTTCTCTGTTTTACCCCTAGACCAAAACCAAAAAACAAAACAAAAACACAGGCATTTTCTACATTGGACTAAAGCACATTAACTTAGGAAGGGGCTACCCGCCTTACGAATCTTTGATTCATTCCTTTCCACTCCCTCACTGGTTGTTCAGGAATATGATAAGCACATGGTGTGCTCTACCTGGCTTCTTGGTGGAATATGCTGCGTATTGAAGGAGGATGAAGGGCAATGTTCAAACAATGAAAAATGACCGTGTTCAAAAAATTATTTTTTATAATTTAACGTTGACCTAACTTGATGTTGATTTTATTTACCTTTTGGGTTTTTTACTAGATTAATCATATCAGTCAGATAATAACTAAATTATTCTCTAGATAGATTTAATTGCTAAAAGAAAGTGAATATATAGCATTTGGTTAAGTGGGGGAATTGCAATTGAGGAGGCAAAAGGGATACCAACCCTAGAAATTAGGTTGAGAAGACTCATAAGACTGCTGAGATTAGTGAATATGCCTGGTGGATGTGAGTTATGTATTTCATAAAAGGGCACATAGATTGTTCATATCAGCTAATGTAAGTTCTTAGGAAAGAACTGGAGTCTGGATTCACATGAATAAAAATACATATACAAATCGTAATTGTACACCTAGGTATGTGCGTTAGTAAATGCATTCACACAGCAGATAGTGTGCATACACACCCATTTTTTGCACATACACATATCTGCTCCTCAGAATCTGCTCTTCAAGCTTCAGAGGAGGAAAAAGAAAGCTGTACAATAAACCATCTCCTGCTACCAGCGGTCATGTTATTATTAGGGGAATGAATTCTCCGGAGTGTGATCTTGGAACATTTGACAATAAAATAAAATACTTAATGGCTATGCTCATTGAAATAAAGTGATAAGTTTGGTTATAAAACTTTTTTAAAAAATGAACTTTATTTCTTTTTTAAGTAGACTTCACGCCCCTTGTGGGGCACAATGCAGGGCTTGAACTCACGACCCTGAGATCAAGACCTGAGTTGAGATCAAAAGTCAGATGCTCAGCGAACTGAGCCATCAGCATCCCCTTGGTTATAAATTTTTAAAGAGCCACATTAGGAGCAACTGAGGTTGAGGGATTTATCAGTAATAGTGACTCCACCTGTTTTATTAATAAATAATATTACTCACCTGTTCTAAGCCCCCTAGTTTCTCTTCTTTTGTTTCAACATAGCCCCTCTTAAAAAAGGATGTGAGGGTCTCACTGACACTCAAGGGGGCATCTTCACCAACAAATGTCTCCAGAAGTTGCACAAACTGGAGCAGATTGAAGGAAACGCCGTTGAAAGCACTTCTACCTTCTACTTGCTTGTAAGACTGAATATTTCTGATAATTGAGTGTAGGTCTATTAAGCAGGAAACATACAACAAACAGTAAGGTGAACAGTTTCTTAAAGCTTAGAGAAAATATACGAGTACTTATTGTAGTAAACATCTGCTACCTTTTTCCTGTCAGAAACCTATCCTCCCTTCTTGAGGAAAACATCTCTTCCTCACTGTCAGCTTATATTTTTATTTTCATTTCACATGTACCAACAGTTCATTTTTATTGCTGAGTAATATTTGATTTATAAATATATCACAATTTTTTATTTATTCTCTTACTGATAGATACCTGGAGTGTTTCCAGAAAGTTCAGGCTATTATAAATATACCTGGTTTACATATTCTTACATATGTTTTGCTGTTGTTGTTGTAAACACGCTTTTAACTCTATTGGATAAATAACTGGGATTGGAATTTCTGGATCATGGGTAAATATGTATTTGGTTTTACAATAAACACAGATATTTTCTGAAGTAATGGTAGCAGTTTAAATTCCCACCGACAACCCAGAAGAGTTCCAGTTTCTCCACAATCTTGCCAAGAGTCAGTGTTGCCAGTCTTTTTCATTTTAGCCATTTGGGTCATATGTAGTGGTTTCTCATTGTGATGTTACTCTGTTTTTCATGATAACTAATGACATTGCACACTTTCTTCATGTGTTCATTGCCCAATCTTATGTGTTTAATTTGTGAAGCATCTATTAACATGTTTTGCTCATTTATTACTATGTTGTTTATCTTTTTATTTTTGAGTTGTGGAGATCTTAGTATTTTCTGGATACCAGTCCTTTGTCAGATAAAAATTTTGCAAATATTTCAAGTATTTTTCCATATCTGTGGCTTATATATGCACTTCTTTAATGACATGTTTTAATAAGCAAAAGTTTTATTTGATGAGATCTAATTTATCATCTTATTCTTTTATGGTAATTGGGTTTTTTTCATGTTTCAAGTTTTTATTTAAATTCCAGTTAGTTAACATACAGGGTGATATTAGTTCCAGGTGTACAATATAGTGATTCAATACTTCCATACGTCACCCTGTGCTCATCACAAGTGCCTTCTTTAATCCCCATCACCTATTTCATCCATCCTCCCCCCCCATCTCCACTCTGGCAATCACCAGTTTGTTCTCTATAATTAAGAGTCTGTTTCTCTCTCTCTCTCTCTCTTATTTTTTCTCCTTCGCTTGTTTTGTTTCTTGAATTCCACATATTGAGTGAAATTATATGGTATTTGTCTTTCTCCGACTTATTTCCCTTAGCATAATATACTCTAGCTTCATCCATTTCATAGCAAATGACAAGATTTCATTCTTTTTTTATGGCTGAGTAATATTCCATGATATGTATATTTTATATATTATATGTTATATATATTACATCTTCTTTTCTTTTTTTTTTAAGATCTCATTTATTTGAGAGAGAGAGAGAAGTCAAGTGGGGGGAGGGGCAGAGGGAGAGGCAGAGAGACAAGAAGATTCTCCACTGGGCATGGAGCCAGATGCGGGGCTCTACCTCAGGATGCTTAACTGACTGAGCCACCCAGGCACCCCTAAAGTACATCTTCCTTATCCATTTATCAGTTGATGGACGTTTGGGCTCTTTCCATAATTTGGCTATTGTTGATAATGCTGCTGTAAACATCGGGGTGCATGTATCCCTTTGAATTAGTATTTTTGTATCCTTTGGGTAAATACCTAGTAGTGCAATTACTGGATGGTAGGGTAGTTCTATTTTTAACTTTTTGAGGAACCTCCATACTGTTCTGCACAGTGGCTGCTCCAGTTTGCATTCCCACCAACAGTGTAAAAGGGTTCCCTTTTCTCTGTATCCTTGTCAACACCTGTTGTTTCCTGTTGTCAATTGTAGCCATTCTGACAGGTGGGAGGTGGTATCTCATTGTAGTTTTGATTTGTATTTCCCTGATGAGGAGTGATGTTGAGGTCTTTTCATGTATCTGTTAGCCATCTGCACGTCTCCTTTGGGAAAATGTCTTCTGCCCATTTCTTAACTGGATTATTTGTTTTGGGGGGTATTGAGTTTGATAAGTTCTTTACAGATTTAGATCAATCGGGTGGTACTGAGCATCTCCCACCTTTGCTACAAGGGCATGTGATATAGGTCTGGCCAATAATTCCTACATGACAACAATGTAATTCACTATATGCCAATGAAAATGAGCCCCAGAACTTTTTGGGGAGCTACAGGGGAAGAATCACTCTTTTAGTAATCTGATTTCTGAAGGTAGAATATAAGCTTAGCAATACTCTTATGGACATCTCTGCCACAACATGGAGAAGATGACCTAAAACTGAAAGTTACACAGAGAGGAACAGGGCTGAGAGGCAGAGACAGTGTCTCACTGCTGTTATTGAGCCCTTGGATTCATTTGTGCCTGAAGCCAGCTGTGGTCTGGCCTTGACAGTTAAATAAATTCATAAATACTCCTGCAGCCTCTCCCCCAGAGTCTTGACTAATATATTTATCTTGAACTTCAATCTTATAATGTGAAGCATATTTCATAAAATATCAGGCCAGTGACTTATGTTTGATTTATTCATTGATTGAATCATTCATGCCCTCATGCCTTCCACATGAGATTTTACATGACCTAAAAATAATCACCCATGCAGTTTTTTTAAATGGTAGAGCAAAACTGAAATAAAGAAGTAAGACCAGAAGAAGAACACAAACTAGCAGTACACAGGAGCTTGACCAATGCCATGCATTTTTACCGAAATATTTTGAGGATAGAAAGTTTTTTATTTGACCCAGGCTTAAATGAGAAAAAAATTTGCAGATAGGAAGAAACTAATCTTGATATAATTAGTTCTATTACTTGTTGATGAAAGGTAAAATGATAAAATAGCATTGCAGTAAAATATGAGTACTTGTTGGAACAATCATTGTTAAATACATGGTTTATCTGAGAGCTAAAGGCTACTCTTTGTTCTCTCTGTTAAGTCGACCTTTCTTTATAAGTCTTCAAAAACAAGACAGATTCAAACCTATCTCATCGTTGAGTTATGGACCTACCAGGGAGAGGGGTCACTGGAATGATTTCTGTTGAGCTCTAATATCCAATATCTGATCTCTTTGTATACCTGGGTCATAGCTTCAGGGCAGCTGCAGGGCCATGTAATGGTAAAAACAAATTGTACACTAATGCATATGTTTTAAAGCAGAAAAGCATTCATCAAAAGCACATGCCTACATGTACACTACAACCAAAAACATGCATCTTGTATATGTTTAGATCCATCAACTCAGGGACAAAATAATGCAAGGATCACCCTGCTATTGTGTCTTGGCTAAGTTCAGTCTTTATCATGGGGTACCACAGTAAATTAAATTCATCAATTGAACTGCCATCTAGTCTTCCTAGTTTGGTTGCTAACATGTACCTGTGAACCTGGAGTTACTGAGGAGTGAGTTTGCTTGTTCCTCATCTTCACATTTGATATAATTCATCTTCCAGTTACAAGTCAAAAGCTCGCCTACAAAATATACATTCCATAACATAGACAATTTAATTTCACTTTCATAATGTTTTTGTTCTAGAGTATAAATGAAAGGAAGTTTAAATGAGGAGTCACCTGACCATGACTTTCCTTCTATTTCTTGGGACTTTTCACAGGATGGATCTTTCTGACTTTCCTTTTTTGTAGTTTCTAAGAGGTACAAAAGAAAGTGGCTGTAACAAACTGGAATTAAAAACTTGAATGAAAAAAATAGAAAATGCCTATAAATTGGACACTGTATATTCCATAATATATTCCTAAATTAATGAATGAGAAAAATGTCTTGCATACAGAACACAAAAACTTTCTATCAGGTTATTTCCCATCTATGTTACATCACATTCAACCACAATGATATCATTTAATAACTTTAGTTGTTGAGAGCAGCTCTATGACAAAAACTATTTGTTGTACACAAATTTGGCCACTCAATGTAAGGGCTATGTTTACTAGCCTCTGTCACAGCTAGATGTCACCAAATGCCTAAATTCTGACCAATGTGATGTGTAGGCAAGTGATGTAATGCGTAACCTTTCTCCTTTCTCCTTACCTTCTGGTCAGAATATGGACATGGTAGTGAGCCATCCAGGACTATGTGGTTAGAGGAGACATAAGACAGAACTTGCGCCACTGCTGATTTCACGGCACTGAACTGTCATATAAGTTTTAACTTTTATGTCAGAAGGAAAGAAACTCCTATTTTGTTTAGACATTGCTGTTTTGTTTTGGTTTCGTTTATGTTTTTTTAGGCACTGTCATTTTGGATCACCGTCACACTTAACAAAATTAAGTCCTTACTAATAACATCTGATTGAATAGTAACTTCACAATTTTTCTAGCTGCATCCTTACTACATAAGGAGAGCCAAAAATTAATAGCCCTATTTTATGGAGAACCAAACATAATGCTGAAAAAATGAGATATTTCAAATTAGTCACTGATAATATAGAATCTAGAACACAGGCTACTCATGTCTTAGGAGTTTCGAATAGGGATTTTCTTTGGGACTGTGGGACTTTAAAATTAAAGAGCAGAACTTTAAAAATATTTATGCCTAACTGAGGTCTTAAGTGATATTGAGACTAGCTCTCTAAGAAGTTAGAATTTTTCAACAAAAAGGTATACAATGGCATAGGCAATTCAGAGGAAAAGTCTTCTGCAGAATAAATATTTGAAATGCAGGGTGTTTTCTGCCTTAAATATAACTTTCAGAAACTCTTCTAGAACATATAGCTTATAGTATTGAAAAATGCAAGATCCAGTTTATAGTTGAAATAAAAGACATCTTAAAAAGTGGCTTCTAATATTAGACACCACATTTAAAATGAAAGGGCTTCTGGGGCCCCTGGGTGGCTCAGTCGGCTAAGCGACCGACTCTTGTTTTCGGCTCAGGTCATGATCTTGGGGTCCTGGGATTGGGCCCCGCATCACGCTCTGTGCTTAGCAAGGAGTCTGCTATCCCTATTCTTCCGCTCCTCTTCACGCTTTCTCCTTCTCTCCCTCTCAAATAAATAAATAAAACCTTAAAAAAGAAAAGAAAGGGCCTCTACTGCCTTTTCAGGAGTCCAGTGAAATTTTCTATATGTAACATTACCAGATTGCTTCCTTACCAATGGGCTTCCTCTGCAAAAGGAATTCTAGGTAAATTGACCATAGAAACATTCTGGTTTGCATTTAATTGATTGTTCAGAGCCTAGACACATGTTGCATAGCAAAATATCTAAGATCTGAATGATCTGGTATGCCAGAAAAGATCCTAAATGGAATGAGTATTTTCTGAAAAGACTTTAACAATCACTCCACAAAACATGGAGCTCATGTCATAGATGAATTGCATTACTACCTGAAAGATAATCTTTTCTTCTTGATGTCGGGACTTCCTCTTGCATTTCAGGACTCACAAATAGTTCCTCTTCATATATTTGCTCCTGAGTTCTCTCTTCTTGTGGGGAGATTTCAATGTACTCATAAGAAGTAGCCTTCCTAGATATTTTACTTTCTCTGAAGATGCTGCCTCTTCCTGATTGTGAAGTTGAATCCTGTTGTTTTTCTGGAATTATCTCTCTGGTTGTTTCTTGTTCTGCAGTTGACCTTTTGTGTGATCCTTGTTCTGCTTCTGACTCTCTGTGTGATCCTTGTTCTGCAGTTGACTCTTTGTGTGGTCTTCCTTCTCTTACTGACTCTCTGCGTGATCCTTGTTCTGAGGTTGACCCTTTGTGTTGTCCTTGTGCTGATAGTGATTCTCTGTGGAGTCCTTGTTCTGCAGTTGATTCCATGTTGACTCCTTGTTCTGAAGATGACACTCTTTGTGGTGGCCCTTGTTCTATTACTGAGTCACCATGTGGTCTTTGTTCTATTATTAACTCTCTACTTGATTGTTGTTCTGGAGTTGACCCTGTGTGGGTTTCTTGTTCTGTTACTGATTCTCTGTATGGTTTTTTTTCTCCAGTTGATTCTCTGTCTTGTTCTGGTTCTTCGGTTGAAGTTCTGTTTGGTTCTTGTTCTGCAGTTGTCCCTCTCTGCTGTTCTGGCAGTGTTGATTCACTATGTTCATCATGGTTATGTTGATCTTCTGGGGTTTCTAACAATTTGCTAGCATGTTTTTCAGAAAGTAATGCATTCATCTCTAAGAGCACTTTGTCAAAGTCTTCATAAATATGTTTCTGATTATCCATGTCTCCCCAGAACTCAGGCAAGTCTATCTCTTCAAATTCAATGAATGGCCCTAATGCAGAGGAAAAAAAAATATTTCCTTAAATAATTCATGTTATAATGGAGAATCAGAGCTAGTAAATTAATGCAAAACAGTGTTGATTATAGTAATTGTAACATAGGCCTATTGCTTTAAATAAATAACAGTTACCTTTCCCAACAACACAATAAAAGCAAAAAGTTATTCAAAGGAACATAAAAGATGCTCACTACTGTAGGTTAGAAATTATCCCTTCCTAAAAGGTGTGGTTTTGGAAATGAGCATGATTCTTCCTTTTCTACTTGGAGAGTTGCTTAGACTGCCAAGACAATAGAATTTACCCTCTACTTTTGGT
The DNA here is from genome assembly GCF_017311325.1 of Ursus maritimus. Taxonomy (NCBI): domain Eukaryota; kingdom Metazoa; phylum Chordata; class Mammalia; order Carnivora; family Ursidae; genus Ursus; species Ursus maritimus. Next base: position 42,503,783 of record NW_024424897.1, on the reverse strand, counting down.
CTTCCAACAATAAGCATAGCATAGGGATGAGGAAGAGGACGCATGTCTTCCACATCAAATACCTTTTCAATATCTACAGTATCAAAATAGAAGCAAGTCTCTATCATTCACTGGGCTATGTTTTCCTAATATTCGTTTTCTCCCCCTTCCATATTCTCTCCCTTTCTTTCTTCTTTGTTCCTCAATTCTTTTCCTCCACAACTTAAGTGAACACCTGGTTCAGAATTCTAGGGAAAGATTGGATGGCATTCACCAGAATCCCATTTAAACAATGACAACAACAATAACAAAATGACCCTGGTGTCCAGGACTACTCTATATCACCCATAGATTTTTAAGTATCCAACTATTTTCACACAGAACTAAAATACTGACGTTCTTTGGAAAACCCATCCATTCAAAGACTTGCTCTTTGAAAAGTAAAAATGGGGCACCTGGGTGGCTCAGTTGGTTAAACATCCAGCTCTGATTTCGGCTCAGGTCATGATCTCAGGGTTGTGAGATCAAGAGCCACATCAGGCTCTGTGCTGAGTGTGGAGCCTGCTTAAGATTCTCTCACTTCCTCTCCCTCTCCGTCTGCCCCTCCTCCCTTTATCTCTCTCAAAAAAATAAAACATAACAAAACCCATAATCCTACTTGTTTTGGTAGTAATATAAAAAAGATATTTTACTGTATAATTTCAGTAAAGGCGGACAAGTAAAAATGCTTGGGAGGAGGAAACATTTTTCCCAGAAGTTTTAGAATTCTAAGTTGGACATTAAAACTGGAATTACCATTACCAACTTAATTTCCACAACATTCAGATTGTCACGCAAGCACCTCTTTATTTGAATGAACTTAAAATTGAGTTCTAACTTGAGAACTTCTTGTATTGTGCTATAGTGAAAAATATCTCTTGGGATGAAGAGTGAGTTTTGTGGGGAATGAACAGTTAGACCAGCTATCATGATCTAAGGGAGATGGCATGTGAAGGGATTCCATGGGAACACAATGACTTTTACCATATGAGTGTACTAACATCATTCTAGCTTGAACATACTCTCTCTGAATGGCACTTACATTGTCTTGGGTTTCGCAGCAAACTTCTAAGCATTTTTGAACTGTGGTCGTAGAATGTTTCCAGCAAGGCCAATGTTCTCTGCCGATCCAAAAACCCTACCTAAGTAGAAAGTTTGCAATTAGGTGATACAGGAGATTTGAGATTTTTATGTAAATGAATATGGTTTATTGAAGCTTTTATCATCACCACTACCACTATCATTATTTAAATAAAACTGCAGAGTCAAAATCAGGAAAGCTATATCTTGCCTTTAGGCTTATACTCTACTTCCCCATCCTGTGACAGGTCAAAATACCTTGCACTTAATAGACGCTTAACAATAGTCACTGACTTAATTGCTAAATTCAATGTATAATGCTCAGTTCTTATCTAATTAGACCTGAGTATGACACTTAAAACACTTAACCATTCCCTACTTGTTCTTTTTTGCATCATTTTTGAGATACATTTTAACTACAGAGAAATAGAGAAAATGATAAAACTAACACTTGTGTTCCCAACACCCAGAAATGATGATTGTTAATATTCTGTGGATGTACTTTAAAAACATACAATTGATATCATAGTACATATGTACTTCTTAAAATAGCTTTTATTTACTCAACACTGAGATCAATTCATATATGTAAAGAAATATATTCCTTTTAGCTGCTGTATAGCGGTATTCTATAATATGAAAACACTGTAATTAAAAAAATTTTTTAGATGTATTTGAGAGGGGCAGAAGAGCAGAGGGAGAGGGAGAGAGAATCCTCCAGCAGACTCCCTACTGAGCATGGAGCATAGTCCTAGGACCCTGAGATCATGACCTGAGCAGAAATCAAGAACCAGATATTTAACCGACTGAGCCACCCAGGTGCCCCAAAAACACTGTAATTTTTTTAAAAGTCCCTTTATTGATGGGCATTTAGACTATTTCCAGTGTTTAGATACCAAAATAATTTTGCAGTGGATATCCTTATGCACATATCCTTGCATACATGTATAAACATTTCCCTAGGGTAAGTAATTAGAAGTGTCAATTAATGGATTGTATACTCCAAGCATTTTTTAAAAGATTTTATTTATTTATTTATTTGTCAGAGAGAGAGAGAGAGAGAGCACCAGCAGGGAAAGCAGCAGGCAGAGGGAGAAGCAAGTTCCCCACTGAACAAGGAGCCCAATGTGGGACTCAATCCCAGGACCCTGGGATCATGATCTGAGCCGAAGGCAGACACGCAACTGACTGAGCCATGCAGGCATCCCTACTATGAACATTTTTAGCTTTAGTAGTTATTGCCAAATTGTTCCACAAAATATCTATACCAATTTACTTCTCACCATTATTGAATGAGAATATCATTTCTCCATATCCATGCCAATACTTGATATTGTTAGAGTTCATGATTTTTTCCCAATCTGATGGTATCTAGTTATTTTAATTTGCATTTCCCTGATTATTAGTGAGATTAAATATATTTTCATATGTTTACTATGTATTTGGGTTTCCTCATCAATGGAAGGCTTTTTTTAATGTCTTTTTACCTTCTTTTACGATGAGTTGTCTATTTCTTATTAATTTGTAAATTTTTGATAATGATCATTCTGTTATCTATATAGCAAACACCCTTTCCCAGTTTAATCTCTTATTTTTTAATTTAAGTTTTGGTGAGTTTAGCCATACCAATGTTTTTAATTTTGAGGTAGCCAAATGTATCGATTATTTCTTGTATACTTTGTGCTTATTAGAGGTATTCTTTAAGAAATATTACCTATACCAAGGTCAAAAGGCATGCTCTATACTCTATATGTGCTTCTAAAACTTTTACATTTTGTTTTCCACATCCAGGTCTTTGATCAGATAGGACTTATTTTTGCTCATTATTGAAGCTCAAACCTAATTTTAATTTTTCCCCAATTGTCCCAACTTAACATTTATTGATTAGTCTCTTCTCACTGAGTTATTTGCTACCTATGTTATGCACTAAATTCTCACATACTCATAAATCTGATGTCAGGCCCAGCATTCTGTTAATATAGCTTTATTTTTAAAAACCAAACCAGGGAAATCCTCCCCAACTTGTTCTTCTTTTTATAATTGTTTTTGCTATATTTGGACCTTCATTTCCATAGAGTTTTTAAAAAGTAAATCTTTTTTAAAAATACAACATACATACAGAAAAGTATACAGGTAATAAGCAAATGATTTTATCACAGTATAATCACACATAAGAGCTGTTTCTCAAAGGAGAACAGTTAACATTAGTAGAGGGCATGATTTTGCTCCAAAACCCAAGGAATCTACACTGTAATTCTTCTATTGCAACTTGCCATAATATTCTAATTTGCCCTATACATTTCAAATACTGTTGGATCATCTAGGTGATAGGGTGTAAGGTAAAGAAGAGTTTTTGTGCTACAGCCTACGAAGTCTACAAATCCTTTTCTTGCTTCTCCCAGTCTATTGCTTCCTTTTCATTTTTAAAAAAGATTTTATTTATTTATTTTAGAGAGAGGGAGAGAGAGAGAGAGAAGGAGCGAGAGCACAAATGGGGGGAGGGGCAGAGGGAAAGGAAAGTCTCAAGCAGATTCCACACTGAGCCCAGAGCCCAATGCAGGGCTCAATCTTACAACCCTGAGATCATGACCTGAGCTGAAGTCGAAGAGTTGGATGCTTAACCAACTGAACCGCCTAGGCCCTTTTTTCATTTTTTAAATAGTGTCTTTCAAAAAAAGGCATTTTAAAATTTGATGTGGTCCATTTTATCGAATTATCTTTTAAGATTCATGTTTTCTTCTGGAAATTTGTGATTTTACCTTAAACATATAAGTCTAAAGTTTATTTCAAGTTTGTGTGGTGTGAAGTAAAGCTTGAGGTGCAATTATTTCCCCCTAGAGTTGGTAGTGAGTTTTTCCAGCATCTTTTCAATCTTTTCAAAAGATTATCCTAGATACCACGCTTTGTTGAAAAGCAATTGCCTGTGCACATGTGGTTTTATGTTTGACTCTACTTGGTTCCATTAAACTTTTTGTCTATCCTTATACCAATACCATGCTGTCTTGATTTCTGTAGATATATAGTAAATCCTTAAACCAGGTAGTGTAAATACTTCAACTTTGTATTTTTCAAAATTATTTTGACTATTCTGCATCCTTTGAAATTCCACATAGATTTTAAAAATAGTTCTGTCAATTTCTATAAATAAGCTCCTTGAGATTTGGGTTGGAATTGTGTTAAATTTATAGGTCAATTTGGGAACTAACAATATTTGGTCTTTTGATTCATGAATATGGTCTTTGAGAAAAATGAGAAATGCTTTCTCTGTTTATTTAGGTTTTTTTTTTATTTCTCTCAGCAGTGCTTTTTAGTTTTTAGTTTACAGATATTGCATGTATTTTGTTCAGTTGTATCTCTAAGTATTTCATGTGTGTGATATAAATGCAAATGGCATTTTAAAATCATCTTCCAATTTTTTGTTGCTAATATATAGAAATACAATTGATCTTTGTGTTTTGACTATATATCCTGAAGCCTTACTAAATCACATATATTTTCTAGTGTATTCAACTTTTATTTTTAAAGATTCCTTAGGATTGGGGAGCCTGGGTGGCTCAGTCTGTTAAGCTCAGGTAATGATCTCAGGGTCCTGGGATCAAGCCCTGCATCAGGCTCCACGCTCAGCAGGGAGTTTGTTTCTCCCACTCCCTCTGCCCCTTCCCCCTCTTGTGCATACTCTTTCTCTCTTTCAAATAAGTAAATAAAATCTTAAAAAAAAAAAAGATTCCTTAGGATTTTTTACATAGGAGATCATGAAATTCCTGAATAAAGGAAGTTTTCTTTTTCTTTTCATGCCTTATTTCACTGGCTACTACTTCCAGTACTATGTTAAATAAAAGTGGATATCCTTGCTTTGTCCCTGTTTTAAGGAGGAAATCATTAAAATTTTCACCGTTAAGTATAATTGCAGGTTTTTCATAGATGCTCTTTATTAGACTTCTATACTAGAATTCTATTTCTAGTTGCTGAGAGGTTTTTTGTTTTTGTTTTTTAAATGATGAATAAGTATTGAATTTTATCAGATGATCATATAGCTTTTCTTGATCTCTCCTGAATGGTAGCATTGCTGGATAGAGCATTATCTTTTTTTTTTTTTTTTTAGATTTTATTTTTTAGACTTTATTTATTTATTTAAGAGAGAGGGAGAGCTATAGAGAGCACAAGTTGGGGGGCAGAGGAAGAGGAGGAAGCAGGCTTCCCACTGAGCAGGGAGCTCGACACAGGGCTCAATCCCGGGACCCTAGGATCATGACCTGAGTCAAAGGCAGATGCTTAACTGACTGAGCCACTCAGGCAGCACTGGATAGAGTATTCTTGGCTGCAGATTTTTCCATTCAGCACTTTGAATAAGTATACCACTCCCTTCTGGCTTGCAAATTTCTGTTGAAAAGTCTCCTGCTAGCATTATGGGCTTTCCCTTGTAAGTTACTGACTTTTTTTTTAACTTGCTGCTTTTAAGATTTTTGCTTTATCACTATATTTTGCAAATTTAATTACAATATGTCTTGGTGTGGGTCTGCTTTTGTTGATTTTGAGGGGAGTTCTCTGTGCCTCATGGATCTGGATATCTGTTTCCCTTCCCAGATCAGGAAAAATTTCAGGTATCATTTCTTCAAATAAATTTTCTGCCCCCTTTTCTCTCTCTTAAGTCTTCTGAGACTCTTATAATATGAATGTTATTATGTTTGATGGGGTCACTGATTTCCCTAAGTCTATTCTCATTTTGTGTAATTCTTTTTTTCTCTTTTGTCCAGCTTGATTACATCACATTATTCTGTCTTCTAAGTCACTAAATCATTCCTCTGCTTTTTCCATCCTGATATTCATTCCATTAAGCATGTTTGTCATTTCATTTATTGAGCCCTTTATCTCTGCTATGTTATTCATTATCTCTGCATTAAGGGTCTCACTCATGTCTTCTACTCTTTTCTCAAATCCAGTGAGTATCATTATGATCATTGCTTTAAATTCTCTATCAGGCATGTTACTTATATCTGTTTCACTTATATCTCTGGCCATGGTTTTGTCCTGTTCTTTCATTTGGGATAAATTTCTCTGTCTTCTCATTTTGTCTGTCTCTCTGTGTCTGTTTCTCTGTGTTAAGAAAGTCAGCTATGTCTTCTGCTCTTGAAAGTAGTGACTTTATGAAGAGGTGGTCCTGGAGTGCCCTGCAGTGCAGTATTCCCTTTTCACCAGAACTTGGCACTTTAGGAGAGTATCCTATGTATGTTGCTTGTGCCCTACTGTTGTGTCTGAGTCACTTTTCTTTTTAGTGCAGTCATCTGCACTGACTCTTTGCCTGTTGTGGGCTGTGCTTGCTCTCTGTGGTGTTAGTGGGACCCAGGCATGCCAGCTATGAGGAACTTGGGAGAAGGGCAGTGGTGTTAGCAAAATTTGTGTTGGGCCACTAGTCCTATGCCAGATCCCCCAAAGTGTTGCAGCAGCTGAGGGCTGCATGATGGGGCAGCTGGGAGTGTGAGGCTGGGAGCAGCTCATGCTGATGGCTGAGCTCAGTGGGCAAAAGTGGCTGGAGGCACTTGGCGGCAGCTGTGCACCTTGTGATTGTGATTTGCCCTGAGCCCTGGGCTTAGGCTACAAGTGTCTGTGCAGTGCTGCCTCCCACAAGGATCTGTGTTTATGCTGGGGGGGGGGTGTGGAGGAGGAAAATAGTGCATGCCAGCTCCCTCATTTTCAAAGAAGCTCCCCAACATGTTCCAAAATCAGTATGAACAGATCTACCTCCCCTTTACCCTGGCATTGTGTAAACTACCATTTTTATGTCGCCTCTCTGAGCAGGCTACTGTCTCTTTAAGGGTGGCAAGCCAGCTATCACTCACCCTCCCAGCTTGCCCGGTGTTGAGTCAGAGGACTATTAAAGCTCCAGGATCCAAGTCCCGCTGGTTTTACAAACTCACAGAATTCAGTCCCTCTGGTTTTTAAAGTCAAATGTTATGGGGATTAGTCTTCCCTCTGTGAGCTCCCTGGGGTAAGGGCCCATTTCTCTGCCCTTTCCATGCATGCAGCCTCCCTCCACCTTTCTGACCTTCCTAACGTTTCAGATGCAGCTTCTTCTCTATATTTATTGTGGAATTTGTTCTGCCAGTCTTCAGATCACTCTACAGTTTATTGACTTGGATGTGGATGATATCTAGTTGTAAATGTGGAATGGGGTGAGCTCACAGTCCTCCTACTCCACCATCTTCCCAAACTCTCTCCTGGTTCTTGCATTTTTAATCCAGCTCAACAATCTCTGTCTTTTGACTGGACTATTTATACCATATACATTTAATGTAATTAGCATTATAGTTAGCTTTAAATATAGAATTTTGCTATTCCATTTTTTCTTTGTTTTTGCTTCTTTTCCTGACTTCTTTCAATTACATTTTAATATTCCATTTATCTCTGCAATTGGCTTAATAGCTATATCTCTTCTTTTCCTAGTAATTGCTCTAGGTCTAACATTACACAACTTTAAATTACCACGGTCTACCTTTAAATAATAATATATACTTCATGCCTAATGTAAAAAACTTACTTCTATTTTCTCCCACCCATAATTTTTGCTATTGTCATGCATTTCACTTCTACATGATATAAACTAATAAAGCGTCATTAGTTTTGCTTCAAAGAGTAAATTATCATTTAAATAAAATTTTAAATGGACAGAAAGGTCTTTTATAACTATCCACATACCCACCTCCCCCTTCAGTTTGGATAATGTCTATTGCTATGTCTTCATGTTTACTCATTTTTCTTGTGCAGTATCTAATCTGATACTAATCCCATGTAGTAGTTTTAATTTCAC